>NC_048319.1:5839039-5894201 GCF_013100865.1 Trachemys scripta elegans | reverse complement strand
GGGGGGGGGCGCGGGGCCCAGCCCCCCCCCCCCGCTCTGTCTGGACCCGCCGTTACCTGGGCCCCACAGCCAGACCGGCCCCCGGCCCAGCAGCGCCGCCCGCAGCCTCAGCACCCGCCACATGCCCCCGGCCACGCTAGGCCGCCATCCCCCCCTCCGCTCAGCGCCGCCGGCTCCACCGCGCACGCGCCGGCCGCACCGCCTCCCGGGGGCTGTAGTTCTCCGCCCCACCCCTGGGCACCGCGGAACTACATCTCCCGGCGTGCACCGCGCCGCGGCAGGCCCAGGACGGGGCTGTCTCCGGCGCTGGAGACTCCAACTCCCAGGATGCAGTGCAGGGTAGGGGCGCCCTTTGGCTCCCTCTGGTGGGCTGAGCTGGGAGCGCAGGGCACTGCCTGGGACCCTTTCTCCCATGGTTGCTGGACCTGCCTCCCCTCCTGTGTCCTCCTGGAGCTTTGAGATCCTCCTAGGGTGACCAGATGTCCCGATTTTATAGGGACAGTCCCGATTTTTGGGTCTTTTTCTTATATAGGCTCCTATTACCCCCCACCCCCATCCCGATTTTTCACATTTGCTGTCTGGTCACCCTAGATCCTCCTGGCATGGCGGGTGCTGCTTGCAGGGCAGTCGCGGTTCCTGGTTGCTACCCTGCCCTCTCCCCCTCAGTCGCCCTCCTCCTAGGTCCGGGCTCCATCTCCTTTGATTCGTTTCGCTCTCACCCTCCAAGGCCGGCCCGCGATAGCCGCAGGCCTGCTAGGCAGGTCGATTCGGTTAAAATCAGGGGGAGTATTTCCACTCGCTACAAGGGAAGCGGGCAGGAGTGGGCCCGTGGCTTGTAAAATCCTCCACGTCCCGCCCCCTCTGCTCGTGTAGCGCCAGACCTCGCCCATACCGTCGGCGCAAGAACCTGCTCCTTGGCAGCCCCTGCTCTCCCATCCCATCTGCTTCACCGGCTCTCTGCATTGCCAAGGCCTCATGTCAAGCAGGTATTTAAATCGAGAGCTGGCAGTTTGCACCTGTTCCAGCAGAGGGCGCACACACCCTCTCCCTCTGCCCAGGGTCACAGACTCCCATTGGCTTTAATGGGCTTTGGCCCGGAGGATCTCAAAGCAAACCCTAGAAGAGGCAGCGTAGTGTAGTCCATAGCACACCGGGCTGAAAATCGAGTGCGCTGAGGTTTGTTTTGGGTTCTGCTGCTAACTTGCTGTCTGCCCCTGAGCGAGCTGCTTCCAGTCTTTGGGCCTCAGTTTCCCTGCCTGAAAAATGAGGGATTATAGAGCTGACTCAGCTCTGAGAGCCAAATACCACATTATCAGAACTCCTGGTGATGAAGGTCAGGGCTATCAGACATATTACAGATGGGGAAACTGAGGCACGGGAAAATGACCTGCCCAAGCTGGCTTAGTGAGACAGTGGCAGAGCTGGGAATAGATTCCAGGAATCCTGACTCCCAACCCCACTGCTCTAACCATTAGACAGCACGCCGCCCCCCCCAGATCCAATGACAGAACCCAGGAGTCTGAACTCCCAGCCTCAGTGCTCTAACCATTAGACCACGCTTCTCTCCCATAGCCAGTAAGAGGACCCAGGAGGAGTCCTGTTGCCCAGCTCCTCTGTTCTGACCAGTCACCCGCACTCTCTGCTTGGTTCCCACAGGCCTCTCCTCTGAACCAGCTATTTCTATGGGAACAATCCACCTGGGGGACACCAGAATCCCCCTTGCAAATAAACTCCTGCCAAGGCAAGCCTAGAAAATGCCACCACGGTGCAGACAGAGGAACAGGAATGCCGCACGCCACCTGCTTGGGGCGAGGTCTCTTGCTCATTAAGATGACGCCACATCTCAGTCAGCATCACCTGCAGTGACTGCCCCGGGGAGCTGAGAGAGGGGCATGCAAGCAGCTACCCTGCAGGGGGTAGGGTTAATGGTTACACAAAGCTCCCATGTCCTACTATCAGCTTTGCCAGACTGGATCAGACCCGAGGTCCCTCTAGTCCACCCTCCTGCCTGCCACGGGGCAGGGGTCAGTACGGGGTGCAGTAGAGGAAGGTGCGAGAAATGCTGCAGGAGGCAGATGTGAGATAACCTGCCCCCCACCTTAGGGCCCATCCTGGGGTCTTGTAGTTAC
Source organism: Trachemys scripta elegans (assembly GCF_013100865.1). Lineage (NCBI taxonomy): Eukaryota > Metazoa > Chordata > Testudines > Emydidae > Trachemys > Trachemys scripta. The sequence goes on along the minus strand of NC_048319.1, from coordinate 5,892,072 downwards.
AGATCAGATTAAGCCCTAAAGAACAAGGACGTGAGTTACTGTCCCAAGGTGGAAGGGGTTCATTCATGGTCACTCTCCCCTCCCAGAGCTAGGAATAAAAACCAGGAATCCCAACTCGCAGCCTCCGCCCTGCTCCAACCACTAGACCCCTCTCCCCTCCAAGAGCTCAGAATAGAACCCAGGAGTCCTGACTCCCAGCCCACCGAATTTTGCACCCCTCGATTTCTCACACACAGAGATGCCGCCCCTCCTCCCGAACAGCAGAGGGGAACACTTCAGCAAAAGACTCTTAAATCTACCAAGGACCCCTTTCTAGCAGGCTGCTGTTGGCAGAACTAGAACGAGCGTCACCCACCAGCCAGATGGCTACAGTGCATCGTGGGGGCCATGGGCCCACTTTCATTAGGGTTTGTTTGCCCCCCAGCTAATTGGCAAGACACAGTAATCAGCCATGGGCTTCCCCATCTGCATAGGCACCTATGGAATAACACCCAGCAGGGTGAGGCTGTGAAAACAGAACACGCACCCACGCTGGGAGTAACAGCAGTTGCGGGTGTGGCCAGTTCTCCCAGAGCGTTTACACCCGTGCAAATCTTGAGTGACTCCGTGGAAGCCAGTTACACGGGAGCCAAAGGGGAAAATGCGTCCAGTTGACATCACTAAGACCCCATTTTCTCCAAGGATGGTCATTCGGGGCGTGAGGCCAAGTGCCGGAGTGCTGTCGGTGATGTGAAAGGCAGCAGGGACTCAGCTCACGGTCGTCCCCACCCTTAACAGGCAGTCTGCCTTTTTGGGGAGGTGGACGCTCACCCTACGACCAAACCGCTGCCCCGCAGCCACGGTTTGGTCACCCCGGGCTGCAGGGGATTTGAACCACTGACCTCGAGCTTGTGGAACGGGGCGGAGCATCACACGAGCTCCCGGCATGGGGCTGCTGCTGGGATGGCAAAGGCCTGGGCACCGCACAGAGATCAGATTAGCCTTTATAACCATTATATAACCACGTGCAGTGCAGGGAGGCACTACGTGCGGCGCGGGACACAGCTGCAGAGAGATTTACGGGGTGGGAATTCTTGTTAAACTGCCGGGTCTGGAAACCCAACCCGACGGGGCTTCGGGTTCGGGGGACGTCCCCCGAGCTGCGGCCAGCGATGGGCCCCCTCGGAGTCCCGGTGGTGGCTCATAGCAGGGGGGTCCTGAGCTGCCAGTTCTGGGGATGCTGATTATGAGGAGTGCAGAGGGAGGCGGTTTGCAGTGGGGGTGACGTGGGGCGCAGTTCAGCAGCAGGCAGGTGCAGTGAGGGGTATACGGGCGTCACCAGTTGCAGGCAGCTCCCACTGCAGATGGCTGACACCAGCGCTAAGTGCAGGGGGTGGGGCCCCGAGGCTGATCCCGCCTCCAGGTTGCTCATGTGGGCAGGTGAGCCTGGGGGCCAGTGGGTGGCGCAGTCCGAAAGCAGCAGGTGACGCTGATTGCAGGCAGGTGAGCAGAGCTGCCAGGAACCCCTGGCTGGCACAAAGATAATTTGGGGGTGGGAGGAAATCGCTCTCCGTTTCCAGAGCTGCCGGGAGAGCGCTGAGCCACCCAGCCCGGCTGAACCTCTTCCTCGAGGCCAGCAATAGACGCCACGTCTGCAGCGGGCAACGAGTGAGCCGCTCTCGTTTGGTGACCCAGCGCCTTCCTTCGCCAAGGAAGGGAACCATCAACCCCCGGCACTGGGGAAATCACTAGAGATGTCAGGTCCCAGGACCTTCTGCATCTTCCGGAGCCTGCCCTCTCCCTCCCAGCCCCCAGCGTGGCACCCGCCTGCATTTCTAAAAGCCGTACCAGGGAGAAGGGTGACCCGATATCCCCATATTATAGGGACTGTCCTAATATTAAGGACTTTGTTTTATATAGGCAATTATGCCCCCACCCCAGAAAAGAACAAAATCTTCCAATTTTTCACCCTTGGTACCTGGACACCCGACTCGGGAGGGAGGGAGAGGAACGCTCCTCTGCAGGGAGAGTTTACAGGAAAGTTATTGCCCCAACGAGAAATCAAACCTTGGACCCTTTAATCTCCAGCGATAACACCACAGACGCAAAGCGATCAGTTGGTCTGTCTGACTTAGAGATGGACTCAGGCTGCATCGCTTGGCTCCTGATCCTGTCTGGCTAGCTGTCCATCCCCACTCGCCTTAGGATCTGAGCCCCAAAGATCCGGGGTGGCCAGATCTGGGGGGCTTAATTTAGTCCCATCTGTCAATCTTTCTTCCCCTCCTCTCTTGCCCCCAGGCGCCAAGAAGCCCGTTCCCCAGGCTGGATCGATAGGTTGCTCCCACTCCCTTCCTGCCCACTTCGCCTGGGCACGCTGGTTTGCTGCCAAGAGGCCTATTCCGGGAGCTCAGGAGCGGCTGCTGTTTTGGAGGTCAGCCGGTGAGCCAGGGTGAGAATCACACCTGTTGTAGGGACTCAAGAGGGCAGGGAGCCCCGGCAGGATCCCACGGCACTGGGGACGTGGGGGAGCCCCGGAGGTCCATTCCAGGGCCGCACGCTTGGTTTTTGGTCTGTTTCTGGCCTTGTCACCGTTTTGCATTCCAGGGTGTCACTGCTCGACCCATCTGCTGCACCCAGGGGCATCGCACGGGCCCCTCCGGCGTTTCACCACCACGAGGGTTCCTGCTCCTCTGAATGCCACAGTCGGACAGAAGGGGGCAGGCGGACAGCGACTGTCGTGGGGGTAGAGAGTGAGAGAGGAAAGTGACCCTCTAGAGGGCCGGGAAGGTGATGGGGTGGGTCACCCCTTCCAATCAAGCCCTAGTTGGTAGTGACCAAGGCTGCTCCCATCCCACTAGCAGAGCCTAGGGAACAGCTGCCCGGACCGCCAATGAACCCCACCTCAGCCGGCACCCAGCTGAGCAATCAGGCCTTGCATGGGCTTTGTAGATGCTCTTTCCCCTCTCCGGCACGTCAAGGCCCATCAACAGAGGGCAGCACTGGGGCTGCCGCACAGAGGCCTTCAGTCCCCTGGGGCTGTCGCTAGCCCTCGGGGTCGGATCCCAAGCCGGAGAAAAGATGCCCATTGGCTGCAATGGGCACTGCAGGGAGCCCGGTGTTTTAAAAGACAAAGCACAGCCCGATGCGCCAAAAGCCACAATCCAGCTGCGCAGACTCAGTGGGAACCATGGCCTGAGTCAAGGTCAAATTTACTGCTGATCAGCGGAGGTGACATATTGCCTGGCGTGAAGCTGAAACCAGCTTCCGCCGCTTGGGCCAATATCTCGTAATAGTGCCCAGGATCAGAAAGGGTCCAAAGGCTGCCAGGGCCAGTGCTGGCTTTGCAGTCGCTCCACTGGCCGCCCCACGATTGGCTCGGGAGGAAGCCTGGTTAAAGCCAGGGGCCTGTAGCCTTCCTGTATCCCCCAGCACTCGCTGCTGGGTTTGGTGCATCAAGACCCCGCTTGAATTCCAGGGTTTGCCACATTGTCTTTTGGACAGGGGTTGTTTCATGGAGGCAGCAGCTGATAATAATTACCATGAAAGCACTCGCGTGTGCACGCACAAGTCACACGACGGGTGGTTGTGTGTACGTGTGCTGTACTTGTGTGGGTTTGTGTGTGTGTGTACCTGTGCTGTATTTGTGTGGGTGGATGCATGAGTCACATGATCAGCAGTAGCGCGTGCACACATCAGTGATGCCTACAAATCACATGGCCAGCAGTCATGTGTGTGTTTGTGCACGAGTACATACGTGTGTATGCACGAGTCACCCGATCAGCGGTACCATGCGAGTATGCATGTGTGTATACACATAGGTATGTATGCAAGTCACATGTATATGTGTGTTTGTGTTGCCAAAGTCACATCCCCGGCAGTGTGTGTGTGTATGTGTGTGACTAGCACATCGATACCCACGGCTGCACTCTGCCAGCAGTACAGGTATTCCAGGGCCTGCTCCAGTACCTCGTCATTCTGTCTCGGGGCAGAAATACGCCTGGTGACACGCAGTGACTCACGGGCTGCTATTAGCTATAAAAAAACTGGTCAGGTCAGGCCAGGCATATTTGTGCTCACTTCCCTCCCTGCTGCTAATTAGGGAGAAGAATGTTTGTCAACATAGGACAGTAGCTGCCATCTCCTGCTGCTGGGGACCAACCGGCGCAGCATGACCCCCAAAACACTCTGTGTCACCGCAGAGCCCACCAGGCCAAGGGGCATCCCGGGATTCAGACGTCGGGCCTGTCCGTCGGCAGGTGCAGAGAGTCAGACCAGCACCCGACGTGCAGATGTGAAGCTAGATTCTCTAAAGTGGTCTGGCCTGTTTCCAACTTCCCCCCTCTCCAGAGCTGTCTGTCCAGGGTATGTATAGAACCCCTGTCACCTTAGTACCTCACAGTCTTGAATGGATCTGTCCACACAGCCCCCCCCCCGGGAAGAAGGGCAGTGCTATCATCCCCATTGAACAGATGGGGAAACTGAGGCACAGGGCGACTAAGTGACTTGCCCAAGAGAGTCGGTGAAGAATTGAACTCGGGTCTCTGAGGTCCCAGGCTAGCGCTGGACAACTCTTCCTCTCTAGTGCCTCCTCCAAATGCAATGGTTAGAGGGGATAGGTACGTAATTAGGTATCTAAGTGACATAGTCACATCTCACAGCCTAACAAGGAGGGAGCAGTGAGTCTGGCGTGGGGCTGGGAGGGGGGACTGGCTTCCCTTCTTTAATGCATATTCGAATGCCTCTGGACCCTTTGCCGGAGCTGTGGCTTCCAGCCGGTTACCCTCTCGAGGATCTGGCTAATGGCGCTTCAGGAACCTCATGGCAGAAAGTGGGAGAAAGGGGAAAGTTCTCCAGCAAACAGTTTACTGCTTTAGAGGCGTGACCAAAAGCCAGACCAGGAAAGAGCAAGGGGCAGGTGCAATTATTGGCACTGACGCTCTCGCCCACTCTACAGCTAGGGGTTGCTGCAAATAGGGAGCTCAAGCTACCAAGCGTGGGCCAGACGTTCCCCCCAAAAAGCACAGGCCCGGATTTTCAAGAGCTCAGCTGCACCCACTGTTCAAGCAAGCCTCGGGATCCCGAGGGAGGGACTTGGAATTGTGTAGCTGGCTTGTGCACAGGGAGGGTGACCCAGAGCCTGCCTCTGAAAAGAAACTCAGTTTCGTGTGTCGTGTTTCTGTGAGTTCTCTTCTCAGGCTCTCCCTCCCCCACACTCCCGGCTTCCGTGTCTCCCTCACACGTGTAAACATACACACCGATTTTCACACCACCTGCCGGGCACACAGACAAATCTCCACTTCACAATGTACTGGTGCGAGAAGCCGAAGAAGAGCTGCGGTTGGTGTGAAAAAGGCAGAAGGCTCAGGTGTGTGTTACAGGTAAACACGACACACTGACTTCAGGACACTGCTACACACGCACACGTCTATCCCTGGGGTGAGGAATCACCCATCTTTTACAGAGAGGGAAACTGAGGCACGGTGACAGGACTTGCCCAGGGTCAGTGGGGGAGCTAAGGTTAGAACGGAGAAGGTTGTGGTGCACACCATCTCTCTCTCACACACACACTTGAGTTTCCATGTCACTGCCCCTTGCACAGCCATTCACACTAGTGCCAAGTGGCTGTAAAAGGACCAGGTGGCGATTGGTGGGGCAGTTGCAGGGTGTCGCTGACATTGAAGGGGAGGTGAGGGGGGCACACAGGGAGCTTGTGGGAGGCAACAGAGGATGGAAGGAGCCCTGGTGGCGTGCATGCAATGAGCTGGGCCGACACAAGGTAGGACGTGTGCAAGTGACCACACCAAGGGCAAGGCAACAGACACACACATGCACACGCACACATGATCCCAAGCACACACGCATGAGCCCACACACACATATGTACACACATACGCACACACAAACACAGATATGCACACAAACACACACAAATGCAAACATGCACACACACATGCACACAAACACATACACCTGCATGCACACACCCACACAAACATGCACACACATATGTACACATGTATGCACACACAAACACAGATATGCACCCATGCATGCAGACACATACACACACCCACATGCATACACCCACACAAACATGCACACACATGCATGCACACAAACACGCACACACACAGGTACTCACACACACGTATGCACACAAACACGCACACACACAGGTACACACACACGTATGCACACAAACACGCACACACACAGGTACTCACACACACACATGCACACAAACACACCCACACACAGGTACTCACACACACACGTGTGCACACAAACACGCACACACACAGGTACTCACACACACACACACACGTGTGCACACAAACACGCACACACACAGGTACTCACACACATACACGTGTGCACACAAACACGCACACACACAGGTACTCTCACACACACACACACACACACACACACGTATGCACACAAACAGGTACTCACACACACGCGCACCCAGAGGTTTAAAGACCTCGCAGCCGCGCAGATTTGTGAATGAGAGGAGCCGCCCCGCCCTCCGCCCGCTGCCATTGGCTGGGACTTCGCCGGGCAGGGCCCCCCCCCGGGAGAAGCGGCGGCTTTGCCTGTCAATGGCCGGAGTCCCCGGGTCCGGCCGGCTCCGCGTGGCGTCCGCGCCCCCCACTTCCTCCTCCAGCGCCTCAGACCGAGCCGCAGCCGGCGCCGGGGGGTCCCCGCTGCCACCTGCTCTGACCCTGACCCCAGCAGCGGCCGGGCAGGGGGCACCCGCCTCTCCTGCCAAGCCCCAGGCGTAGCCCGGCTGGGCTCCCCCAGAGGCTGCTGCCCGCTGACCCCTTCCTGGGGGCGGCCCCCTGCCTTAGGAGCCCTGCGGGGAAGCTGGCACCAGGGATGCCCGCGGGGAGCTCTCGCCCGGGCTGGTGACGCGCTCTGGAGAGCGCCCCGCGCCTCCCACCAGCCTGAGCCCGGGCATGTGCTGGAGCCGGTCGTAGCACATGGTCACCCCCGTCCCGCCTGCCGCCTGGACCTCCTGCCCCCAGGACTGCCATGGGGCGGTCTCTCTGGCTCTGCCTGGCCCTCTCGCTGCTCGCCGGATCGGCCCACGGGGACCCAGCCGCCCCGCCGGGGAGCAACCACTTGAGGGCCCCCAGCAGGCACCCCCGGAGCTATAACCATCTGGAGGGCGACGTGCGCTGGAGGAGGCTGTATGTCTCCACCCGCTTCTTCCTGTGCATCGACAGCAGTGGCAAGGTGCAAGGCACACGGTGGAAGGAAAGTCCTAACAGTGAGTATGGAGGGCACCAGGGTGGGAGGGTCCCCAGGGGACATTAGAGGCCTGTGCACCAAGTAGCAGGGGAGAGTGGTTTGAGCACTGGGTTGGGAGCCAGGAACAGCTCCTTCCTAACCCCTGCTCTGCCTCTGGCTGCAACCCTGGGTGCATCACTTTGCCTCTTTGTGCCTCAGTTTCCCTGTCTGTGACATGGGAGGCAAGATTTGGCGGGGGGTGGGGAGGGCTTGCTTAATGTGTGTAAAGGGCTTTGAAGGTGGAAAGCTCTGTTATCAATGGTCCTATCCCCGGGTCCTGATCCTTCCCACCCTGCTGGTGGACCTGGTCTTTTTGCCTGGCTGTTTGGAGCCTGGGTTCCCCCAGGTTCCCACTCCCATCACAAAGGAAAATAACAGTAAGAGAGACACCCAGCTGGGTCATTACAAGCATGTTAACTCTCAGAGATGTTCGTAGGCCTGGGGAGCATCCGTGTATACGGGTGCCGGGGTAGAGAGGTGGTGTGCTGGATACGCTGCAGTAGGTGTTTTTTCGGAGGAATTTTTCTGGAATTACTTAGTCTGGCATGGACATAACCATCACGCACTGAGCACTTCCCATCAGTCGATCTCAAAGTGCTCCATGAAGATGGGTAGGTGCTGTTAGCCCCATTTTACAGATGGAGAAACTGAGGCCCAAAGCGGGGATGCGACTTACCCAAGGACAGGAAGGACGGACCGTGCGTCATGGAGGGAGCAGGGGTTTTGAAAGTTGGGAAGCTCGATTTGAAGCAGAGGTGGGGGAGTTTGGCTCTAGGTGTAGCCATGAAATGTAGGGCCGGATCTAGGTTTGTATTCCAGTTCAGATTCAGGCCCATCTCTAACGGAAACTCAAGTAAGGCCTGGACTTTCAAAGGGGATTAGCAACAGCTTGAAAGAAAGCCTGATTTTCAGAAGGGACCTGAGCACCTGCTCTCTAAAAATCAGGGTTTTAAAGTAGCTTCAAGTTGAGCCCCCAAACTCACTGCGTCACTTTTGAAAATCTTGCCTTACGTATGCGTGAGACAATCTCCTGCAAGGCCACCGGAAATCTCCAGTTCCCCCTGCATCCCAGCCCTGAGACACAGCCCCTGCAGGCGACACACGGCCTCACCAGGCCGTCGGGACATCAGCTTCTTGTCTGATTGCTAATAATTCTCTTTTTAGTTGCACTCGGCACCTGCAGCAATTCTTTGCCCTGTGATTGAGTCGCCTGTCCAGCTCCGTGCAGCGATGAGCGAGTATTTCATTAGATCGTAGGGTCACTTGCCTGCTGCTAATGAGGGTCAGGAGGGGCTTGTGACCTGGGACTCAGGGGATCTGGGGTCACTTGCCAGCTCTGACATTGACCCCTTGTGCAGCCTTGGGTGAGGCACTTTAAAACCCAGATCCTCACTGATATTTAGGTACCTAACTCCCATTGGTTTGAATGGGAGCCGGGCTATATACCTTTGAGGACCTGGGCTTTAATCTTTCTGGCCCTCAGTTCCCCATCTGTAAAATGGGGCTAATAATCCCTTTCCCCTGCCCTTTTGCCTACTCTATGGTAAATTCTTGGGCTCTTTTACTCTTTGTATGTTATCATTGGGGGCTGATCGTGGCCTTAGAGATGCTCTTGTAGTGTTAATACTTAGAAGAATTGCTCTTAAGATGAGTTGGGCTTGAACCAAATTTCTACTGGAGGGGGAGGCTCAGAATCCAGGTCTGACTTTTTGCAGACTGAGGCATCCTCTAGTCTTAACACCCCTCCGCTCCATTAATCCTGGCCCGTTCCAAGCCCGCTTCCCAGACGCCTGGAATTCTGTCCAGCTCTCTCTGCACAACAGACTGGCCCTGAAATGCAGCAAGGTACTTTGCTCCTCTGCCTTTGCGTCAGTGCCCAGAACTGCATCCTAATTAACGCCAGGAGGCCTGGGCAGATGCATGGGGGCCTGTGTTTGCTACAGGAGGCCAGATAGTGTTGTTATGATACCTTTGCATAGGGCCCGAGGTACTTAAGAGTCAAATACGAAGGTGAGGCCACTGCCCCCAATAGCACGCAGCCTGACCCCGCCGGACAGCATTATGAGATGACATCTCGAGTGCATTAAGGGTCAGGGAAAATCACAGCAAGGGGATCAGGAGCATAACATCAGCCGGCTGCTTTAAATAAATAAATTTATGGAGACATCTTATCTCCTAGAACTGGAAGGGACCTTGAAGGTCATGGAGTCCAGCCCCCTGCCTTCACTAGCAGGACCAAGTAGGGATCTGGGGCAAAATCAGTAAGTGGCCCCCTCAAGGATTGAATTTACAATCCTGGGTTTAGCAGGCCAATGCTCAAACCACTGAGCTATCCCTCCCCCCTACAGCAGAGTCAGCTGCATCCCACAGAGAGGCGGTATGGGGAGGAGCACCCAAGCTTTGCCATGATGCTAGACTACAGTAACAACACCACAGGATTAGGCCTATCCCTGGGGCATGAGGCGGCCAGTGGCCCCCGTAGCTAGTAGAGTCTCAGTTGATCAGGGTTCAGCCGTAAATATTTTCACTGTGGAAGCAAAGTCCTGATTCAGTTCCACTCTGTCCCTGCTCTGCCAGTCCCACCCCTCTCCCATCTCCTTGATAACAGCGCTGCAGCTCCTGGCGGGACTTGGCACCCAAGTGCAGCCATGGAGACAGGGATGGGAGGCTGACGGTATCTCGAAGACAAAAGCGCTGGAGTTGGGAAAGCCGCCTGAGATCTGGGCGCAATCCGAGGGATTGGGTCAGATCCCGTCCTCGTTTGCACCCAGGCAGTTCCACTGACCCTAACGAGGGTGGAGTCTAGCCCACCATGGCTATGTGATGACTAACATGGCCCAGATCGGCCGGGGTTACCCTTCCCTGTGAGTTTGGTCGAGTTTATTATTGGTATGACAGTCTGGATCCCGTTGTGCTGGGAACTGAACCGACCGAGAGACCCTGCCCCCAAAGAGTTTACAATCCTAATAAACAAGACCGACAAAGGATGATCTCCATTGTACAGATGGGGAAACTGAGGCACAGAGCGACGGGACTGACTCCACGCAGGGGCTCAGTGGCAGAGCCAGGTCCTTTCTCTAAAGCTGATGGTTGTAAACAACAAGGGCCCAATTGGGAGGATTGCGTCACCTTTCGCTCCTGCCAAGCTCCCCTAGCGGGAGCCGAAGGCTTGGAAAGGAGCAATGAGGGCAGAGCAGTGACTCCATATTGGTCCTAGCTAGCAGCACGGCCTGGGGTGATGTGTGTTTGTGTGTGTGGGGGGGAACTATATGCGGATGCTGCCTGCAGCAGCATTTGCTGTCCTGGAGCCTCCCGAAGGGATCAGTTCCTCCTGTGCGGCCCCCTCTGCTAAGCCTGAGGCTGGCCAAGGTGGGATCTAGGCTTTATTAGGGTGGCGATTTTACTGGGCAAGGGAACAGAGCCACTGTCGGGTTTGAACTCCCAGGACAGAGCCAGCCGCGACTGAGAGCAGACCAGCTTGTGTTATTTGGAGAGAAGCAAATGTCCTTTGTTATTAATAGCAACAACCGCACAGGATCGTGCGACCTGACTGGAGTTGCTGGCACCTAATTAGCTTCTCACCTCCCAGACTGTTTGCGGGCGGCTTTGCTCAGACCTTGCAAAAGACGACCGGTCGGTTTCACTTGTTTCTAGCCAGCGCCGGGTCTGGCTCCTGGGTACTTGTGCAACGCTGCGATGAGTGGGTGGCAAATGCCACAGAGGAGGGGGTCAATTTCCCTCCCCCCAGGGAAAAGATCTGACCCTTCCCATTTTAGGCAGAAGCCAACCAATAACCGAGGGGCTGAAGAGAAATTTTCCCTTAAGTGCCTGCTGCAGGGCTTCATGCACCTTCCTCTGAAGTAGCGGGTGCTGGGGCCTGTTGGAGACGGGGTGATGGCCTGTTAGTCTGATCTGGTCTGGCAGTTTCTGTGCTCCCATTGATGAGAGGCTTTGCAAACTCTGGTCTTCGTAAAACGCCATTTTCATCCTGCCTTTGTCCCTTTAACGGCCTTGATGAGCCAAAACTAGAGACCGGGGACGTTGCGCTATATGCAAAACAGGGACAGAAAACGTTGCTTAATGGAGACCAGTTTTGCTCGTGCTAAGAGATGAAGTGGTGTCCAGCTGAGTGTGAAAATCTAAGGGGGATGTTTTCACAAAAGAGAGTCCGGGGTCTTATTCGGGTGCTGCCCCATCCTGGCTCCACCTCCACACGCAAAACTCTAGTGCTGTGGTGCTTTAAACCTGGGCTCCCTGGCCCATCCTGTCCTGACTGCTGGGTTCACTCCCGCTGGTAACCCGCCCTCTTGGCGGGGAGGATGTGGGCTAGCACCACTTGAATGCTGCCTGTCCTCCAATGCCTTCCCACAATCCCCCCTGGGTGCCTGGAAAGACAGTCAAATCCTCCCCCAAGTCATTGGGGGTGGAGGTGGGGGAATCAGAGAGCAGCTGGGCTGTCTGCAGCACAAAGTGACATGGGATAGGCCCCAGGAGCGCCGTGGCTTTGCAGCAGTGTGACCGCTCACCCCTGGGCTGAGTTAACCCAGACTCAGCTGCTGACCCTCCTGCGGCGACCAGATAGCAAGTGTGAAAAATCGGGATGGGGGTGGGGGGTAATAGGAGCCTATATAAGAAAAAGACCCAAAATCGGGACTGTCCCTATAAAATCGGGACATCTGATCACCCTAGGTGTTCCCACTGCCCCGGGAGCTGCCCACCACAGCAAAGCCCGCCCCAGCCGTGAACGAGGCTGTTAGCTTGTGGCGATGGGTCCGTTCGCCTGCGGCTACGGCAGGCCCCTGTGGCACAAAGCAAAGTAAGGAGCCCGCTGGCTGCTTCCAGAGAGAGACTAATTTCTGTCTAGCCAGCAGGGGGTGCTGCGGGAAAGGTTCTGCCCTGATGGCCAGGGCCAGAGGATGTGCCCAGAACCCCCTTGGCATATAGGTAGCAGCTTCTCTCCGGCTCCAGAAATGAGCCTACCTGTCTCTCCAACTCCTTTGTAACAGCTGCTGAAGCCGCCCCAACTGGGACCATGTTGAACGGTCCTTTCATGTGAAATAATTCGACCTAAATTCTTATCTGTCCGTCCATCCATCCGTCCGTCTGTCTGTCTCTTACGGTGTCTGGAGCCTTCTCCCTTGCTCAAAGTTCCTGCCCGTTTTCCACCCACCTCCTTTACCCTGACCGAGGGCAGCTCCGGATGCTTCTCCTGTCCTCATCTGGGCTTCATCCACTCAGTCGCCCCTGGGAGCTCTTCCCCTCTCTCTGGAGAGTAAGAGCACATCCTCCTCCTTCCCCCCACGGGGGGCCTGGGGCGATGGGGGAAGAATTCTGGCTTGCCGGTGCCGGCCCATCAGGGCAAGGGGAGGTTGATTGCAAACACACCAGCTGGGGGAGCATTGAGTGGGTATCTAGACTCCCTCCCCCGCCCCCCAGCCTCTGCAAGGGGTGCAGGATGCCGGGTGCCTTCCAATTCCCAGCCAGTTTCCCCATCCGTGAAGCGCAATCGGAAACAATAAAGAGCCAGGTGACCTTTGATCCTCAGAGGCTGCCAGGCTTCCTCGGAGCTGACCTCGTTAATGAAAGACTTCCTGCCTTGTGATCACGCACAGGCGCCAGCCTGCCCCTCGCCAGCCTGCCCTGGCCAGATTTACGAGGGACGTTGGGGGCAAGTTTGGCTGGGAACTCCGGCTGTATGACAGCCGGTCAGGCGGCAGCTGGGAAAATGCACCTGGCTCAACCCTGGGCTCTCGCTTGGGGTCTTTGAAGCCGCTGCATGCGTGGCTCCATCCGTGCATCATGCGGTGCCCCCTGCAGGGTCACTGCAGTCTGCACCCGCCCCTTGCACCTCCCCTGTGTTTCGACGGCAAATCTTGGGGGCAGGACCAGTTGACCAGCGCCCGAGTAGAGGGGTGGACGCGCTGCAGGTGCGCCTCCTAGGGGCTGGGCGCGGCCCAGCAGGCTTTGTTCCCATGCTCCGGGCGCAGGGGGCCGCTCTTTGGCCAGGTCCTATTTTGTTTCCACCCCTTCCGGGGTAAGAGAAAGTCCAACACAGCAACTGTCCAATGTTGTTCTGAGAGGTTTGCAGCCCACGACTCTGGGCCCCGTGGTCCGTACACGCCCTTGTCCCAGGGTAGTCAGAAGTCCTGATCCCTTTGTCTGTCTCTGCAGGTTTTCCCCCCACCACCTTCCCTGGTGGCTGATAGAGGAACCCAGGCCCTTTTTCTCCTCCGGGTGCCAGCCCAGGGAGCCTGTAGTGAACAGCCTGGGTCTGTCTATTCAGACTCATCTCTTGCTGCCTCCCACAGGCTTCTTCCTACCCTGGGCTGGCAGCAGGCCTTTCCCCACAGCCCCTGCCTGGGCCTGCCAGGCAGCTGTATTTCTCTCAGGCGCCCCAAGGTTTCAGCCCTCACCCTTCCTTCAGGGCCGTACACCCCAGCATCCTTCCCCAGCGCTCCCCAACAAATCCCCAAACCACAGCTACGCTCTGAAGCCCCTTCTGCCCTTCCCAGCCTCCTCCACTGCGCCGCACTTCCTCTCTCGTGGGTCTCCCCGCAACTGAGGGTCGCCTGATTCCTTTCCCGGTGGCCTTGCTTAATTGACCCCCTCCAGGTGCCAACAGGTAGCTGATTGAGTGCCGGAGCTCCCATTAACCCTCTCCAGGGCTGCCCAGAGGATTAGGGGGCCTGGGGCAAAGCAATTTCGGGGGCCCCTTCCATAAAAAAAAAGTTGCATTATTATAGAATACTATATTCTTGTGGGGGCCCCCTGCGGGGCCCGGGGCAAATTGCCCCACTTGCCCCCCCTTGGCAGCCCTGAACCGCTGTGCCAGTGTGGGGTGTATACCCCAATCCAGCCTGGTGCAACGGGGCTCTGATCCCTAGCTGCTCCTGCGATACAAAGAACAACACATCGGGTGCTGTGCTGAAAACCCCACCTGCCCCAAAGAAAAGAGGTTTGTCAGTGTCCCTGAGTGGATTTCACGCTCTCTCCTCCCAGGGCTGGCGCCACTAAGGGGGAGGCTTCTGTAGCTCATGGTAGAAGTGTGTGGGGGGGTCTTTGTCCTCCTCGAGTGGCAAATCCACAGAAGAGCCTGTGGGAGCTGCCCGTTAATGGAGTTACTCCTTTCGCTCAAGCATTAGAGGGAATAGTGCTAATGAGGGAATTCCTGCTCCGGAATGTGGGGAAGGAGACACCCTCCCAGGGAACCGCTGCTCTGGAGAAAGGACACAGAGAATGGAGATCCACCCCCCAGAACAGAGCAGTCCCGCCCTGGCCTCCCATACCTGCATGCTGTGCAGCAGAGAACCTGGCCGTGTCCTGAGCAGGGAGACGTTTGCTTCCAGACCTGCTCTGCTGAGACCTGGTACTGGGCTCAGCGCAGAGATGGAGGAGGCATGAGACCCAGACGCCAGATTCTTGTATATTCATAGAGGCTGTGCATGGGGAAGAGCGGCGCAGAGAGGGGATTGGAAGGGGATCCTAGAAAGGGCCCCCATTGTTTTTTCTCGGTGTTGCTTCCTCTGGGTTCAATATGAGAGTTGGGATTTCCCAAGAGCGTAGCGTGGGCTCGAAATCTGAGCAAGCACCTGCGGGCCAGGAGCTCCGAACCTGAGTGCCCAGCTCTGCTGCTGACTTGCTGTGTTAGCTTGGGTGACTCTTGGCCCCATTTGTGCCTCAGTTTCCCCAGTTGCAAAATGGGACTGAAAATACTGACCTCACTCCCCAGGCTGTTGTGAGAACTAGCCATTTGCACAATGCTTCGAGCTCCTCGGGCCCCAGCCCAAGGCAACCTGAACTCTCATCACACCCCTGGACGAGCAGGTTGTGCTAAGGACCCTGAGTAAAGCTGAGCGAGTAGCACCAGGAATGGCAGTGCAGCTTGCCAGTGCCAGCGTGGGGGGCTGTGAAGGAGTCGGCGGCACACGTGGGGAGCTGGGTGTCTGCGCAGAGGCTCGCTACTGGCCAGAGCAGGAGCTCCGGGAATCTGGAGATGGAGTTTCCTGAAACTGCGCTGGGTGTTTCCATTGTAAACCCTGCCTTGTCTGGCCACATGCCTTTCGCATTAGTGACGCTGCTAGGAGATCTGCCAGCCAGCCAGACACCTCTGGCCGAACACAGAGCCAGACCCCAGGCGAGGTCTGTATTACAACTGCACCTCTCCTCTCTTCATGTACTCCCCCCACCCCCCCACACACAGACTCCTGCTACCCATCCAGGGGACATAAATCCTCCCCCAGCCCTGTTCACACACGCACACCACTCATCCAGCTGCATTCCCTCCACTTGCACCCTCATCCACCCACATTCCCACGTGTGCACACCCTGTGCCACTCACATCTCCTCCTCCTCCCCTCGTTCAAACACACACCCTGCCTTGCACTGAGCCATCCGCCTTCTTTCATATACACACAGCCGCACACCTCCACCCCCATTCTCACCAGTGTGCAGGCGTGCACGCCTCTCCATCCATTCACATAGACACACTGCACCTTTGCATCCCTGTCTGTGCAATGCATGTCGTGTGTACCTGTGCAAGCTACGTGCGTGGCATGTACATCTCCATTGCATACATAGCGTAGTGTGTGCAGGGTACATGTGTCATGCAGGCCACATGTTATTGTGTATATGGGGAGAGCATCTATATCAGGGGTTCTTAAACTGGGGGTCGGGCCCCTTCAGGGGGTCGTGAGCTGTCAGCCTCCACCCCAAACCCCACTTTGCCTCCAACATTTATAATGGTGTTAAATAGATAAAAAAGTGGTTTTAATTTATAAGGGGGGGGTCGCACTCCGAGGCTTGCTCTGTGAAAGGGGTCACCAGTACAAAAGTCTGAGAATCACTGATCTATATGGGATTTGTTTATGCATGTACTGTGTATATATGCATGCATGAGGCATGTGCCCATGCATGTATACACGCCCCAGACACACCCAAGGCCGAGTTCTTTCTCTTTCCTTGGAAGGTGGGTCAGTGGGTTGCAGGTTGACATGAGGAAGTCGTCCTGGGCCCGGCCTGGAGGGTCACGGGGGACGTGGCTCACACAGCTAGGACACGGCAGGCGTTTCCCAAGAGGAAGGGAAAAAAAGTAGTTAGGAAAAAAAACAAACGCAGCCCCGGAGGTACTGGGGAGTGGGGGAGAATTGCAGTTTTACCACTTTAATCCCTTCAGTTCCTCTTTCCTCATCTTTTTGTACCTCCCCCCCCCGCCACTCAGCAAAAGCAGCCAGGAACTAGTGGCAGGCTTCCACTCCAGCCCCCCCTCAGGGGGGAGTTAATATAACAATTAGCCCTTAGTCTCTGGGGCCGGTTCTTCCCAGACCACCCGGGCACCAGGAGCTGAGGAAGGACCCCGGGAGGGCTCGGATGTGAAGGAGCCTGGGATGATCTAACAGCAGGGGTCTGTGCCTGAAGATCAGGAATCACATTTCGGCGAAACGCACAACACGGCTGCCAATTAGGGGGGAATAAATCAGGGGTCAGCGCAGGTCAAAGACTGACAATTTGTTCCAGCCAAGTGGAGGTTTTGCTTGGATCCCTTCCGCCTGGCTCTGGGGAAGGAGCTGGTCCCAAGGGAGAAGGGGAAAAGAAATCACACAACAAAATTGGACTTTTCCCCGCAGGGAAATCAGTCCCCAACTTTCATCTCCTTGCCTGCGGGAAAAGGACGACCATGGCTGTGGCTAATGCAGCCAGGTCCGAGCTGGGGTGATTTTGTTCTTTGCTGTTTGCTGATCTCGCTGCCCGTGCAGCTTGGGATCAAAGCGCTGGCCTGTTTTTCAAGCTGGAGCTCAGAGAACGTAGCGCTGGGACAGAAATCCCAATTCCCCAGCCAGCGCCCGAGACATAACCGTGCTTTCCCTTCCAACCCAGAAGCTTCCAGGATAAGTTGCTGGGCTGGTGGAGAAGGGGAGGGGAATTCCCTCCACTCTAGGACTATTGGGTGAGGTTCTCTGGCTTGTGTCACGCGGGAGGTCAGACGACGAGCATAAGTCTTATCCCAGACTGCACCCGTTCCTGTGCTCACAGCACCTCTGGTGTCTCAGTCGTGCTAGGCCTTTGGATGGTGCTTTCTGTGCTGCTCCCAGCTTCCTGGTGAGTGAACGCGCTTTCCTGCTAGGGGGTCTTGTCCATACCAGATGCAACGTCTTCCCAACATTCCCTGCAGCGGGCACTGGGGCCATCAGTGAGGTGGTTTGCTCAAGGAGATCTATAGCAGAGCTGGGAACTGAGCTCAGGGCTCCCACGCCATACCCCGGGGTCTAAACCCCAAGGCCATTGTGCCAATGAGCTGGTTGTGACTAACAGCGTGGGAAGTTTTTGAGTAACTGATCACATCACGAGTATAAGTGGGTCTAAGGGAGTCTAGGTTAATTATTATTATTAACAGGGCCCGCTCCAGGCACCAGCTTAACAAGCAGGTGCTTGGGGCGGCCAAGGGAGAGGGGCGGCACCTGCGGCAATTTGGGGGCGGCAGGTCCCTCACTCCCTCTAGGAGCGAAGGACCTGCCGCTGAACGGCTGCCGCCGATCGTGGCTTTTTTTTTTTTTCTCCCCAATTGCGGCCACCGATCACGACTTTTTTTTTTGCTTGGGGCGGCAGAAATGCTGGAGCCGGCCCTGATTATTAAGCACCTTCTCTATCACATCTAACCCCAGCTGCTTGTCTTCACGGTCAAGGCCATTCACGGCCGATCCCCACCCGAGCTCACGTCTCGTTCTCCACCATCGACTCCCGCCTCCGACCGGCCCAAGATCCCAGCCCGTTGTTACATTCCCCAAACAAGCCCCTTTGTGCCGTCTCCCACGCTGCCCCCTCTCTCCCTGGAAACATCCACAAAGCTCCCTCCTGATCCGCCTTCAGACGCTCCTCTGCTGTGATTCCCACAACAAACCTGACAGCGTTTAAGCTGCTGGTGTGCCTGGACCGCTGCTTTTCATCCCGACCGATATTGGCTCATTGTTTCCGTATAATCCCCTGTGTCTGGATCCCTCTATTTTCTCTGGTCTTATACTCCAATTGCAATGTCCCTGGGGCAGGGACTGTGTCTCTGTTCTGTTTTCAGAGGTGGCGTATTTGCATGCATGATGTCTATGCACCAGGGCGCCCCCTTGAGCCTGGCTCAGCTTCAACGCCCCAACCTGCTGTCGTGAAAGCCAGATCCCTAGACTGTTCCCCGTTCCCTTTCAGTGGCTGTCTATGAAGGTGGAACCATTGGGGTGAATGGGAGTCTATGGGAAATCTTGCCACCAGAGAATTCCTCTGGAGCCTTCAACAGAGCCAGGCCCGTCAGACAGCTCAGAAGATGGGAAAGGTCAGTTACCCCACAGCTGCCACTGTTTTGTAGATAAACCTTGGCCTCTCGCCTGCGTTGAAACCAATTTTGGTTGGAAATATCAAAGGCCGTCTGTCAGGATTAAGGGGCGCCTCGTCCCATCCCCGGCTCTCGACGGCAACTGGAATTTGTCTCCACACGTTAATATCTAATTTGTATCTACTGGCACACAGAGCTCCCCCAAAACTTACACAAGGCGCCATCCTTTTGTAGCAGCCATTCACGTTCATGCCCAGTGCCGCCAGCCCAGTGCCAATCCCAGATGAACCAGGGCATATCAGGGCTGACAGCTATGTCCTCGGAGAGTGGCAGCAGCTCTGGGAGCGAGAGATGAATTTCAGAAGCCCTAATTGACCTGCTTGCAACTTGGGATACAGATCCTAGACTAGACTACACAGACTGCTGCCTGCATGGCCCAGAGCAGCTACCACAATGCAGAAAGGTGGCTTAGTCCAATCTTCACAGATTGGGAGGGTGGGGCAGTGAGGCAGGAGTGCACGTTTAGAAGATTGGAGGGTGGACTGCAACACCTTGGTGCCCTCGATGATGCAGCCATTAGAGGGCTGAACAGTCTAGATATCAACTTGGGGCACGTACAAAAGAAGAAAATGACATTGCTCTGTGCCTCAATTTCCCCATTTGTACAAGGAGGATAATGATACAGACCTCCTCTGTAAAGCACGTTGAGATCTACGGATGAAAAAGCTCCATGTAACCACTAGGTATTAGCATCATAAAAACACCATCACCCTAAGGGCGTTGTCTGCATTCAGGAATAGCCCCGATTCCGGCATCTGAGTAGCTGGCCCCTGAGCCCAGACAAGGGCAGGAACTGTTTGCACTGATTAGCTCAATCAACATCAACATGTGCGTGTCATCAGGACAGTCTGGTGAGCTACATTAGTTTTCTTCTTTGTGCATTCTGTGTTGTCTGAGTGCCTGGGGATAGAGGCTTTGGGGCAGATCCGCAGCTGGCATAAAGGTTTCAGAGGACTAGCCGTGTTAGTCTGTATCAGCAAAAACAACGAGGAGTCCTTGTGGCACCTTAGAGACTAACACATTTATTTGGGCATAAGATTTCCTGGGCTAAAGCTTATGCCCAAATAAATGTGTTAATCTCTAAACTGGCCTAAAGTCTCTGTAGATCCATTGAGGTCAGTGGCTTTCTGCAGCTTCACCCCAGCTGAGGATCATCTCTTGAGCCGAAGCCAAGTGAAAAGTCAAAATTTCTAAGTGATTCACACAGTGAAAAGGGCTAGATTTCATTTCCAAATCATCAAAACCACCCGCTACGGAGATATTTTGACTTTGGTTCATTTTGTGCTACATTAAAAGTCTAAATGTTTTGACTGTGGTCTGTATTCTAAATTATACCATAAAAGTTGAAACAATGAAGTCAAAACGAAATCACTTCAATAATTTCCTGTCCGATGTCGACAACATCGATACGTTTCCGCCAATTTCGTCGAAGCCACAGTTCCTGATGGAAAACTGGCAATGGAAAATGTGTAAGCAGTTCTACTGAGCACGCTGTCAGCTCTCTACACACAAGGCTGGGGCAACCCAAGGAAACTGGATTACCCTCCCTTAGTGCGTATGGCTCAACTCTGTGCCATGGGCGGGATCGGATTGGAAGGATGAAGGCCGCAGAGCGGAGCTCTGCAAACCCAGTCTCCCCCTCCAGCCCAGTATCAAAGGGCCTTTTTGTTTTGTATTGGGACTGGAAGGAGAAACCTTTCCAGGCCTGGAAGAATTGAAAGGTCTCTCTGCTGTGGGCAGGGACTCCCTTTTTGCACCTGGTATGATGGGGCCCTGAACTATCACAAGACAAATAAATAACACAGCAGCCATGCATTGTTGTCAAGCTCTGAAGCAGTGTAGGGCTTACCTTGGCATTTCTCAATGGACTCATTTCTGATCTTACACTGCTGAAAACTGGGCGTCACTCCATTGATCTCCATGGAGTGACTCCAGATTTTCACGAGAAGAACCAAGATCAGAGTTTGGCGCAAGAGGTCCTCAGTGAAAGTGCATCATCTGTCCCCACTGCACTCATCTACAGCCCCAAAATCCCAACATGGCCAAAGTCTTCATTTAGATTGAAGCTTTTTGGAACATGGCTTTCTTCATTGTGTGTATGGACGCTTAGGAGAGTGGGGCACCGATTTCTGATTGGGGGATCTTGGTGCTCCTGCAACACAACCAATAATTAGGAGGCTGTGTTGCCCAGTGCCTAGCGCACAGGACTGGGAGTCAGGAGACCTGGGTTCTAGTCTCATCTCTGCCCATGACCTTGCCAGTCACTGCTTATCTCTGTGCCTCAGTTTCATCTCCCTCCGGTTGTCCATTTAGATGGTAAGCTCTTTGGTCATGCACTGCTGGTTATTCTGCCATCCCTCCTTAAAGCTCTCCTTGGCCAGGGAGTTTCAATGGAGCAATTTACAAAAACAACAAGGAGTCCGGTGGCACCTTAAAGACCAACAGATTTATTTGGGCATAAGCTTTCGGGGGTAAAAACCTCACTTCTTCGGATGCATCGAAGAAGTGGGTTTTTTACCCACAAAAGCTTATGCCCAAATAAATCTGTTAGTCTTTAAGGTGCCACCAGACTCCTTGTTGTTTTTGTAGTTACAGACTAACACGGCTACCCCCGGATAATGGAGCAATTTGTAACTCAGTCACTTGTTGGTTCACTTTCCAGCCTCAAGTCACTCCCCTGTCAAGTGACACGGGGCAAGGGAATATCTTTTATTGGACCAGCTTCTGTTAGTGAGAGACACAAGCTTCTCCGCATAAAGCAACGCCTTGTTAGTCAGGTGACAGCAGCTGTCTGTCTCTCAGCTTTCTGGTGATGGGAGGCATTCAATTAACTCAAGTCTCCTACGGACTGTTACTGGGAAATCAAAGGTCAGGCAAGCTGAGGGAGTGATAGGAAGATGTTTTGCTACCGGCAGCCTTATTGACAAAGGTCCAGCCAGAACCATCCACACATGGGTGCCCTCGACAGATTCCAACCTAGCTGACTGCACTCTGCCTCCCTTGAACAGTTCAAATTGGATGAAAGGCTTCTTAGGTATTGAATAGTATTGCTGTAATAAGCTGCTAAATGCTGCCACCTTCCACCCCAGAGGTGGCTGCATTTCAGTAGCAGGCAATGCGATGCCTTCCATTGGCACTCGTACAAAATGTGTCTCCACAGGGGCTTTGCTGGCTAACGAAATGAAGCGCCTGGGCCCTGCGCCATGGCAGCCCAGCTGTTTTCCACACCCACTTGCAGCACGGTTCCACTCTTCCCATTCAGTGCCCTGAATTCTCTGTTTCCCCGCAGGCATCCTGGAGATCCGGTCGGTGCGAGTGGGCGTCGTAGCCATCAAATCCGTGCACACGGGTTTCTACCTGGCCATGAACAAGAAGGGGAAAGTATACGGGTCGGTAGGTAGCAAGCTGTTTTTCCCCTCCTCCTCGGCCCTCCTTACAGGACGCTCTGTGGGGAGCACGGCTTGTGGCTTCGTTCTGGACCAGGGATCAGACTGGTCGGCTGGAGAATTTGGGATAGGGGCTAGCAGGACCCTGTTCAGTCCAGCCCGGCATTCAGGACATTGTGCCTGATGCTGCTAAGTCAGGGGGTGGGTAGGTGCTTAGAGACAAGCAGCGTGCTGCTAGAAGGAAGCCCTCACTGCTGGGGGCCGGCAGCACATTGCTAAACGGATGCACACGTTGCTCGGATTCTTGCTCTGTTACACCCCACTCCCTTCCTGGAGCTGGAACTCTCCGGCTGTAACCTCGGAACTTCATTCCCGGCCAGGAGCCGGGGATATAACCCCGGACTCTTGAGGTTCCTTGCTCTAGCCCCCCCCCCCAGTCAGAAGACACCCCCCAGCCGCACCACACTCACAGCCCCGTTTCTGTCTCCCCAGAAGGAGTTTAACCCCAACTGCAAGTTCAAAGAGCGCATCGAGGAGAATGGCTACAACACCTACGCCTCGCTGCGCTGGCGCCCCGGGAACCGCCCNGTGGGCGTCGTAGCCATCAAATCCGTGCACACGGGTTTCTACCTGGCCATGAACAAGAAGGGGAAAGTATACGGGTCGGTAGGTAGCAAGCTGTTTTTCCCTCCTCCTTGGCCCTCCTTACAGGACGCTCTGTGGGGAGCACGGCTTGTGGCTTTGTTCTGGACTAGGGATCAGACGGGTCGGCTGGAGAATTTGGGATAGGGGCTAGCAGGACCCTGCTCAGTCCAGCCCGGCATTCAGGACATTGTGCCTGATGCTGCTAAGTCAGGGGGCGGGTAGCTGCTTAGAGACAGGCAGCGTGCTGCTGGAAGGAAGCCCTCATGGCTGGGGGCCGGCAGCATATTGCTAAACGGATGCACACGTTGCTCGGAGTCTTGCTCTGTTACACCCCACTCCCTTCCTGGAGCTGGGGCTCTCCGGCTGTAACCTCGGAACTTCATTCCCGGCCAGGCGCTGGGGATATAACCCCGGACTCTTGAGGTTCCTTGCTCTAGCCCCCCCAGTCAGAGGACACCCCCCAGCCGCACCGCACTCACGGCCCCGTTTCTGTCTCCCCAGAAGGAGTTTAACCCCAACTGCAAGTTCAAAGAGCGCATCGAGGAGAACGGCTACAACACCTACGCCTCGCTGCGCTGGCGCCCCGGGAACCGCCCCATGTTCCTGGCCCTCAACGGCAAGGGCAGGCCCAGGCAGGGGGACAAGACGCGGCGCCAGCACCTCTCCGCTCACTTCCTGCCCATGCTTGTCTCCTGAGCCGCACGCAGCCGCCCCGGACTGAGGCGGGTTGGGGGGTTGTTTTTTTTAAAAGGACTCTTTTTGTGCTATTTATTATTTTTTGGAATGAAAAAGGAGATGGGCTCTGCCCCTGCGCCGGGAGCGGTGAAGGATTTAAAACCGCTGCTTGGATCTGCTCTCCAGTGAGCAGCGCTGGACCCCCCCACTGGGCTAGAACTGACTCCCCGTGGACCCAGGAAGTGGAATGATCCTGCGTGTGTCACCCTGAGCGCTGGCAGCTCCCCCACCCCCCCGCGTGGCATAATGCTCCAACCATTGTTCCCTCAAAAGACGGACCACGGCTGAAGGGAGGCTGAGCCACCCAAGTGGGAACGGCCAGACACTTTGGGGTTGTTTTTGTTAAATGACGTATCAATGCACATGTACACAGTGTCTGTCTGTAAACGGCCAGGCAAATTAAAGCCCTGTTCTGTACTTTTACAGTAGCCATGGGGCTGTGCCATTGCAGGAGGGCGAGGGGTAAAACCTCTGTAGTTTTGCTCTTCTGGGGTCTCTGTGCTGCCTCCGCTTGGCTTTCCCAAAGCTGAAAGTGCTCGTCTACAACTTGTGCCTTTCCCAGACAGAGCGGACGTCAGCCAGCTCTGGAACACGGCAGCTAGATGGGCACAGCCGTGATTGCCTTCGCTACCTTGGTCAAGGGCGTTGAGATCTACAGGTGCAAAGTATTAGCTAGGTACAGCACCGAGACCTGTGATGGAATCGGTCCTGAAGAGCAAAGCTAAGAGAGAAGGAAACAGGGCACAGATGGTTTGAAGAGAACCAGCGGCTCCTGCTTTTCTGAATCCTTGTCTTGTCTCCCCCTTTCCCCACCACCAAAGGGCCGATAGGGCTTTAAAGCACAGCGCCATGAAGGACGCCCCATGGCCAGCGCAGAGCCCGGCAGGGGTCAGACTGACAGCACACAGCTCAAAGAAGGGCACAGGCCCCAGTGAGCTCACTTTGCCCGAGGACGTTGGATCCGGACAGTAGCCCAGTAAAGGGATCAAGACAATGGAGCCTTTCGGCCCCCTATAGGGCGGCTCTGACTCGCCACCTAGATCCTCGGGACTCATGACCACCCCTGGGCATCCCCAGTAAGGACCTAAATAGGTCAGCGCTGGGAGTGGCCAGATTTGGTCCAGGTGACGAGCTGGTCCCAGCAGTCAGAGTAGGGTGGAAGGGGAAAGAAGCAGGAGAAACAGATACGACGTCCTGGTGGGTCCCATTAATACAGGTGCCCCTCTCCCCCATCCACAGGCAATGAGCTGAGAGAAAGTGAAAGCCACGGCTCCATTCAAGCTCTTGTCAAACAGCAGGAGACTCCATCAGGGAAGGGTCCTCAGGAGACTGCTGGAGCCAGAGAGACTGTGCAGAGATAAGATAGCGAGCGAGTTCGGGGTCCACTCACAGCCAGACTAGTCCCAGGAGGCCAGGGCAAGGCAGCCTGCCTAGCTCAACAACGGTACTGCAGGGGCATCTCACTTCACGGCACCGATAACGTTCCCAGAACACGCTTGGACTTCATACTCCTCCTTGGTTCCTCCACAGATAAGGACAATCAGAGGGAACCAAAGGGCTCCCAGGTGCTGAGAGGACTGTGCTCTCGGCATGTGTTCACCAGGTTACAGCCCAGCCTGCAATCCCAGCCCTACGCAGTGGATTTCAGGCAGGGGAAACAAGGCCTGCCACAATGAAAGCAAGACACCCATGCTTCCTTCTAAGCATCACTACGCAAGGAGTCACCCTGCTGCTACCATCTGTATTCGGGAGGAAATTCCCTTCTCCGCACCTCAGCAGCACGAACCGGGGCAGTGACTGGATTTCCTATCCCTCGTCACCCGGCAGGAAGAACAACTTCTCACCCAAGGCCTCCGTGCCGGAGCAGCGGCAGACTCTGCCCTTCCGGTTGGGCTTTCTGGGTAGGCGCAGGGCACGCCAGCCGGAGAGGGGGAGCCAACGAGGTAGGTCTGAAGCCAGGTGGAGAGAGGTGCTGATGGGTTCTAACTGCTACGAAGCGGCGGTTCAAAGCCGATCGCTGTGTGCGCGCTCCTCGTACCTGCGAACGGCGCCAGCTCCGCTATTACATCCAGCAGGCGCTTGCCCCCACACACGCAGTGCAGCACGCTCCCGCTTGTAAGGCCGCCCAATCACTTGGGAGTCTCCGCATCTTCAGCACGAGGAAAACACATGCCAGTTGCTCATGCGCCAAGCACTACGGAACGACTTGGAAGGTGGGCTGCAAACCGACGGGCAACCCAGATCCTGCACTCCAGCTGTGACCCTGTTGAGGAAAGGAGTTGTGATGCAGCCGCCCTGTAAGGGATTATCATCTGGGATACAGGAACATCGACAGGCCCCAGCTGAGATCAGGACCACACTGTGCAAGGTGCTGTACATACAGCGACATCCCTTCCCCGAAGAGCTCACAATCTAAATAGACTGGACAAAGAGTAGGAGGGGAAACTGAGGCACAGAGCGAGGACGTGACTTGCCCAAGGGCACACAGCGGGTCAATGGCAGAGCCAGGAGTAAGACACAGATCTCCTGACTCCCAGGGTCAGAGCTGTAGCCTCTACACCAGACCGCTGCTCCAGCCTGACCAAGACATTCCGATCTTGGGTGTATACTAGACAGGCTCCCCTCTGACCTCTCTCAGGTGCAGCAGACACACTTCCTCCTCTGTGCTGGTAGGTGAACTGGCCTATCTTCATTTTACTGCTGCCAGCTTCTCACACAGGGGCGTCGGGCTGTGCCCAGGACATCAAAGGCTCCACTGTGGAATCAAGTAAGAACAGCTGCCTGTTCCTAATCACTGCGCTTCCAGCTGAAGCAGCCCCTCCCGGAGCAGGAAGAGAAGGAGGAACGTATAAGAGGGGAAATCCCTAGCTCTTTAGAAGGAATCAAAGTCAAGCTCCAAGGAGCAGCCCAGTTTCTCAGTAACTAAACGAGGCTAGTGGACTCAAGCCACCCCATCAGACTGAGACAACAGCTTCCCTAACACAGCAGCATCCTCTTACAGTGCGGGAAAGGCCACCTGTGATCCCGTATGGAGCTCCTGATCTCACCCACTACGAGACAGTCCAGGAGATCTGCTGCAGGAGAAATCTATTCGCCCCCACTCCCCATCTCAGGGATTAATGTTGGAGCGCTGTTCTGGCCAGAAAAGCTTCCTTCTCCATGAGACCCAGAGCAAAGCACAGTGGGATGGAAGCTTTAGATTTTATTAGTTGGTTAGATCCCAGGGATTCAAGCCCCCAACCAAAACCAGTTCCAGGAAGTGCCTCATTTTGCACCTCACCCTGTTTATGGCATGCAGGTGTGCTGGTCTGAGCGACTTCCATAGCCCCGTTACTGAGCACTCGGGTAATCTGACCTCCTCCCAACACCCCTCTGAGGTAGGACAGTGCTTTTACCCCCAGCTTACAGAGGCAGAGAGATCAAGGCCCAATCCCAAACCTTTAAGGATCTGAGCCCAAGGTGTGTGGCACAGCAGGGAATCGAACCCAGATATCCAGAGTCTAAGGCTAGTACTTTAGCCACTGAGTGTGTCTGCTCCGTGTGTCTGAAGGCAACTCGGTCCTTAAAGGGGCACAGGCTACAGCGCTGACTCGTTTCCTTTGAAGAAAACAACCGGGTGAATGTAGCGATCTCGACGCTGGCTGGAACCAGACATAGCACAAGCCCGGAAGCGTCCCACACTTCTGGCCGTGCCCAGTTCTGCAACACCCGTGCTGAGCCAGGTTCTGGAGAATCAAAATTGTGCAGAAACCATGACTTGTTTGCTTTGTCACCAAACCAGATTTAGAACTGGTCTGTGTTCAGGGGAAAAGCTCCCGCATTAACCCTGTGGTGCCTCTTGCTAAAGAGAATCAGGTCTCACACCACCACAGTTAGCCATAAGGGCCTGGAGAGGAAACTCTTGGGAGCTTTCTGGCAGTTTGTGAGACTGTGTTTTACAAACATGAATGAATGAAGCCGCCCTATACCTGTGTGGAGTCGGGAACATCCCCGTTTTACAAGTGGGAAGACACAGCAAAGGTGTCCAAGGTCTCAGGTTCTGTACCCAACTCTGCCATCGACTATCTCTCTGTCTCCCAGGCCTGTGTTTTAATGACAAAGTAAATGCTTCCTTCTGTCCATCCTGGGTCTAAACCCACTCATCCTCAGAAGCAAGGTCCATGGGCTATGAGAGAGCTGGCCCTCAAGCAAGGCAGCCCGGGTGACAAAATTCCTGCCTCACCAGCCAGCTCAGGACGTTCCAAACAAGCCACCGACCCTGACGCCCCGTGCCGAAGATTCCAGCCTTTTGAAAGCTCAAAGGAACTTCCCAACGACACGTGTCCACTTGGCAAGCGCGATGGGAGAAACATTCCAGCACCGCTGCTCAGGTGTAACTTCCCTGGATTAGACCCTGGTGTGAATCCCAGGCATGCTTTCGATGGCCACACGCTGCACGCACAGTTGGGCTTTTTCTCCAAACATTTTAGCAGCTCCATCCTCTAGCAAAATGATCTAGTTTTTCTTCCGAAACAGTTTAAGAAGAGGCTCTAGACAAACATCCATCCTCCCTTGGATGATCTTAAGACACAGCCCTGTGCTTAAGGGTTTCCTTAGACTCCCAGTAGCCTCAACAGCATAGCTGAACTAGGATGGATCAATGCCCTGCACGTGACAGAGCATAAAGAACTGGAGGGAACCAATACCCTTCTGGACTGATTTTCTTAAGGACTCAGCACCGAGCAGCATCCCATTGAGAACATCTGACCACTTGCCTAGATGGGAGCAGAACTCTTTGGAAAACCTCGTCCTTAACGGGAAGGGGTTATGATGTCATGATCTAACTCTCTGGGAGGATGTGGGGTCCCCACTCCTGATTTGAGGCTTTGGGTGCTACCACAACCATCACCACTGCGTGTTTAAACACCCCCTGGGTTTTCATGGCACCGGTCCCTCCTTTATGTCAGTAACAAACTTGAAGTTGCACGTCCTCCACAAAGCAGGGCTAGAACCATCTTGCCCTAATGCATCTTTAACAAATCTATAAAAGGCAACATATGGTGCAGAAGGCACCTCTGCGAGTATCTCAAGAAAGATGCAGTTGAAAGTCGTTGAGGTGTCAAAGCGACTGTCTAAAGGAGATACCCGGAGTACCATACCTT
Source organism: Trachemys scripta elegans (assembly GCF_013100865.1). Classification (NCBI taxonomy): domain Eukaryota; kingdom Metazoa; phylum Chordata; order Testudines; family Emydidae; genus Trachemys; species Trachemys scripta. The sequence goes on along the minus strand of NC_048319.1, from coordinate 5,863,519 downwards.
CCTTCCCACCCAGAGTTGTCAAGTTAACATGAAACAGGTCAAAAGATTTTCAACAGCACAAGGCAACTGAGAAGCGAGCCGAGAGGGTTTGAAGCGTGTGGCAATCCAAGTGACCCAGCTGGCATGTAACAGCCAGTTTGTTTTATGAAGTGTCGCTGGAACAGAAAGTACAGCGGCAGGATTGCTCAAGTCATCCTACCAGCCTCTCCCATGGCCCCACTTCACAAACTGGACTGTCAACAAGGGGCCAGCAGCCAGAGTCTACCAGCTCCTCCCCCTTTCCACAGCGCACCGGCTTCCTGATTGCATTCTTACCCTTTCAGAGCACAGCCGAGTTTCTGCCCTTGAATCCTGAAAACAGAGACTGTCCTAAAAGCCAACCAGCAATGGGGCCTTAGGACAACAGGTCAATTTAGAGGAGTCACCAGCATCGTAGCCCGGCAACATTAAGCAACGGGAAACCGGTGGGACACAGGGAAACTCCAGATTTAGTATGAAGCAGAACAAACCCAAACAGTCTGGGTAGTGGAGCTAAGCTGGAGAAGTCAAGGAAGGGTCCATAGGCTGATTTTTCCAGGAGATCCAAACACTCAGAGCCCAGATAGTTAGGTTTTGGTTCTAACTGCATTTGCCCCAATGGAAATCCATATTTCCCCGCCATAGTGTAAGGCAGTCACTTTTATATGGATCACCCTAATCACAATGGGGTGACTCGATGACTTTGGCCTTTGTCACTACACATCCTATAGTAATAGTGTCAAACATACAGCCCCAAGCCAGCATGGTACATTTATGTGGCCCACGTGGAGTCTAAACTTTCATTTTATAAAAAGGTTTCTAGCCCCCCAGTTATGAAGATAACCTTCCAAACGTGCACCAAGTGGAACTGCAGCAGTGGAGTCTGCCTGAGTCTGCAGCAAGCCTGAAACAATGAGAGAGGTACGTACTTCCTCGCTTACCGTTAACCTGACTGGGGCGATAACGCACATGACCAACGACACTTTAGATGGCAGGTGAACTATTTCTGGTTTTCGCAGATGGGAGGAGGGGAAAAGGAATGGGAGCTGGCTCCACCGGTGGGGGACTGGAAGTTACTGAAAGGGAGGGAAAAGAGGTGACAGACAGACTGGAGGAGAGATGGAGAAAGGTGGCTGGAAGAGGAAGAAAGCCAACCGGTCTTAATCAGGAGCATATTTCCCTGAGCACAGCAGCAAGGGCAGAATAAAAGTTTAGTTACAACATAAAGGCATCAAGTATCGGGGGTAGCCGTCTTAGTCTGTATCCACAAAAACAATGAGGAGTCTGGTGGCACCTTAAAGACTAACAGATGTATTTGGGCATAAGCTTTCATGGGTAAAAAAACCACTTCTTCAGATGCCACAACCAGATTGTTTGAAACCTCTGGGCCTGTTGCTCCACCTGCTGGCAACACACAAAACTGCAACGGTGAGTTTGCAGGGTATAACAGCTTCTTCCTGTTAAAAACCTCACATTACTTGGGGCTAGTCCACACTATGGGCCGGCGCAACCCATTAGGTGACCTAGGCAGTCGCCTAGGGCGCTAACATTTGGGGGGCGGCGGCCGGATCTTTGACTGCCCCGGTCATCGGTGGTATTTTGGGGGCGGGACCTTCCGCCGCCTAGGGCGGCAAAAAAGCTGTGCTCCTGCCACACTACAAAGGCTTTGGGCGAAGTCCCCTAGGGGAGATGCAGCTTATACCAGCAAAAGGAGTTCTTCTGTTAAACCATCTCCCCGAATGACATTAGCTACACCAGAAAGAGTCCCTTTTGCGGTATAAGATGTGTCTACATAAAGGGTTTTGCTGGCAAAGCCATGAGTTGGGGGGGTGATTTTTTCCACACTCCTGACATAGTTACATTGGTAAAACCTGCCAACCTGGCCTTGGAGATGAGAGAATGCTCATGTGCCTTGCCACACGGTCCCACCCTGGAGGAAAAGGCTCTCTCTGCAGCGGACTCCTTACCCATCTTCCTTTCCCCGTACACTTCTGTGAAGGCCTTCAACACACATTGCATATCACACACCCATTGATCTTGGCTAAGACTCCAGGATTCCTTCTAAGGCCAGACCATGTCAGTGTGGCCAACTCTCAAGAGCAGATTTTTTGAGAATCCACCACTTGACTCCAGAAATAAGCTTCTACCTCTCACCCTGCAGACACATCATTCAGCATTTTCTGTGGTCCGACAGCTAGATTTCCCACCTGGCTCTCCCTGCTGACCGGGCAGCCTCTGAGCTCAGCTGGAGCCGCACATCCATAGTGCTTCTTTGGGGTCTTCCATGGGATCAGTTGCTTCACTTAATCCTCCACCTACAGCTTGTGTCACAGCCTCCCCTTTACCTGGGGCAGGTCCCTCTATCCCACAGGCAGGCCTGGAAAACCCCCATCTACACCGGTTCCTACTACGGATGCCTTCAGAATCACACCATCCGCCACTGAAGCTGAAGTTTTAAAGTGATCAGAACAGTAAATGGAATATGTCCTGCCCCCAACCCATGAAAACGTAACTTTGAGCATATGCGCTCTGACTTCCTCCCTCCAGAATGGATCCGATTAAAAAACCTCATACCAAAAAACGCCCCCAGATCAGCAGGACAAAAGTTCCCCCCCACCACCCTCCCCCCAGCAAACCAACTCTTGCAAGGAAACCGATTCACAAGCTCCTGGGAATTTTTAAAGCAGCTGTATTTTGAAGTAGCTGTGAAATACATTTTTCTCAAGCGTCCCTTGCTCTGTATTTGATCTGATCCCGATGGTGTTTGGCTGGTCCTCACTCTGGTACAATTCCAGTCCTGCAGCCAACACTCCGCATCCAGGGTGAGAGAAGGGCAGGACTGCAGGGATTGGCAGGAGGGGTAGAAATACAAAAACCGAACACGGATGCTGCAGTTTCTATCCCGCAGCCGACAGCGCTTGACGATTTGCAGGCTGGCAACGTACACGGGCGTTGGTCAGTAGGAACCTAGTGCTAAAGAAGTCACCGTGTACCAGCCTATGGCACGCTGGGGAGGGAACGAGGGCACAATGATCTCAGGGCAGGCTGCCCTGCCGCTGGGAAGGTATAGTACAGTACTCAGACGAGCTTACCCTGTATTTATCCACAAATCATGCATACCTTTTTGTTGAGCTGAAATGTCCATTTATTTAACAGCAGTAATAATTTAAAATTATAAAAACCCTTTCGGTGTTGACTATGAGAAGGGTGACGTTATAAAGAAAACAAAAAGGGACCGTGGCAGGGGAGGGAGGGATAGCTGTCTATTCCAAGAGTTCACATTTTCTGTGGCAACTCCCCCACCCTCACTCGCCCTCCCCACTTGGAAATCCTCGGCGCAAACCAGATTTTGTTACACTGTCATTTTAAAGGTTTTAAAACGTCAAAGCATAAGGGATGGAGGAGCGGGGGGCAGAATATAAAGAGCGGAATCTCAAAACCATACAAACCACCTTCCCCCACTTGGAGTCGCAGCCAATCGCTCAGCACCTTGGGTTTCCAATCTGTGAAGCTTAACGGCCTTTCACGGCAGTTTTAAGAGTCCACGCAGCGACGCGATGAATTCAGAGAACTTCCCCCCACTGGAGAGCCTGAGGTGTCTCGTCTCTGAAGAACCAGGGGCCTCGTGAGGGAATTTCTGGGTTTCAGTTCCCCCCCTTGCTCCGCTCCGGAAGGCCCTTAGTTGCTTATGTTGGCTAGGGAGGAAGGGCTATGGACAGGGAACGCGGGACAGGGGCTGGGCTAGGATTCATGAGTTGTTTGACGAGTTTTCATTACTTGGTGAGCTGGAGGAAGAGGAAGACGACGAGGAGGAGAAATTCATCCCCGTGAGTCCTGGGGGATTCGTGGCAGTGTTTTGTCCACTTAAACTTTTCCGGCACACGGGGCATGTGTCGTGCTTTGGAGATTAAAAAAAAAAAAATGCAGAGAGAAAGGATTAGACGTAGGACATGGGAACAGTGCGAGTAACAGCCGGTCACGCTGCTGACAGCCTCCTTCTTCAGAGGCAAACGGCTGCTCACGCTCAGGCATCATCAGGATATAGAAATATTTGCCAATGAGAACAGTATAATGGAACATGTCCAGAGTATATAATATTCCCTTGGCATCAAAGGGATCCCGCACGCTGGTGTAACTCACCTGTTCCAGCCAAGGGACTATACAGCCATTGTGGAATAGATGATTGCAGGGTAATTGCCGGACATTTTCACCAAGTGTGTAATCCTCTTTACATACAGGACACTCGAGCCCGGAACCTGCGAGTCACAAAAACACAAAGCTATGAATCAAGAGGGCTGACGGTATTATTCTTTCACCACTTGGGAGCAGAATGAGCGCCGGCTTTCCCTGCCATTTCAGGAATCCGTTCAGAGCTGCCCAGCTTTGAAAACTGCCACGGACGTGCTCCAGCTAACCTGACTCTCTTTATTCTTGACTTAGGTCATCTGGTAACTGGCCTTTCTCAGTCTCCCCAGCACTGGGGAGAAAGTTACTGCCTCCAGAGTGTCTGCCACTTGCCTGTATCTCTCCACCTTACTCCCAAATTCCTGACCTACATTGTCTCTCTTACTCCCTTCCGCAACATGCTGCTGCCAGTGTTTCAGGTGTAGGCTTGGAAAGATTCGATTTTTTTATTTTTAAATGTCAATGTCATCGTACACACAAACCCATGAAAAAATATTTCCATCAACAATCATCAAAATTTACACACCGGTAAAGAAAGAAAAAGGCCGTCCGAGAACCTATTAGAATTTGAGGGAAGGAAACGTACCTTGTACATTTTGACATATGTGGTCAACAATTTGTATTTTAACAATTACAAAACTAACTTTGTGACTCTCAACGAATACTGTCATGAAATAAGTATTGTCCAATCCCTCCCATCATTCCCCCATTGTGAAGATAGAAATAAAGAAAAAGCTTAAAAATAAACACGGATAGTATAAAAACTAAAAATCAAAATCCGCCAAGCCTAATTCTATATTAAACCTAACAGAGTCAAATATATATTCCTGTAAGCCAGTCTGCCCAGCATTTTACGATGCACTGCTAGGACAGCCAGCAAACATGGCTCCCAAGAGATGTTTACACGCAGGGGCTGCACCAGCGCTGACCGTTTCAGGAGAATTTCACAGCTGCAGCCCCACCGGGTGCATTTTTACGGCTGTCTCATCTAGAAGAGACAGTGGCAGAGGCTTGCAGCCTGACCGGAACCTGACTACAGGTGTCAGATGAGGCATGAAAAGAACTCGACGCTCTCACACTCGGGTTTGGCCTCGGAGGAAGCAAGGGACGGATCCGGTTCCCTGTCCCCAGAGCTCAGTGGAGGTGGCAGCAGCGGGCTGAAGGAGTCGGCGGACAGCGGCCCGGCTCTGCCATGGAAGGGGCGCTTCTTCCAAACAGGAAGCCGGGCAGCACGAGGGGGCTCGGAGGGCACCGGGAGCCCAGGTTGTGCTGCTGTGCAGGTAGGGGTGGGAGACACATATCACAGCACAGTAGGGGGACGATGCTGGCTTAGCCAGGCAGGTGGGCTGGATTCCTCCCACGTCTGCCTGCCTGCCAGGAAACTCCGTGGCCAGAGGCACTAGGGCTGTCTGAAGCTGCTGCCAGGCAGCCGAGCTCCCTGCAGGGGCATGCCTCAGACTGGGCTCCCCAGTCCTGTAGGAAGGAGCCCCAGCGGAACGCGACGTGTCACGTACCATGTGCACCCAGCAGTGGCATGGACAGAACCTCCTGGGGGGTGAGTGGAGCGCGGGGGTGGAGACCAGACCGCATAGGGCTCCTGGCCCAGAGTCCGGCACAGCATGTGCGAGAGCCATGTTACCTGAAACAAAACCCATGGGCCCCACCCAACTACAAGCATTGGGTCAAGTATGAAAACTCCAACAGGTTTGGTCTGGGCTTTAAAATGAGGCTTGAGCCGATCTCGACGCAGTGGTAAGCATGCTGCCGGCTGTTCTACACCACCACTCCTACCAGTGGCACTACAGCGGTGTGAGATTCCCCTAAAAAGCGACAATGCCCAGGAGATAGTAAAGACCTCTCATTTCCAAGACAGTCCCCCAACTTCTCTGCTGGCTCCAACGTTTATACGCGTCTAGCTACATTAGCTTCTAAAGATGGGGCAGTTAACTGCCTAGTGCAAACGTATCAGCTTTTTACAGTGCTTCAGGCAGGCAGGCATATGAGAGATAGCTGCGCCTAGTTCTGCCTCTGGAATTCTTTAGCCCTACGACAGATTAGGAGCCAACATGAAAATCCCAAAGGAAAAACCACATGAAAGCTTTGCAAAGCTCTTCATTGGACGACTCGCTGAGGAGGCAGGGGACGTACCTACGTGTTCCTCTGTTATCTGAACGGTGGGGAGCGCTTGGATCTTCTCTTTGTCTGCTGGAGGCGGCCCAGTGTTTTCAAATTGATTTAATAACTGAAAGACAAAACGCCATGCAGTACAGGAAAACGACACCGGCTGGATGGTACACAGGATTTGTTAGGTTAAGGTATTGAGACATCTAACCCGTGTCCTGTCACCTGCTTCTACTGCTGGCTAAACTCCTGATGCTTCAAATATTAATTCCCCACCACGGAGCTGGGCAACTTTGCAGAGCTGCGCCGAGGAGAAAAATTCCATCCTGACCTCCGAATGGACCAGCTGACAACCCTCAGCATGAGATTTAACATGCACATAGACGGCGGGGATCACAAGTCTTGAACCCTGGTTCGCAGGGCTCTTCCAACCTGCCACCCAGGGAACTGGTAGCAGTTGCCAGAATCGAAGCCCCAGTCCTGGAATCTGATTGGCAGAATGCTGGAGGTCCTGATTAGTTCACAACTTCTATATAAACCCAGCACAGGAACAGGAAGTTGTGCATGCAACTGGGATCTCCCTGCTTTGGACTGCTTCCTAATGCCCGACTCCTGCTCCAACCACTAGGTCTGACGGCCCATGCCCCAGTCATGACAATTCGTCTTAGAACTCTCCAGCAGTGAGTTCCACTTGCCGAACACATGCTACAGGAATGATTTCCTCTTAATGTTTTTAAATGTAAAACATTGTTCCTGCCACAAATTTAATGGGTGCCTTTGTTATCGGACAGCATGAGGAATACCAGGAGCAGAATCAAGTGCGGCCCTCTCTTCTACCTTCCTAAATCACCAACGGCCATAAAACAGGTTGTCATCTTGTGGCAGACAGGAGAACATGCTTGTCTTTTGGAACCACAACCACGCCCCGAATGAAACATGTTTCTGGTCACATTATTCCCCTAGGTGCAGATCTTGGGTTTTCAAATACATTGCTTCCTTTAGGAAACAGTTACTGAAAAGCCTCATTCCAGGATAAGCCACTGCAGGGGAAGTAAACAGAGCGCTCCCTACCGGTGCATTTCAAGACACACGAATCATGCAACATGAAACAAAAGACATTTTCCCTGGCGATGGAGTGCAAACCTAAGCTCCTTGTGTAGACACTTTTATACACATTGACTCAACGGTAGGGTTTGGAGGCGTACTGGACTGTAAGTCCCCACTAACCAAGACAGAGGTCAGTGCTACCCCTCTATGGAAGGGAGAAGGGTAGCTTCTTAGAGCAAGGGCTCCACTCCAGGACCAATCACTGCACACGAGCAGCCCCAGGTGACATACGCATAGAACAGGGGCCAGTTTTACCTGTGTAATAATTGCATCCAAGCCATTGGCTCCCCAGGCATAGTCCATTGGATTCGAATGCAAGACTCCCCTTTAAGAATGAAGACAACAGGGTGTTAGTCTCCACTGGGACTACACACAACCAGACCTTTAGGTAGAGTAACCCGTAACTCCAACTCACCAAGGGCCTAGTCCTAGGTTTGGTATTGTTGTAGGTGCAATAATGCCATTGACCAGCTGCTGTATAATTCTGAAAGACAGCAACATCAAGATCAAATAAGAACTAGGATCCACTAAATCCCACAAACAGCCCGGAAGTCCAGAGTAGCTAGGAAATACTGTGGTACCATCAGGGGGAACGAAAGGTAAGACACGGTATCCGGCTTAAGATGCAACTGCATCCAAGGGTACGTCTACACTACCCGCCGGACCGGCGGGTAGTGATCAAGCTATCAGGGATCAATTTATCGTGTCTAGCGTAGACGTGATAAATCGATCCCCGATCGCTCTGCCATCAACTCCGGAACTCCACCACAGCGAGAGGCAGAAGCGGAGTGGCGGCCGTCGATCCCGCGCCGCGAGGACGCCAAGTAAGTGATTCTAAGTCGATCTAAGATACATCAACTTCAGCGACGCTATTCTCGTAGCTGAAGTTGCGTATCTTAGATCGATTCCACCCCCCGCAGTGTAGACCAGGCCCTAGTGACCACTTATTTCTTACCACAGAAAGAAGTCAAAGGATTTTATTCAGAGAGGAACATTTTCCTACACAAAGGTGGGAAGTGGACAGTGTCTCTGGGATCCTACTCTTTAGCATAGGCCTAGGTGGCAGCAGCATTTCCGACTGCTGATTGCAAGGAGCGGAGAAATTCACCAGTGATCGGACACATCAGCTGGGTTTCATGCTGCTTTGCCCACAAGTGACCAAGCTCAAGGAAAAGAATCAGGGCAGACAGATGCTTACTCAGTCTAGGGCATCTTTTAGTTAAAAGCTCCCAGGTATATTCCCTACTTTGGGGTATGACCTATTGTAGAGTACAGGTAAACCATGGCCAATTTCACTCAAGATACAGGCTTGAAAGTCCGGCTGAAATGTTATCTTCCAAAAGCAGCTGTTTGCATGGAAAGTAAGACATCTGTGGAGGAGAAGAACGCGACACAGGAAGTTTTTAGTGAGGGACTAGTCCTCGTGAATGGAGAACACAAACAAATGTTATGGTTCTCAGCTAAACCCCTTTAAAAAGAAAATCAAGCCCTGGTCACTGAGCAGAGCCCTAGAAAGCGAAAGCACTTCTCACCCTTCTAGCGTTGGGACTCCCTCGTGCCTGCCAGTGGCACGCCGTGCAGTGAGGCGGGCTCGGGGCTGCCTTGCGCCATATCTGTGCCGAGACTGGTGCTCTCTGTCCCGCCGATTCTCGGCGTCCCTGTTGTCTTCAGATTGGCCACTGGACCCAAAGGCAGGAAACTCAAAGCTGTCATCAAAAATCCCAAAGGCAAACTGGCCATAGCCCTGTGGCAAGGTGAATAAGTGCTGATCCACGTTCTGTAGTGAAGGGAATTCAAGGCAGATTGGTCACAAGGAGCGAGCTTTTACTTCTACTAACAATATTCAGGTCCCAACAAAGGCCTCGGTAATGAGACAAAGCCAGACTCTGCAGACAGCCTCCAGCATCACAGCTGAGGGCTCTGTGCTGAGAAGCAGCTCTGTAATGAGCAGACAGCATCGCCCGAGATTAAATTTAGGAAATAACCATTATTTTTCTGATACCACTGTGTGGCACTGAGGCTAACTGGCGACTCTTTAAACCAGAGGTGGGCAAACTACGGCCCGCGGGACCGTCCTGTCCGGCCCTTGAGCTCCCAGCCTGGGAGGCTAGCCCCCGGCCACCTCTCCCGCTGTCCCCCCTCCCCAGCAGCTATGCTGCCGTGCAGGCAGCACTCTGGGTGGCGGGGTTGCGTGCTCCTGCCGAGCAGAGCGACAGTGTGTCTAGCTCCAGCCAGGAGGCGCGGCTGCCAGACATGCTGTTCTGAGCAGCATGGTAAGGGGGTCGGGGGGTTGGATAAGGGGCGGGAGGTTCTGGGGGGCAGACAGGGGACAGGGAGCAAGGGGTGGACAGATGGGGCGGAGGTTCTGAGGGGCGGACGGGGTGCAATGGATAAGCGTTGGAGTCCTGGGGGGCCTGTCAGGGGACAGGGGTGTGGATAGGAGGTCAGAGCAGTCAGGGGACTGGGAGCAGGAGGGTTGGATGGGGGTGGGGTCCCGGGGGCAATCAGGGCACAAGGAGCAGGAAAGGTTGGATGGGTCGGGAGTTCTGAGGGGGGCAGTCAGGGGGCGGAAACTGGGAGATGTCAGATAGGGGGCGGGAGCCAGGCTGTTTGGGGAGGGGGGGGCACAGCCTTCCCTACCCGGCCCTCCATACAGTTTTGCAACCCCAATGTGGCCCTCAGGCCAAAAAGTTTGCCCACCCCTGCCTTAAACGGTGACCACGGCATACCCAGATAAACAGTTCAATATACCACAGCCTGGCTCCCCCTAACAAAAGCGGGATATGGGGAGACGCAGCTGTCCACCGAGAAGAATGCCATATTTAGAGAGTTCTAGAAGCGGCGCTTGGATGATATTTACTCCCAAACTGACAAAATCCAGGGGACATAATAAAATGATCGGTCTGTGGAAAACAGTCAGATTCAACAGCAAGAAAAAAATAATCTAGCAGGGGCAGGGGAGCTGCTATTACTCACCTCGAATGGATGTCGGCTCTGATCGCTGGTCGATGCGGAAGAGCTGGAACCATTCTCAGCATTCCTGAGAAGAGCGAACAGCATCGGTTAGACTCAGAAATGCTGACTCGCGACGGCGCGGGGTCGATGGAAAGCCTTTTGCAGCAGAGGGAAGCAAGGGATGGGATCTCGGTAGGGGCAAACGTCCCACCCGTTTACGAGTTGTGCAAAACCATTTCTCAGGCAACACATTATTTTCTCATCAGCTGCTGTTTTCCACCGCAATCGCTCATGTCATTTTTGTTTCTTGCTGTTCCTTACTTCCCTGAATATTCAGATCTTTCCCCCGCTTGTTGATTGCCTTGTGCACATCTCATGAAACTGCAGAACAGTAACTTCGCTAGAGAAGACCCACCTGTTACATCAGCCAAGCATTCCTCTACCCACTCCACCCCTAGGCAACTCAGCTACGTTCTCCAGAGCACCATGAGGGTAAGATTTAGGATGCCAACATCACAACGATGCAAACACACTTAATGCTGTTGTTGCAAACCCACTCATTGGAACCAGTCCTCTTTTCTGCACTGCAAAATCACATGACCAGTCAGAGAATGACAGTTAGCAAATGATTACAAGAGAACTATTAACAATACATAGCGCTATGCTTTCAAAGAGTTGCGTGAACGTTACTCCTCATGGCTCATGCGTGTGCTAAATGTTATCTTGGTTTTACAGCAGAGTAAACTGAGGTTCAAAGCGCCTGATTGACTCTGCCAAGGTCACAGCAAGTCACTCTCAGAGCTAGGATTAGCTAGGCATGATTTCCAGCTCCATCTACCAGACAATGCTGCCTTTCAGCATGGAGACATGCCTCTGCATGGGTTTAGAAAACCTACTGCAATCTAAAGGAATAACTAATGCACACTTGATACAGTTGACGTAGGCAGAGACTTGCTTATACTTTTAAGAACAAACAAGTGGACCTCTTGAACATCTTGTCACCTTGCATTGTTTAAATCTCAAGGCCAAGAATCACATTACGTGTAACCTGCACTGGCAAACGCACCATTACAGCCAAAACAGGTCAGTGTGTCCACACATTAAAGCATTTTTTACAAGGCAAAAACCACATCCTGATCACATTCTGTATAACTGTGTGTGTATCACTGCTTCCTGCTGTGTGTATGAGACAGTGCAGTGGTTCTCTAACTTTTGTACTGGTGACCCCTTTCACATAGCAAGCCTCTGAGTGCAACCCCCCTTATAAATGAAAAACACTTAATATATTTAACACTACATAAATGCTGGAGGCAAAGCAGGGTTTGGGGTGGAGGCTGACAGCTCGCGACTCCCCATGTAATAACCTCACAACCCCCTGAGGGGTCCCGATCCCCAGTTTGAGAACCCCTGGAATAGTGGGTGTTTCTTCACAGTGGCCTCTGGGACATCATACGCTCTCTCAGATTTCAGGGGGAGCTACCCCCAATTAACCCACAGCTAGGTGCTATTGTCTACATAGCAGAAAAACTGTTTGAAATCAGCTACTTATTATTTCATTTAAATTAATATGTATATTTTGGTTGTGCCTAAGGACCAACCAAGATCAGGGCATGATTATGCTGGGCATCCTGCAACACAGAACAGTAGACGGTCCTGCCCTGAAGAGCTTACAAACCAACTAGACAAGACAGACGCAGGGTGGGGGAAGAGGTAGAACATACAAGCAGAGTAAACAATGTGATGGCAGCAAATGGGATTTAAGTTGCATGGTGGGTTTTTTTTGGGGGGCGGGGGGTTAGTTAGCAGGGGATCAGTTAAAAGGAAAGAAAAGGGCAGGAGGATGAGGGGTCAAGGCATGGGAGAAGAGAAGGTATGGAGTGAAGCTAAGATGAAGAGATTGTGGGAAAGAGCGGTTTGGAGCAAGCAGCCCAGGGCAGAGAAAGTCCAGTCAAAACTGTAGAAAGTTCTCTGAATGTCCACAGGTCACTAGTCAGGATGTCAGGCTTCCATCCATCATGGTTGGGAAACATTGTTGTGGACACAGACTGTGTGTGATTTAAGTATGTTACAACTTTGGAAAAATCAAGTAGGTTTTCACTGAGAAAAACCAAATATCGTTAGAGGTTGTCCAACCGGTCCCCTTAGTTTGTAACACCTCCCACCCCAGGAAAAGGAAACAGAACAGAGAAGATTCCAAGTTAACGTTCACGGTATCCTTCAGGAACAACACATTACCTGGGCTCCTCTGGAAGTTCTTCAATAAAACCAGATTCACACCTTGGGCAAATATAATCCTATAGAAGAGAAAAACTACATGAGAAACGCAGGTGCTAGAAAATAGTTTACAGATAGTATCTTCCATAGGGCGAAATGGAGAAAAACCCTGCGTTCCATTCTCAAGGATGGATGTTACAGCTAGCCAACAGGCATAAGGCACGGAAAACCTGACTGTGCGCTCAGAATAACATTCTCTAAACTAAGAGGTGAAGTCAGGCATTGCGCCACTCCCCAAAGTCCATCATGCTTTAAGTATCAAAGAATTCACTGTTTTGAGCCACTCTGGCGACAAGCAGGGGCTCTAAGTCCTGGAGAAGGAGGAAGCCATCTTTATGGATTAGATATGGTAGGACATATAGCACTGCAGCCCCATGTAACACCGGGCTCAAATTATTCACATTTAAGGGGACTAACTAGAAATTGGTCTTAATTCATGCAAGTCCACACCAACTTTCACAATGAGGACCAACATGTAACAATACATGAAGTTAACAATTCCAGAGAAAATTCCAAACTTCATAACCTCACTCTTACTATCCTTCCCCAGGTAGAGCAGGATTAACTACAAATGTAATAGGCAGCCTTTCTACCTCACACTTTCCGGAGCATTCTTTAGTTTCTGATGGCAACTGAGAAGATTTCAGGAATTCTGTCTGGACTTATTGTGTGCCTTTTATGACGGAAGGCTACAAATCCCAGAATTCCATGCTTGTTTCTCACCCTTTTGTAAAAAGAATCTCTACTTAACAGACTCATGGGATACAGACACATAGTTACATCCTTCTCTATCCACACTGTATTACATGAACCAGTTTTAAATGCTGCATAAAACCATTTCAGGCATTAACAGTTTCCCTAGTCAGTGGGAACAGGGCACAACTGTTATCAAATCATGTTTTATAAGCATTCGGTTATGCAGAGATTGGATTATAGACCACAGAACGTCAAGCACTCTTTATAACAGTTTTTAAATCATTAACGTATGCCTTCAGTCAATGTTCCCTCTATTTTTTACATCCATGTGCGGAATTAATTTGGTTATGTGCACCAATATGGAAGTGATGTGTGGCGGGGGTGGGGCCGAGGGGTTTGGAGTGTGGGAGGGGGCTCAGGGCTGGGGCAGAGGGTTGGGGTGCAGGGGGGCGAGGGATTCGGCTGGGGCTCTGGGGTGGGGCCAGGGATGAGGGGTTCAGGATGTGGGAGGGGGCTCAGGGCTGGGGCAGAGGGTTGGAGTGCAGGGGGTGAGGGCTTACACTGGGGGTGTGGGCTCTGGGGTGGGGCTAGGGATGAGGGGTTTGGGGTGCAGGCTGCCTCAAAGGGAGGGGAGGAGACTCCCCCCAGCCCTCTCTTGCCGCAGCAGCCCTTGATAGCCTGCTGCACAGCCATGAGGCCGCACAGCTTAGAGGGAACTTGGGCCTTCATGACACTGGCCAGACAAACTTAAGTCTGAAACCGTTTGGCGCATGGTTTAAAAGTGGTTCAGATAACACTGGTTAACCCCCAGCGCAGACAGAGCATTAGAAAGAAGACAGATCTTAATGTAGTCACAGGTGAAGTGAAAGCAAAACCACTGGATTTCCTGGCAAGGCAGCATGCGTACGTGTTGAATTTCAAATGGCTTCTAGAGGACAAACTGTCAGAATGAAAGAGAAACAATGTGGAGTTACAGTTACTGCCAATTCTAATGTCAGGAAGAACGAAGAGGAAAGCAATTACTAACAAGAGCTGGGATTTTTCACCACACAGGGTATGTCGACATTACAATTAGACAACCCAGCTGACTCAGACATGTGGGGCTGGGGCCGAGAGGCTGTTTAACTGCAGTGTTGAGTTGGGTCTCTGGCTGCAGCCCTGAGCTCTGGGACCCTCCCACCTTGCAGGGTCCTAGAGCCTGGGCCCCAGCCAGAACCCAGATGTCTACACCACAATTTAGAAACCTCACAGCCCCAGCCAGTTGGCATGGGCCCCGCCATGGGTTTATAATTGCAGTGTAGCTCTACCAATGGAGGCTTCAAGGAGACATAAGGGGGTCATTCTGCAACACAAACACTAAAATAACCTCCCACTCTGCATGCTCATTAGAAAAGCTCGTTCCATCTACCTCTATCGCTCCAAATTTAAGACCGGACCTTTTATAAAGCTCAAACAGACTGCATGTTCAGAATCGGAATTCCTTCTCGGAGGAAGGGTCTTCTACACCTGCTTCTCTCATTTAGTCCCAGCTTTAGTGAAGCGGTTTATGTTTAATGACTATTGATGGTTCGATTGCCCCTTTGAGGCAGAAGAAACTCAAAGGGCTTAAAATTATACGAAGGACTCACTTGTCACTAAAACGAGCCCCCACAAATAACTACACACGACAATGCTATACAATACAGTGCAGCTGGAGAGAGGAAGTGAAGTGTACCATGCCCAGTTTGAACCAAACAGGACACTTTGGTCATTTATATTTTGCCTACCCTAAGTGGAATTTGCTAATTCCACTAATACTAATAGCTGGCTTATCTGAATTTATCTTTTCAAAGAATGCAGATGCTGCTTCCCCTACCACTTTTACTTTCAGGATTGTCACACCCAAGAACACAGGGCATGTCTACATTAACCTGCAGCTTGAACTACGGTGGTATGAATAGCAGTGAGTACCAAAGTGCTGTGGACACTGCAGGCATGAATTTAAAGGTCCCAAGTCCAAGAGGACTAAATTAGTGTGAACTCGGGATCTTTACGTTTGCACCCGAAGCGCCCACACGGGGCAGTTACAGCACAGCGCTTTGGTGTGCACGGCTGTTCACATCCCTTTAGTCCAAACTGTGGGGCAGTGTAGTCAAGCCCAAAGATATTCCACTTAGGAGCCGAGCTACTGATTCCCAAAAGGAACAGGATGCAAGTGGCCTGTGTTCACCCTGCTAAGAAGTTTGTGATTCCTTCCCAAGCCATGGGGGGGAAAAAAGTTGTAAGATCCTAGCTGTGCACAGCAACACCCAAAATCCATTTGATCTTGTCTCTATTCCAGAGAATAAGGAGTCAGCAAGACGCCACCCATCTGTAGGTACTGCCCCTGAATACCACTTAACAGATGCAGCTGCCTCCTCTCCCCCACGGAACTCTCTTTAGATTTGCAGTCATATTTCTAAAAAATACCCGCAACTTGTATTTCAGACGTGTTCCTACCTAACCCAAACACCTCACAGGGAGTCGGTTAACGGCACACAGGGGAAGGAGTGTACAAAAAACCGGATCAGTCTCTCTCCCTTTGAAAGAAACGTCAGCCAATGTCCTCAAATTCCATCAACGCCCCACTCGGATAAGAATTTACAAAACCAGTCTATTGCTTTCCATGCTCAGTACCACGAGCCTGATCAAGAGAAGCAAGCGATTTGCTCCTCTCAGCTTTCCTATTCGAGGGATATAATTTTGCCAACAGGCAGTTCTGAATACAGCAATCAGCAAATTCTTTTGCAGCTGGAACAGCACAATTGCCAAAGTTTGCTGCTCCTCAAACTATTAGACTCTTTCCTTTTGTAACACATGCAGGGCCAGTTCCACTCTGGCGACTGAGTTTGCTGTCAATAAGAGTGACCTTCCTAATTTGGACCTCTGAAACAACTAGCTTCTTGAGCATCGATCAACTGAGCCTGGATTTTCAGCATTGAGCGATGTTAGAAAACAGACAACGGTTGCATTCACCACCAAAAGGATTGCTCCAATTGTTATAGGAAACCCCACTTTGTGTATTACACAAGGCTAGTGACCAATATATCTGGGAGGAAGTATTTTGGGGGGGGATGGAGGGGTGACAACCAACAAATTCCCTATCCACCCTCTCAAAGCTCAAGAGTAGTTAGGAGCATATCAGCCTTTTAGCTCTTAAAGTGTATATAAATGTAAAATATAAATCCAATTCTTCCAACCCGGTGAAAAACTGATCAGCTATACAAAGGGTTCATTTCACCCACTGCTCAACTGCAGGTATCCCAGAAGTGAAACAGCAGGTGTTTAAAAGAACGCAGCAACACAACATTGTAGGAAGAACTGTAGGTAGGTGGACTAATTACCTACGCTGGAATCTGGCCAAGAAATCTATCTTCAGCACGTTTTGAAAAGCACTATGGAATCTCTAATGGGACCAAAGATTACAGGCCTCAGTTTTATGTATTTCAGAAACAGCACTTCCAGTTGCTGACTCAGAAAGACGAGTGCCACCCGCTGCATCATCATGCTGGATTTCCTCAAGGTCTTCCATTCAAGCAACAACCAGCCCTGTCCTTGGTTAGTTTATGAACCAGTGCTTGACATAAGTCCAAGCTGGCGTATCTAGAAAATCTCGCTATACACATTCTCTTTCATGATTTTAAAATAACAGCCAGCAAAATTTTCATCAAACAGCCACTGAATTGAGGAGTTATCAGGAAAGTTGGATGCTCAAATTAAAGCCTGCCAGGCTCAACATGCTTTAACAAAAATGTTAACCTCCCAGTTCAACGGTAGTTTGTCGAAATATCAGGGAATCCCTGCTGTCACACGCGAAAGAAAATGACCTCCAGTTCGTGAGTCTGAAGCTGTGGTTAAAAACATCCGTTACAACATAATCAGACTAGAAAATAAAATATCGTGTTTGATAGTCATAGCTAAAAAAATCTCCTCCATATAAAGGGTTAACCAGGTATATTCAGAGACACACACACTTGGGGAATCAAGCATCAATGTGCACTGGAAGGTTTTAGCAGCTGCTGTTCACAGACAAAGATCACATCCTGAGGAGCATTCATAATGTGGTATTTACCTTAAAGCTAAATCATACACCGACTGAGATGTGGGAGCCTATTTACCAAACAAACACAAAAAAACAACAAACCTAGTATTTTTGTAACTTTGGGAGGTTTAAAAAACATCGGGGAAAGGCAGAATCTTTTCACAGTAAGCATCACAGCAATGCTACAGTACCAGCTGAACAGCAACTGATTTAAAGGAGACATTTTTATTTATAATTAAAAATAATTTGACAACCTTCTCAGCAGCCTGTTACAATTACTAGACAATCATTGAACTAATCTAGACACCCTCAAAATATAAAAAACTTGTAAACTTTCCTCTAGTTTATTTTAAGATAAACATACACTCCTCTACACAATCTACTGGCATTAGATGTGAAGTCTGACACTAAGGCCTTGGCTACATTGGCAATTCACAGCGCTGCACTTGCTGCGCTCAGGGGGGGGGAAAAACACCCCCCCTGAGCGCAGCGAGTGCAGCGCTGTAAAGTGCCCGTGTAATCAGCGCCTGCAGCGCTGCACGCTCGCTCGCAGTACTGCACGCTATTCCCCTCGGAGAGGTAGAGCTCTCACAGCGCTGGCGGCGCGACTACACTTGCGCTTCACGAATCCGCGAGTGTAGCCAAGGCCTTAAAGATAGTTTGCAGTGGTGTTGTAGCTGATACGAGAGGGACAAGGTGGGTGAGGGAATATCTTTTATGGGACCAGGTTCAGTTGGTGGAGAGTACAAGCTTTCAAGCTACACAGAGCTCTTTATCAGGTCTGAGGCAAAAAAAGAGACTTGTTTATCTCAAAATCTTGTACACTTCACCAAGGCTATGTATACACTAGAAAGCTTACAGCACCGGACTGTACCAATGCAGCTGCACCGCTGTAAGACCTCTCATGTAGCCGCTCTATGCGGATGGGACAGAGCTCTCCTATCAACGTAATTAAACGATCCCCAAAGAGAGGCGGTAGTTACGTTGGAAGGAGAAGCTCTTCGGCTGACATAGCACTGTCCACACCGGTGCTTCTGTTGGTGAAACTTGCGTTGCTCAGAGGGGTGTTTTTTCCCATAAGTTATACTGTACCAACAAATGTGGTAGTGTAGATATAGCTTAACAGAAGATAGATTTTTGGTAGGATTTCTGCAACTCAGACTTTACAGCTGGGAGTTTCACAGAGACCCAAGGGAGTTAGGCACCCAATTCCCATTGAATTAATAAGAACTGAACACCTAACTTCCTTTTGCTCCTTCCAAAACCCTGGCCAAAGGGTGTGGTAAAAGCGCTCTTATCACTATATAAAATGCTATAGATTTGAACACTCAGAAGGAAGATTTAAGAAAGTAGTCCAGCACAACCAACCAACCATTCACAGCCCTGTGTATTACTCTAGTAAAGAGACCGGTTGACAGCAACACACATTTACAATACAAAGTGAAGCTCTGGGTTGATTTTTAAATATGAGTTAAACTGGATTATTTTTGCACACCATTTAAAAAGACTTCCCTAGAAACAATACAACACCGAGAAGCCTCATGGTCTAGTGGCTAGAGTAGGGAAGTGGGTTCTATTTCCAACCTTGGCACTGATGTTTTTATGACCTTGGGTAAATTTCTTAATCTGTTTGAGGGCTCAATTTCCCCAGTAATACTGGAGTAATATTTAGCAACATGTCTAAAGGACCCTGAGATGTTCAGCTGCTAAGCCCTCTACTAAAATGTCAAGTATTATATCTGGAACTCACTTACTACCAAGTTCATGGCACAACTTGAGTTTTCACTGTACACCAGATCAGCAAATGAATTTCGCTAAAGATAGTATCAGAGGGGTAGCCGCATTAGTCTGGATCTGTGAAAAGCGACAAAGAGTCCCGTGGCACCTTACAGCCATATTGGAGCATAAGCTTTCGTGGGTGAATACCCACTTCGTCAGATGCATATACATCTGATGAAGTGGGTATTCACCCTCGAAAGCTTATGCTCCAATACCTCTGTTAGTCTATAAGGTGCCACAGGACTCTGTCGCTTTTCACTAAAGATAAAAATTCTATTGCAATTAATTTCCTGGCATGATGTTAGGAGTTTCAGGACAAATAAAGGCTCAGCATCAAGGGAAAGGCTCATTAACTTCAAAAACAAACTTGATGGGCTGATGACATTTGGCAACTCATTAACAGAACACATCTTGGCTGGATTTCCTACAAGTCATGGTCAAACTTGTTACTTTATTAAAGTCACTTTCATGCCAATAATCAGCACTTTTTTCTCACCATTATTGGGGGGGGGTGTTTTTCTTCTAACAAATAAAGATGCATGGGCATTTTAGGTGGAGCTCAAAGCACACTGTTAAAGCACTACAATGAGTATAAGAAACAGTCCTGTGCTGGTCAGTGAAATTATTGTGTTTGCCTCACGGTTGCCCATTCCAAAGAATTACTTTCTCTAAGGGTTACACTCCGCTTTTCTCCACTGACTGTTAATAGAAAAATCTTCCTGATAATTGGAGAAACTCTCTCACACACCCCCATGTTTGTTGTTTGGGGTTTATCTGGTGCACACAGAGTAGTAAACACACAGCTTTAATTTGGAAGACTGTCACTTAGAACCTCCCCCGCCACATAAATGAAGGCAGCGGGGCAAGAAAACCCCAGAGGCATGGACAGGGTGCCAGGAGACAGCCCCCTCTGGGTATTTGGCCTAGGCAGTGTTGGGGTGGGCGCCTCTTTTGATCAAACGTTTTGCAGTGTGTGTTACCATGAAACACCCTCCCAGTCAAGTTGCCCCAGTTCGCAAGCCTGGGGGAAGGGTGTGTGGGGACAGCCACCGCCTCGCAGTTTAACAAGCAGCAGGATCCCACTCTTCCCCACCCCCCCAGAACATGGGGGGGTCCCCTTCACCCTCCTGCTCCCCACCCGAGAGCCCCCAGCCAGTCCCCTTTGCGATCTCCCAACCCAGGCAGAACAAGGGGGGGATGCCCGGCAGGCGAGAGACTCCCCGCTCTCCCCATCACCCTCCCCGACTGGCTGCCCTAAACCCCGCCCAGTACAACCTCCCCCCCCCCCCAGCCTAGGGGGCGCCGCCCCCCTGCAGCCCCCCACCTCCCCCCCCCCCCCCCCCCGGGCCGCTGCCCCCCAGCGACCCCCTCCCCCCCCCCCCCGCTGGCCCGGCCCCTCCCCCTCCCCAACGGCCCGGCCACCCCCCAGCTCAGGCCGCGACCCCCTCCTCACCGGCAGGCGCGGAGCGATCTCGGCCGCGCAGCAGTGGCAGAAGTACCGTCCCGGCTGCGGGGAAGCCTCCGCCATCTTTCCCCGCACGCCACGCCGCCCCGCCCGGCCGGGGGCGACGCACGGCGCGGCTACGGCAGCCGAGCAGGCCCGAAAAGGGCTCGTGGTGGGACTGGCGGATCGAGATGGGGGCGGAGCCTCTGCGACTCGGCGGGAGGGGGCGAAGGGCGGAGCTGCTGAGAGTCTTAAGGGCGGGGCCTCTGGGAGCCCAAAGGGAGGGGGCGGGGCCTCTTTGATTTGAGGGATGGGGCGTTGAGTCTCCTCAGGGGAGAGGGTTGAGGTGGGAAACCACTGGAGGGGAAGGCATAGCCACGCCCACTGGGGGGGGGGGGCTCCTGATGAAGTGGGAGGGGCTAAATCCATTTTGGGAGGAGGAGCTAATTGAGGAGAGGGGGAAGAGCAGGAGGGCTTGGGGAAGGACTCCCCATCTAGGGTCCATGTCCCCTCACTGCACAGGGGCAAGAGGGAGCTGCATAGGGGTATGGGTTGTAGGAGGCTGCATGGGGATGTAGGGGACTGCACAGAGGTATGGGGCATAGGGGACTGCGCAGGGGTTTGGGATGTAGGGGGCTGCATAGGGGTGTAGGGGACTGCATGGGGTTTGGGGTGTAGGGGGCCACATGGGGGTGTAGGGGACTCCACAGGGGTATGGGGTGTAGGGGGCTGCATGGGGGGGTAGGGGACTGCATGAGTATGGGGTGTAGGGGGCTGTACAGGGGCAGGGGAGTCCCTCTACCTATGCCTATTGGGCTCTGTGGGGTCTGCACGGAGGCCTGTCTGCTTGTCGGTCTCAGATACAAAAGAAGCCCCCCACGACAGTGTCTCCCACTACCGCTAAGCCTCAACAACTAGAACGGCCCGGTGCTGACACACAGCGGCGGGAACGGCTCCTTTGACTGAAGTGCCGGGGCTCTGATGGCTGGTGCCGGGTTTGATTTTCCATTGGCGAACGGGACGCTCATCTCGATGTGGCCGCTCAGCACCAGCACCCCTCTCACACCTGTGGGTGAGTTTTTCTCTGTAAATGTATGCTTGCAAGCACAAGACTGACTTCATCTGCCACTGAAATGCAGCCACCTCTAGGGGTGGAGTGCAGCAGTTGACAACCCCACAGCAAAGCTGCATGTTGGTGAGGGACAGGAATTGAAGGAGTATTGGTAACTGGATGGAGTAATAGTTCAACTACATTCTGCATAACACATATTTTATAAACTACACTGTGGAAGAACAATGTTCTGACTGATGGGAGAGCTTACTCATGGCGCTACTACCAGCTTGTGTCCTTGGGCTCACTGCTGCCCACAGAGTTCCATAATTTAGCTAATGTCTGTTCTCTTCATTAATCAGAGGTATTTCCATGGAGACTACATATCCCAGCATGCTTCTGATCTAAAATCAATAAGAGCATTGCATGCTGGGACCTGCAGTCTTTATCAGCTGCACCTCTGTGTATTCTCAGTCTACCCCAATTTTGGTCAATTAGGAGAGGTACCTAGGCACACAGCGGGTTATGAAGGCAGCCCTCAGCTGAGCAAAGTTTGCTAGCCACTGTAGCCAGTACATCCTCCTCCTTCAAGGGACAGATTTGTTTCCAGGGGATGACACTTAACTGAAGATGGATTTGACCCAATATCTGTACTAGATAATATCTGTGGTGTGCTGATGCTGCCACTCCAGCACCTGTGCTGTCAAAGAGTATTTTTTTGCTATGGCGTTCAAATTCCAGTGCTGCGTGCTCATGTTCCTAGTACTTCTGGCAGTACTGGGGTTCATCTCTCCCTCGTGCCTGGCATGTTGGGTAGCTGAGAAACAGTTAAAGCAAATTCCCCCATTTTTATCATTTCTGTTTCCATGGAAATGCTAGCTGGTGGTCAGGGATAAAACCATCCATTGCCAATTTCAGCTGTGGCTGGTAGCTGGGACCAGTTAGTGCTGGTTGACAAAAACAAGTGCAGTGTATTTATTTTGAATATATAATGAAACAAACAAAATTTCTTTTTTTTTTTTTAAAGAGAAGTTTTTGGAACACCGTTCCCCTTAATATCTAAGGAAGAATTGAAGTCTTCTGCATACACATGTGAGGTTTTGGCTCTGAGGACAAACCTCAGGATTTGGCCCATTGGATGATTGGTCCTCAGATAGAAATTTGATTTTACGAATTAATCTAATCTATCCATGCACCGACAAGGGCCCCAATTCTGGGCCTTAGCATTGCTCCAGCTGCTTAAAGGGGCTAGAACATTGGCAGATCCACCAGCCAGAAATTCCTCACCCCTTGCAGGTGGGTTCCTATGCAGCATAAGGCCTTATGTTGTCTCCATTCACAGCCTCTGACAAAGGGATATAACGTAGGACAGACCCATGGGCCTGGTCGTGGCAGGAAGGAGCACTCTATGTTCCAACTATTCTGGGTTGCCAGACAGCTCTACCAGACCAGAATCTGGGAGGCTTGAATCTACTTTTGCTCCCTCTGTGTTGGACCTTCTGATCTGCACCCACTAAGAGGTGTGAAATAGAATCTGGCCCAAGATATGAATCAGGATGGCATTGTGAAAGGAAGTCTCTGATTGATGAGGGCGCAGAGAATATACAGGAGTCCAAGGCATGGTAATGGGATGCAGCAGCCAATTGTTACAGAATTATAGCACCAGTGATTATTATGATGTATGCTATTGCTCACTGAGATTAGGGCCCCAGTGTGCTGGTGGTGCACAAAGAAAAAATCCTAGACATAGATCCACCTTTTTTTTTTTTTTTTTTTTTTTTAAATCAAATTTTAAAAAAACTTTTAGAAGTGAATGTATTGCCGGTGAAAGGTGCCAGATAGAGGCAGTGGTGCTGGAACAATTTGCAGAGTGGGGGTGCTGAGAGCCATTGAACCAAACTGTAAACCCTGTATCTGATGGAAACCACTTCAAACCAGGGGGTGCGGCAGCACCCCAAGTTCCAGCACCTCTGGATAGAGGTCATGAGGCCCCTGGCCTGTCAATGCACAAAACAGGGACAGCTTGGGAACTTGCAGAGCAAACTTTTCTCCAACTCCACCCAGCCAGAGTGCCTCCACAGGGTCCTGAAGTGACCCTGTGTAGAGCAGAGAAGGGAAATCCGTCTCCCTAGGCCATTCAGTTCTTGTCCTCTCCAGTGAGTCTTATCACTGCGTGTGTTGGTGGTTTGGTGATGTGCTTATCTGTGGAAGGAAGGATGGCACTGTTTTCAAAACGGTGGAGCTGGCTGGTATATTTTTTTCTCCTTGTGAAAAATGTTGGCAAAAATGAAAAACTTCCTCTGAAAACCAAAATTGGAGTGGGGTTGGGGGAGCTGGTTAGCAAAAAACTGGGGGGAGTGGGGGGGGAGGGAGGAAGAATCATTTTTTGGATGGTGTTTCAAGTGTAAATTTCTAACTTAAAAAAAAAAAAAAATCCCACTGTCAAAATAACTTTTCAGTGGAAAGTTTTTGATCAGCTCTGCTAATTTTTTTCACTTCAGATGTTGGCACTTGTGAGAGTTAAGGGTGGCTTAGACAACAGAGAAATAAATAGTTCTTTTGCTCTGTTTCTCCAAGGGCCCTGATAGACAATAAGCTAAAACCTCAGAACAGCCTAAAAGCCCCAATCCTGAAAACACTAATTAGCTGCTTAATTTTGCACACATGATTACCCATATGAGGCAAAGTTAAGTACAGGCGAGTCTCATCTTACGCGGGGGTTCTGTTCCGCGGTTAGTGCGTAAAGTGAAAACCGCGTATAGTCAAAATTACATTGAGTTGAATGGCAGG
>NC_048319.1:5747115-5839014 GCF_013100865.1 Trachemys scripta elegans | reverse complement strand
CGCATTTAACATGCGCGTAAGATGCGACAGACCTGTATGCGTGTGTATGTGCAGGATCCTAGCTTTATTTTAGCAAGTGCTGGCTATTTTTAATCACAGTGTTCGGAGAAAGAACACGATGGTAAAAACAGCTCTATGCCAGGCACGTTACTTAGATTGTAAGCTCTGTGGAGCAGGCACTGTCTTTATGTTCTGTGTCTGTACAGAGCCTAGCGCAGTGGGGTCCTGATCATGGGTGGGGCTTATAGATGCTACCGTGATATAAATAATAAGAGGCAAATGTCACAATTCCACACCCAAATTCACCCATCAACATGAGACTCAGAGAATAGATAGGGAGTCCGGTGGCACCTTAAAGACTAACAGATTTATTTGGACATAAGCTTTTGTGGGTAAAAAAAACCACTTTTTCAGATGCATCTGAAGGCAGAAGCATCTGAAGAAGTGGGTTTTTACGCACAAAAGCTTATGCCCAAATAAATCTGTTAGTCTTTAAGGTGCCACTGGACTCCTTGTTGTTTTTGTGGCTACAGATTAACACGGCTACCCCCTGATATCAGAGAATAGATTGTGTATGTATGTGGTGGTTTGAGAATATTCTTCCTAGCTGCACATAACAACTACTATTACAACTATTAATGGAGATATCCCATCTCCTAGAACTGGAAAGGACCTTGAAAGGTCATCGAGTCCAGCCCCCTGCCTTCACTAGCAGGACCAAGTACTGATTTTGCTCCAGATCCCCAAGTGGCCCCCCCAAGGATTGAACTCACAATCCTGGGTTTAGCAGGCCAATGCTCAAACCACTGAGCTATCCCTCCCCCAGGAGGGATCTAATTCACCCCAAGAACTCCACTGACGCCAACAGTTAATACAACAGAAGAATCTGGTCACGCACAAAAAAGGGGCCGCTGCATAGATGCCTAAGCATCAAATTAATCTGTATCCACGAGAGGGTGCCATTGGCTCAGGTTTTTAAGAAGAAGAGGTGTTTTTACTCAGTGAATTTTTGTACTTCTGAAAAGCAGAGAGGTCAAACTCTGTGAAATTGTCAGTTTATTTAAAAAAAATTAAACAGCTGAGGGACAGTGGTACAAAATGTTGCGATTGGTTACTAAATGATTGGCTTTTTCTGGAGCGGTTTAGACATTGTTATAGCAACTGATTAGTAATTGAGCATCTATTTCTAGAAGTGCTTAGTAATTGCTTAGAAATTCTAACAATTGCTTAGCAAATTCTGCAGCTGATTAGTAACTAGTCAGTTACTGTAGAGTCATTAGTAAGGATTCTAGTATTTGTTGAGAAACTTTCACAATTGATTGGTAATTGATTCACGATTCTGCTAGCTATTCCTGTAACTGGTGAGTCCCTCCTTTTTATAGGAGATGAGTCTAGACAGAAACATCACATCTGAAATCCCCTGACCCGGCTGACAGTTCCGCTCTAAATCTAGAGCCAAACTTTGTAAATTCCCACCAACTATACTAGTCTGAACCCAAATCCCTGGCTTCTGACACCTCTCAAACTTAAGGAAAGTTCTGATCTGACTTTTTTGACTTGGACCTCTCTCTCCTTTTTTTACTCTGTGCCATGGTAGGAGAACAAGCTGTAGCGAATGGCTGTACATCTATAACAAGCAGGAAATACTCCTTTGCTTTCTGTGTCCCGGACAAAGGAAGGGATGGAGTCAAATATGGCAGCTGTATCATTTTAATAATCATTGATAATATTTTCACGTAGGCATATTGAGAAAAGGGTGATCAAATCTCACATTTCAGGGCTTAAGGCGCTGATAGCCTGGAGCAAGCAGGAAATAATTTCCCCGTCATTATTGTGGTTTGTCTTATTTGTATTGCCGTAGAGCGTGGGAGCCCCAGTCATGGAGCAGGGCCCCATTGTACTAGATGTACAAACAAAGTGCACAGCTGGAGAGGTTTGCACTGTCCTCGGAAGCATCAAGTATTCGCTATTGTTGGTGCTGGAGGTCAATGGACTGATGCGCAAAAGCAACTCTATTCTTCAGTGCTGCTGTTTCTCATCTTAGGTGAGAGAAGATGAGTGGACAATGGAAAGAAAGGCCCTTTAGAGGCACTCTGACCGATCCAGAGAGGAAACTACACGCTTGTGGACAGATTTACAAACCTGAGAAAGTTTCAGTCCCAGCAGTTGGCATCTAAATGCCTGTGGACAGATGGGTAGAGATAGATAGATGGGTAGTTAGTAGAGGCTGAATCTTGCATTTCTGCACTGGGATAGTAGAGTGTATTGGCAGCCACTTTGCATAGTCTGTCCCACCAGAGGCCACATCCTGGATAACAGATGTGGTGAGGGAGATTCCAAAGCGGTTGATCTTTAGAAGGCCGCCTGGAGACAAAGGAAGAGATTGTACCAGTTGATACTACAGATGCCCAGCTCTTCCCTCTTGTGGGACATAAGTCAAGCAGAGATTCACATGCGCTCTCTTCACTTGGGTGAATATTATCCCCTGTGAGTAAATCCAGCCATTTAAGGAGATAATAGTGGGAGCTGGGCGAATACTGCAGGAAAGATTTGCTGCAAACATCCGATGGTTTAAATGAGCCTGCTTTGCTGAGTGCCTGCCCCTGTTCTGCATGATTTCTAGCACACAGGTTCACCAGCAGGAGCATTGGCAGAAACCTCACATTTTAAGCAAACGTCAATGGTCATTGACGGAAAGCCGTTATCAAATTCAGAGTGATGCATATTTGTACTGGGAAGCCAATTCTAAGAGTTATCCTCGTTTAGTGGGGGCAGAAAATTCTCAGGTGGTACATGTGTCCAATCCAAACGGACTCCGTTTTGAATATTTGCAAGTGAGCTGCCAGCCACGAACATTTTCTGCTAATGCTCTTGAATAGCAAATATGAGAAAACTGCCGTCTGTTTGCAGAAGATTGACCAGGAGGCAAAATGGTTTGAATCCGTTATCCTCTCTGAATTAGTTGCTCAGCGCTAAGTTATCCGTATACAGCACCTTCCATTCCCAAAATGCTTTTCTAGCAATTGCTGGAATGCAGCCATAACCATTCAGGGAAGGCAGCAAGGAAAGAAGGAGAATTTTGGCTAAGGGCAGTGGAAAATATCACAAACACTTAAATGTCCACAAGGAAGAGACAGGCCTGAAAGGACACATCTGAGAGGCACATGGAGTAAACTGCAGTGGCTGAATATATCTCCTTTTAAGATGAAGGGTTGGAGACCTCACTTGGGATTCTGTCCCTGTGATTACAGGGAGAGTAAATGTAGCAAGGCCAATGCTTAGACCTTTAAACTGTCCACACCTGCAGGAAAAGGGGAAGTTTAATCTAGCACCACTGCAAAGCAGTAGACTCTTCTCTGTTCAGCTCCCTGCAGGAAGCAGCTACAGATCATACCCAGCCCCAAGCAAGTGATTCTGTCTGGCTCATGCACATGAGATGCAGCATGCCCAAGAAGCTCAGAGGAATAGAGTCAGGGCACCTCTTGTTCCATTCACATGACCCGGCCGCTTGCATTCCATCCAAGGGCCTGTGGGCGTTAACCATGAGATCATGTCCCGAGACGTTACTTCATTCAGACAATGCCACTCTGCCAGGCTGTTGGTGAGGGGTGATAGGCGGCTCAGACACTGAGGCTCTACAGCATACATGTGTGACGTGTGTTCATGGCACACACTTGCTCCCATTTTGGGCTGGGGGAAGTCCAGCGTGCCAGCTGCGTGGGGTCTAGTTTATATTGCTCAAAGGTGGTTAGCCGGCAGAAGAGCCTGGAGCTGGGGCCTTCTCTATCCAGACATGCCCTGCGGGAAGTAACAAAGCTGTGGGGAAATCCATCCGACTCCTGGATTTGCTGACATGAGCTCTGCAGTGTTTATATAAATCCCAGACTCTCAGATGTTATTCCACGGAGATGTCGCCTTGCACAGACGTGTTCCCTTCACAGTTCCTCCCCCTGCACACCCCAGATCCACATCACGTTGTGGAAGCCGGGGGCTCCCAAGCGCTGTATATTTCCTATTCATAAAAGCTGAGAGGTCATCAGCAAGTCTGGGGTTAAAGCTGAGCTGTTGCATACCACCTCCGTCACCCTAAATCCTGTTTCACAAAACCATACATGTCCAGGGGAGAGCTACTTCGAGAACCACGTCCCCGCCCCAGAACAAGGGGCTTTGTTTTAAGTGCTATCCAGAGTTAAAATCCCAGTTTCAAACTCTCCCAGCCTGCCCCACAATTCAGATCCAAACTCTGCCGTGCAGACCCAGAGCTGGTTAGTTCCAGAATGGCAGATGCAATTCTCTCCTGCAAGGCACAGAACCAACCCCGGATTCTGCCTTAGAAAGATCCTTGAAGCCAGGAGAAGCTCAAAGGTGCCAAAGCCTAGCTCTGTGTTGTGTTTCTGGGCAAGTGAGAATAAATAGAGTAGCTGGGCTCCTGGCTTTCCCCCACCTCAGATGATCTATAATTGCATATTTTAATTCATAAATTGGAGACCATTCAAAGGAAAGCTGCTAGGCTTGTTACAAACGCTTCAGGGACTGTCAGCACTGAACCAGTCACTCACGTCATGTTGGATTTGAATCAGTTTCCCTTTGAATGAATGTACAGGCAGATCATAAGGATTACATTTCTAGCCCCACCTCCACCCAAAGAGCCTTTCACCTCTGGCTCACAGGTTCAAAACCAGCCCCAGCTGCAATGACCAAAAGTTATCTGGTGGCTGTTTGGTGGCCTGCGTGAATTGAGTTTGAGGGGCTCAATCCGCTTTCCACCAAATCATGTGTGCACATCGCCTAAAACCACTATCCGAAGTGGCACACCCTTGTGTGATTCTGGGCAAGTCACAGAAGTCTGGTATGTACCTAAAACGTAGGTCTACCTACCTACATTGCTCAGGGCTGAGAAAAGTCTCACACCCTGTGTGACGTAGCTAGGTAGACCTAACGCCTGCTATAGACACAGCCAGGATTCTTCTGTCCCTCTGGCAACTGCCTCTCCGAGAGATGGATTACCTACACTGATGGAAAATCCCCTTCCATTGCTGTAGGAAGTGTCCACGCTACAGCTGCAGTCCTCTAGCTTAGCCACTGTAACGCAGGGCCGCCCAGAGGATTCAGGGGGCCTGGGGCAAAGTGGGGGAGCAGACATAAAAAAAGACGCCACCCACTGCGGTGCTTGTACTCACCGGCTGGCACTCCGAGTCGGCGGCGGCGGCGGCGGGTCCTTCACTCACTCCGCATCTTCCGCAGCACTGAAGGACCCGCCGCCGAAATGCTGC
This sequence comes from Trachemys scripta elegans, assembly GCF_013100865.1. NCBI lineage: Eukaryota > Metazoa > Chordata > Testudines > Emydidae > Trachemys > Trachemys scripta. The sequence goes on along the minus strand of NC_048319.1, from coordinate 5,833,741 downwards.
CGAAGACCTGGACCGCCGCCGGGTGAGTAGCCAGGGAAGGGATTCTCGGCCAGGGCTCGCGGGGCCTGGGGCAAATTGCCCCCCTCCCTCCTCAATCCTCTGCCCCCCCCGCCCGGGCGGCCCTGCTGTAATGTAGACCAACTCGGTGTGATCTGCACAACAGGGATAATGGTACTGCCATTCCCCACAGCGGGGTGCGGATAAACCCATTAAAGATTGGGAGGCGCTCAGATACTGCAGTGTTGGGGTCCAGATAAATTCTTGGGACAGAAGGTGTGGATTCTGTTCCCAGCCCCGCCACTGACCTGCTTGTGTGATCTTGAGCAAGTCTCTTTACTTTTCCACTGTTTGTCTGTCCTCTTTAGATGATAAGCTCTTTGGGGCAGGGACTGGCTTTTGGTACATAGTGCCCAGCCCAACAGGGCCCCAATCCAGGGGCGGGGCTTCTAAGAACTGGAGAGCCAATAATAATCAATCATTCATTCATCTCTTTGCCCTGCTGATATTCCCAGTCCTTGCTGGAGGGGTTGATCTATTGGAGCAGGTCATGGTGGGAGAACCCACCTGCCTTTTCGGGTTCATGAAACCTCTAGAACTTATTTTTAAAAAAGTTTGGAGTTTCATTAAACTTTTTGGAGTTTCGCTAAAGTTTTCTTCTCTTTTCTTTCTCTTTTCCCCCCCCCCCTCTCCTTTTTACCCTTAATTTAAACCATTGTTTTTCAAGGGAAATTTAATGTGAAAAACATGTTTTGTTTTTATATTATCTGGAAGCCTGTACTAGGCAAGCCAGCGAGATTCTTCTCTGAAAGTCATTCTGGCTCCGCTGCTGAGGCCGACGGGGCGAATCTAAGAATGGGCCGTGCCATGGAGCAGCACAGGACTCGCATTTCACTGAAGCCAGTCAGAAGTGGAGCCTTCAAGCTACCAAGACCCTAGACCCCTGATTTCTGAGTAGGTTGTAAGCCTGGCAAAGTTAGATTTCCCCCCCCCCGCCCCCCCTCCTGCTAGTAGCTTGCTGAGCCAATGTAACTTTTGTCATTGCGGTTCTTTGAACAATTCCTCTCTTTCCGGTACTGAACTATGTAAATTATGGTCACATCAGACCTGCCAGGAGGGGACTGATCCAACTTCTAGCGAAGGGCCCGATCCTGTAAGATGCTGTGCGCCTTCCGCCAGGTGCTGACTACCCTCAAAACCCCCCTGAAGCCAATGGGAGCAGAGTGTTCTCAGTGCCTTGCAGCATCAAGGCCTCAGATGCCATTTTGCAGCTTGCTTCTCTTCCCGGTGATTCAGTGGGAGCAGGATTGGGTCTTCAGTGGGAAAAGCTGACAGTATAAATAGCACTTTCTTACTCAATGTCTCTGCTCCCCACCATGTGTCAAGCCGTGAGTAATAGCTGCTTGCCTTGCTTTCGTTTCTCTGGTTAGTGCGGCATTGACAGGATGGCCCTGCAAGAGCGGGCTGGATTCCATTCGGCCCCATTCATCCTCCTCCATCACACCATCAGCTGGCATCCGGTCGCAGGCTCTTTGTCACAGGTGATGACGTGCAAGGGGCAGGATGAAAGCAGCTGGCTCTTCAGACCTTGTCGGTGGAGCTTGCAAGGCAGAATGTGGAGTCGCATATTGAGCAACTGGGATCCATCGTTGAGAGAGACTAGACACAGAGCCCTGGGATGGGCCAGATTGTCCCCTCTTGCCAGAAGACAGGAGAGTTGGGTTGGTACACTGTATGAGAGTCACCGTGAGGAGTTAGTACCCCATCGTTCCATTGGGGTGAACGGGGGGAGGGTGGATGGTAGAATTTCTCTCCTATTCCTGGCAGAAAGTGCACAGCTTTTGGCCCCCCGGAACCAACAGACCTTGGGTGATCTGCCAGATGAAAGGACTATCCGCACAGACATCCTCTTCTTGTACACCGGCTTTGAGGAACCTCTGCTCCTCACCCGTCTCTGCCCCCAGCTCTCTGGAAGGTCCCACCAGGCTAACGGGCTCTGAGTATTGCTCACTTCGGAGCAGATTCCCTGCAAGGATGATGGGCAGGACAATGCATTAAGCAACCCAGTCCTCTCTTCAACTGCACTCCCTGCCACCTCTATCCCCACATGCAGATCCCACATCCGGTAGCGTGCCCTCCTCACAGGATGGGGAGGGAAGAGGCGGGCGCGGAGGAGGCAGCACCCCCTTCTGCCCGGAAAGGGGAAGATCGCCCACCTGAGCATGCAGCGCTCAGCAGGACCCTCCGGCCCAACATCCTTGTTCATAGTCACTTTTCTAGCTCTAACCAAGCTCTGCAGCTGGTGTACGTCGGCCCAGCTCCCTCTGGAATTGATCCTCTGTGCCACTAACTGCGACTGTTACCTGTTGTTACGGCCTTTGTCCCTTTTCCTGCTTATTCATCCCCCAGTCAGACTCCTAACCCCTGGTGTTATTGCGGGCTTGTGAAATGACGTGGCCCAGATCCATCATGCATGACACAGTTTGCTACGCAACTCACGCAGGAATGTAGTGTAGACAAAGTTATGAGTCAACACACAAGTAGGCTGTGGGGGTTCCCAGTGCCAATGGTTCTTCCGTCCTGTTTAACGTCATGGGTGAAACTGAGTCTTGATGTATAAAAGGGTGCAACTCTATTAAAGGCATCTGGGTTGAGTTTGCCCCAGAGGAGCAGACACAGTGCCACATAACAGAAGTGTAATCAATGGGGGGGTGTCGCAATGCAATAGTTCCGTGACATTTTAGACACATCTTTGCGCACCATGTTACTTGGGCGATATGACTGCACCATCTGTATTTGTGCAATACCCTTTTGTGCAAATAGTTTTTGTGCACTGCTCCTGAATTAAAATTCTTGGACCAACAGATCCAAACATCTTGCACCCATTAGAATAGGACATTGATGGCAACATGATTCCTTTGACTTGCATGTCTTGGAAGGGACTTTGGACACGGTGCTGTTTTCCCCATGGCCCAGAGCAATCTTGGACGCCTCTGGATGTGCTCATTCAGGACTCTTCATGTGCCCTAGATTATCTCCCCACTACGCGGTGTCCACCTGGCTTCAGTTAGACCCAGGCAAGTGACTTGGGCAGAGACTCTGGGTCATTAGAAACATAACCTCTTCAGCGACCACTAAAATCTTGCCATCCACCCTTCCTCTCTTCTTTCATAGCCTGGCACTTGTGCCCCAGCCCCCATCCTAATGATCAGACAATTATATGCGTAACTCGATCATTTCATAGGGAACCAATTAAGGCAGCTATAAATCTATGTGCATCCACAGCCTGGAGAAATCGAATACAGAGCCAGTGAACGCCATAGACAACAGGCATCTGGTCCTTCACTCAGATGGAAAACCAGCTTCATCAAGGACTAGCTGCTTCTCTTCAGTAGTAACAACGTGACTCTACCGACTTCTGTACAACTTTCCCAGCTCCAAGGTGCTGTCTATATTTCTCTGCTTTCCCTAGCTCTACTTCACAGCCCCGGTCATGTTTCTTATGCCTTTCTTTTCAGGCAGTTGGGGCCATAAACTTCAATGTGCTTCAGTATTGACGAACGTGTTTTAAAAATCTCCAAGTCCATTGACTTCATTACACCTGCTTATGCCAAGGCTTAATTTGCTCCTCCACGTTCAACAGCCCAGACTCTGACATGTTGTAATGAAAGAAAAGGACCTCACTAGAGGTCAGAAGTCAAATCCTGGCCCTATTGAAATCATGAGAGGTTTGCCATTGAATACAGTAAGGCTAGATTTTACCCAAGAAGTCTTTACTGGGACACACAAGAGCTACTGGAGGATCTCGAGATCACACATTTTGCTTTGAATCTTCAAAGCACACTAACACCAACTAATTGCAGCAATCCTCCCAATGCTCTTGAAAGGTAGGTAACCAAGAATGATGTCAACATTCTTCAGACGCATAGGGGTCAAGGCCCTGACCGTCTGCGGTATTTAGGATGCACATACTGGGTCAGACCAGCGGTCCATCCAGCCCAGTAGCCTGTGTCTTCCAACAGTGGCCAGTGCCAGGTGCCCCGGAGGGAATGAACAGAACCGGGAATCACCAAGTGATCCATCCCCTGTAGCCCATCCCCAGCTTCTGGCAAACAGAGGCTAGGGACACCATCCCTGCCCATCCTGGCTAATTGCCATTGATGGACCTATCCTCCACGAACTTCTCTAATTCCTTTTTGAACCCTGTTAAAGTCTTGGTCTTCTCCATATCCTCTGGCAAGGAGTTCCGCAGGTTGACTGTGCCTTGTGCGAAGAAATACATTGAAGTCCTTGGGAGTTAAGCACCTAAATATCGTTGAAGATCTAGGCCCAAGTGACTTGTCACAGAGTAAGTTGCAGAGCTGGATTAGAACAAAGAAAGTCAGAGGCTCTTAGCCTTGTGCAAGCGCTCATAGACCACTCTGCCTCTCCAGCCAGATGCAGAAGATGAGCAATGTTCCTGTTGGAATGGCAGGGAGACAATGTAGGCAAGGGGTACAGGCTGATTTCTGACCTGTTACTATCTGTATTATGGTAGCACCTAGAGGTTCCAAGCAAGATCCTAGCCCCACTGAGCTAGGCACTGTACAAACGCATCGTAAGAGACAATCCCTATCCCAAAGAGTTTACATTCTAAATGGGCAAAACAGACAAAAGGAGGATTATTATTCCCATTCTACAGATGGGAAACTTACTCCTTCCAGGGCTAGTGAGCTAGCCCACCATCTCATAGTGATATTGACTGGTGAATGGATAGAGAACCATTGAACCAGCTGAAGAGAACAGGATGGCACACCAGGATTAGAAAGACACTCAGAAGGATGCAAGGAATACTGGGAAACTTTGAGCTCACGTGGGAACCCAAAACCTGGGTGAAGAAAGTAAGGGGAAGAAGCACCCCCAAGAACAGAAAAAGGCTGGAGCAAACTTAGTCTGAGTAAGAAACCGAGTCAGGTTCTCTGGACTTTGCCCAGCATAACTGAGGAGCAAGAGGCCATAATGCCAGGAAAAAGAGACCCACCAGGAGCAATAAGGAGGCTGATGTGGCTTTGGATGGGGCTGACGCAAAGCTCTGAGGATTAAGGAGGTGATGTCCTGGAAACGGAGAAGGAAAGAACCAGGGAAGAATATTCAGTTGGATGAAGCTTGCAGAGACGAAACACAAGCGGCTCTGTGCAGGGCCGGCTCCAGCATTTCTGCCACCCCAAGCAAAAAAAAAAAAAAAAAAAATTGGGGGACAGCCGCGATCGGCGGTAGCAGTTCAGCAGTAGGTCCTTTGCTTCTAGAGGGAATGAGGGACCTGCCGCCCCCAAATTGCCGCAGGTGTCGCCCCTCTCCCTTGGCCGCCCCAAGTACCTGCTTGTTAAGCTGGTGCTTGGAGCCAGCCCTGGCTCTGTGGCACTAAAGATGTCTCTGGGCTGGAATAGCTTTCAGGCCACCTTCAGTGGAGAGAGGGGTCAGGATCAGGAAAACAGCTAGAGTGGGGCTGCAGCTGGATTCAGTTAGAGTCTTGGGTATGTTGCAGGATCTATTGCCATGGGATTGAACACACATGGAGCAGGTTGCTTAATATAGGGTCAGATTTTCTATCTAGGTGGCTTTGAAAATCTGGGTCTAATTCACCATCTATTGAAATCAATGGAAAGACTCCCACTGACTTCGGGGGGGCTTTAGATCAGGTCCTTCTAGAGCGAACCGAGGCAAGGAGATGTAATGAGCCGATAGAAGTGTATGGATGCAGAGTATAGTCCGAGAAGAGCTCTGCAGGCACCGAGGGGTTAATGGGACCCTGAGCAATAAACAACTGGGGTCACAGAGAGCAAACCGGTGCCCGACAAACTCAATAGCTTTTCTGATCGAATTACAGCCTGAGATGCAGGCAGCGTAATAGATCGGAACTTTAATTAAGCATTTGACACAGCGCCTTGTGAAATCTTACCCAAATAATTCATTCAAATTGCCTGGGATATAAGCACTGCCACATGTGCTGAAATCTGGCAGGAGGATAGTAAACAAATGGCAAAGTGTCAAGTCGGGGTGGGGAGTTGGTTTGCTGCAGGACTGGGCATGGGGCGGTTTTGTCATTTAACCCCCTTGCTGTTAATAATCTGGAAGATGAGGTAAATGGGGTATTAATTAGCTGTGCAGTTGATGCTACAGTAGGGCACGGTGCAGCCAACGGCTTGGCTGGAGAGGGAAAACGGCAGTCAGGAAAAGCAGATGCACTGGGATAAAAGACCAAGTAGTGGAACTAGGTATTTATAAGGTGGTATCATTAGTATCTTGCATTTCCTACAGAGGCTTTATTTGAAGAAACCAGGGTGAGTACTCAGGGGGAGTCTGACTTGATCAAGACCAAACATCCCAAGGGAATCCTATTTGGAGGCATTGGTCTTTGAAAGATTTGAAACCCTCTCTCCCCATTTTGCAGAAATGGAAGTGTGACATGAAAAGATTTCTGGGGTAGGAGAAGAGAGCTCAGTAATTCTTAGCATTTCTTCGGAGGTTTTCATCTTCAAAGACTTTTGTGGATATTAACGAATTAATCCTCAACGACTTCCCCGCGAGGGACCATAGGATGGAGCAAGAAACATTATCTTTGTTTGACAGATGGGGAAACTGAGGCATGGAGCTGTGAAGCAACGGGCCCCAGGGGAACAGAGGAAGCTAGCCTCAGAGCTGGGATTAGAACACAGCAGTGCCTGATGTCCAGCTCTGGGCTCAGACCCACTAGTCTGTACATATATCTCCCCAACTCCGTGGATAAGACCATGGTCTACAAGCAGCTCTCTCATTCAGACTACATAGAAAGCGTGAACGGGGGGGGGGGGGGGGGAATACAGCCATGAGGCAAACCCAGTAAATCACTCTGAATAAAGGGCCAGTTGATTTAAATGGGCGTAGCTCCGTTGACGTTGATGGAGCTGCACCATTTTATACTAGCTGAGGATCCGGCCATTTCCCTTAGTCATAGAATCATAGAATATTAGGGCAGGAAGAGACCTCAGGAGGTATCTAGCCCAACCCCCTGCTCAAAGCAGGACCAACCCCAACTAAATCATCCCAGCCAAGGCTTTGTCAAGCCGGGCTTTAAAAACCTCTAAGCGTGGAGATTCCACCACCCTAAATAACCCATTCCAGTGCTTCACCACCCTCCTAGTGAAATAGTGTTTCCTACTTTCCAACCTAAACCTCCCCCACTGCAACTGGAGACCATTACTCCTCGTTCTGTCATCTGCCACCCCTGAGAACAGCCGAGCTCCATCCTCTTTGGAACCCCCCTTCAGGGAGTTGAAGGCTGCTATCAAATCCCCCCATATTCTTCTCTTCTGCAGACTAAATAACCCCAGTTTCCCTCAGCCTTATCCCTAGCTCTTATTCATCACTTTTCATCAGTAGGTCTCAAAGTACTTTATAAAGAAAGTCAGTATCATTATTCCCTTTTTACAGATGGGGAAACTGAGGCAATGAGCAGGGTAGTGACTTGCCCAATGTCACCCAACAGCTAATGGCAGAAACAGGGATACAAGCCAGCTCTCCTAGTGCTCTATCCATTAGGCGACACTGCCTTAATACACCCTACTGTGCCTGAGTGCTGAAGACATCTCAGAACAACATAAGATACATGCTGAAGTCCCTGGGCACAAGTAAAGAGTGGAGTTTTGCCCTTATATCTTGGTTCCCTGGCTTTGCTGGGCTTACATTTGGATCGTGTGCCAGATCCTTTGGTGATATAAACCGAGGCAGCTCCACTGACTTCAGAGTAGCCACACCAATTTACACTAAAGACCTGGTCCTCTGAGCCAGATTCTAATCGTGTGTTCAACATGTACACGGCAATAATGCACAGTGGTCGTTTTCTATTGTGTGACACGTAAAATGTCTTGCTATTTCTTGTGCAAAACACTATTGCCAAAGGTCAGCCTAAAAAATTCCCTGTCCAGAATAAAGCTACCTCTGTATTCTCTGTAATCACCCCCCTGCTTAGGCAAATGCCTAAGTAAATAGATGGTTCTTATATTACACCCTGAAGGTCAGTGGGTTGGGACTCTGTTCAATCACAGAGCAAATTCCTACACTCAAGGGTCCCCCCCACCCCACCCGCTTCTGCTGCCTGGTCTCCCATGTTTATTTGTAGGTTTTTCTATGGCACTCATCATCAGTTGTATCAGAGCAGCCCCTGAGTGTTAGTGGATTACATCCCGGTGGAGTAGGGAGCTATCAATGCCATTTTACTGGTGGGGAAACTGAGGCCGATAGTGAGATTAAATTATTTGCCCGAGGCCCCACAGTAAATCTATTGCCGAGCCGGGATGGAAACCCCAATCTCGTGTAGCTCTAGCCATGGGATCTTTAAGAAGCACTTTGCTCAATGCCACTAATGAATTCAATGCCTTGTTGCAAATTGGAGCCATAATTTATGTAGCAGAGTGTAATTAGCCCAAACAAAGGAGAGAAGCAAGATTCTCTTGAAGGGTCATCTGCGGTTCAGGGATTATGGAATGAGATTAAAGAAGATTGTTTCTTTTTCCCTCTTTAATGTACACATAATTTTAAAATACCACTACAGAGCAAAATACCATTGGAAGCCGCTTGATCCAGAACAATGCCAGCACCCAGACAGCTAACCCGAGTCGTTTCAACAAGGGAACAGAATCAGACAGAGAAGGTCAAGTGCAAGGTTACCATTTATTGTGTCTGTAAAGAATTGCTTTATCCCTGCCCACCAAACACTGTAGCGGCACCAAAGCCTGTTGCAAAAGCCAGCATTACAATGTCCCTCTCCGTGGAGGGCAGATCTAGAAGAAACATTTGGGCCTCGCCAAAGAGACATGTTTCGTTTCTTGGGTGCTCAGATTAAGCTCAGGCACCTATGACCTTTTATCACTGGACAGAAAACATACTGTACTTGGTTTTTCCGGCATGGCTTCTCCCTTTCCCCTTATGGCTTCATATCTGCCAGCCATTCCGTTTTGTTTTGACCTTAGGCTGACAAACATAAGCGCACCAGGGAAAATGTGAAAAGGGGAAGAAGGATTGTCTGTTGATTACAGCACAGGACTGGTTGTTACCTTCAGTTCCTGGCTCTGCTACAGAACTTCCCCCCCTCCTAGCATGACCTTAGGCAAGCCACTTCCTCTCGCTGGGCCTCAGTTTCCCCAGCTTTAAAATGGGGATAATGATACTTCCCTGCCTTCCAGGGATGCTGAAGCTAAATTCATTCGTGCTTAGAAAGGGACAGATCCTCGGCTGACGTAAAGTGTCATATCTTCATTGACTACAGTAGCAAAGCTATGACAATTTATATTAGCTGAGTATCCTTCTTCCCCCAGCCTTTGCAATCCTTGAAGGGACTTAATTATGTTCTGAGAGGAAGAAAATATGCCATGTTTTGACCTTTTCCCTCCCCAACACAATGCTGTAGACGTAGGGCATCTGACCAGCAGTTCTGGCAGCCTGCCTCCAGAGGTGGCCAATCCTTGCTGCTGCTGAGAAAGGTAACCTCCTCCCCATTGTGCAATGCCAGGAAAAAATCCCATCTTGGCCACTTCAATGAGCAGCTCCTGCCTTGAAGCGGGTGGATTAATGATCCCTCTGCGGTGCTGCATACTTGTTCTTGCTGATTTAAAGCCAGCCACAGAATTTGACTCTCCGACCCCCTGCCCTTCGTGGGCAATTGCTTAGAGCAAACGCGGCAAAGGTCCACGTGCCGCAAGAGAAAGGTACAAGGCAGCTGGCAACTAGCCTCTGCCACTGCCCAGGCTGCTGTCCCGTGCTGCTCTTTTTAGTGAAGTTGTCTCTGCACAAAGGCTGGGGCATTTTGATTTGGTAGCTTTTGCCATGCACTATGTATGGGTGTGATGCCTGCACGAGGTGCAGGGTAATGGAGAATCTGGTTCTGTGCGTGGCCGGCCTTTCCCGTTTCTTACGATTCTAGCTGGCTGGAGAGAGTTGCTCCTTCCACGGGACATTTAGCCCTGGCTGGACCTGAACTAATCCCCCACCAAACCAGGACTCAGGGATAACTCTGGGATAGCATCAGCAGCTCTGAGATGACCTGCTCTGAGCAGCAAGATCGCTGCTCCATAAGGCAGAATTTAAGCGAGAGGGAGTATGAAGCAAGAGAGGTCCCCTGTGGCATCTGGAAGGGGCCTCCTTTCGGAAAGACCCTGGATCAGTTTTGCAGAGTGAGTGACCTCAGTGGAGGCCAGTGTTAAGGGTCTGATGTTCAGGGTCAGCTGTGAAGTACAGAGGGACAAAAAATAAAGGTGACAGGGGTTAGAAAAGACCTCTGAAACAGCTGCAGGAAGAGGCAGAGAGAATACAGCATGCGTCTCTGCTTTACCCAACCCCAGGGAGGCTGGGAACAAGCGTGGTTGGAGTGGGGCATGATCGGAACCTGGTAGCTATGCAGAATGATATTCACATGGAAGTGATATCACTCCAGATTCCCTTAACTTCCACTCCACCCTAGCACTGGTGTTGCACAGGCCTGGGCAGATGAGTCAGTGGCCCCTGAGGCGTGATGCTAAGAGAGGGAAGGGAGCCAGGCAGAATCACAAAGCAGCTAGAACTTCATTTCCCTGTATTTTCTCTGGATCTGCAGGTTCTGGAAGCCACGTCCCTTCCCCCTTCCAGCCCTCCCACCCCATGGAAAACCTGCCAACCTGTAATATCCATGGAAAACCTGCCAACATTTACTTTGCAGACTCTCCTTGGCCTCACAGACATGCACCAAGCATAGAAGACTAAGCACAGGGCTGGGAGCCAGGACTTCTAACCCTCACTCTGACACTGAATTGCTCTATGATGGCCTGTCTGTGCCTCAGTTTCCCCATCTACAAAATGTGGCTAACACTGTTCTACTAGCGAGGCTGTGAACTTTAATTAATTAACATTTACAAAGTGCTTTGAAGATGAAAAAGGCTGCATCACAGCAGAATAGTAGTAATATGATCTGAAATTACTGGGCACTCTGGCACCGTGAGTGAGAGGGTGCTGTAAAACCTAGGTCACTAGACAGCTAGATTTAACCTGAAAGAAAACCCCAGGCCCACGCATGGCTGAACTTTGCCAAAATTCAAATCAGGGGTCTGGATTATTCGCTGCCCTACAACCCATGCAGACATTTGCACTAGGACGGACTCTGCAGTCTGGTCCCATCCTTCCACTGAGTCAAATTATTTGCTCGACTCCACATTAGTACACACACACACACACACACACATATCCTGAAGTTCCAAGAGAAATCTCTGGGGAATAACACTCGATCTGACCCTCCCAACAAATCTACGTTCCACCAACAACTTCAACAAAAAACCCAACAGCCTAATATTAATTCTGCGGGGCTCTCTAGCTTTTTTCCCCTTCTGCTTCTTTTTTGAACCAACTGTGATGTATAAAGTGCTATAATTATTCCCCACAACTAAGCAACAACTACAAACTTAAGCCATTTGCCATCCAGCCTGGAACCATGAGTGATTCTAAGCTGGGGCTGGCAGGAGTAAACAGAGCTAGGGAGAGATCTACTCCACATACCAGAGACATGTGTTTAAAGGGTCAGGCAGGGAGCATTATTTTGGCGGAAAAAGTATAAGGAGTGGAGAAAAGAAACAGAAAAAAGTCGACGCTCGCAGCCAGCTACGCGAGAGAGTTTTCTCCCCATCCCTCCTCCTGTCAGCTTGTGTGTACGTTATTGATGAGAGTGGGAGTGGGGTGATTTGTAACCTCAGACAATCAAGCCTGAAAACATACATTCGTCCAGACAGACACACACACACACACACACACACACTGCTCTTCCCGGCACTTCACTGGCTGCGGCGCGGGCACCGCCCACCCCAGCAGCATGATTCAACCCTGCACGAAAAAAAAAATCTTTATATAGCCAGTGTGAAACTGAGATTTGTAACTCAAAAGGCAACAGGTCAGCCCAGGACCAGGCGAAGAGACTTGGAGGGCCAGCCCACGCCTCTCCCCCTCGGAGATCTGCGGGAGCCGCACGCCCCTGGGGCAAAGGAGAGGGCTCGGCGGGGGTGGGAAATTGACTACCCAACTTTTCAAGTTTTGGGGCTGCCTGGCTGGTTTTTGATCGCTTGTCTGGGCTCAACATGAAGCCCTGGCTGGTGCTGGTGCTGGCTGGGATGTGGTGTCACATCACTGGAGGGGAAGGGGACGCCGTCCAGGGTAAGTGATTCTCCGAGGCTGCTCCAGGTGCATTTCTTAACGACAACCCCGGCCAAAAAAACCCAAACAACCCGATGCTGCCCTGAAGCAAACTGTCCCGAGTTAGGGACGGGCAGGCAGCTGCAGACGCGTGCTTGTTTGCAGGTGAGCTTTGCAAACCTCGCCGGGCAGAAGTTGGGGGGGGGGGGGGGGGCTTATTCCCCCTCCAAAATAAAACCCTTTCCCGTTTTTAGGTGAAACGTTGCTATTCTGCAGCGCTAAGGTCTCCAGTAGTTCAAAGCCGGTTCTGATCTCAGACCGGACCTTGTCCCGAACGAATCCGGATCAGGATCCCAGCCTGCCCCCTCCCCCGGTCAGCACCAATGCCAGGCGCACCTTTGGTTGGGTGTTGGATGAACTTCCTAGCAGCGCACGCCTGGATGAACGCGGCCGTTCGTGTGGGAGCTGCCGCAGAGTGGGGTGCCCCTGGGGGGCTGCAAAACTACCTGTGCTCCAAACGGTCTGGCTAGTTTCTGCTCTGGAGAGCTGGGCTAGTCCCCAGCTGGAGCTCCAGGGAGGCTCCTTTGCACTTGGGAGTTGAGTAACTTTTAAAACGAATCATCTATGGGATGGGTTGGTTGCATCAACTCTGGATCTGTGCAAATCACGTGCAGTCTAGACAACTGCATTGGGGCAGACTGGGGGAGATGCCGGACAAACACCCATCCATTTACCTGCCACCTGTTTCTTACCGTTCCCCAGCTGGGCTTAGGAAGAAATTGCCTTCCTGTGGTGTAATTCAGCAGGTGTCTTAACCTCAGGGGAGCAATCCCCTAGGGGTCGTCACAAACAGGTGTGTGTGTGTGGGGAGGTTGTGACCACTTCCCCCTTCTCAGATTGCTAAATGGGAAGGGGTTTTCTAGCTAGATGGGCGAGAGATCCCAGGCTGGGAGGGGGTCCCAGTATGGGAAAAGTTGAGAACCACTATAAATCTAGCATTATGGTCGGTCACCCCTGGCCGCTACTGGAGACTAGCTATTGTTGTCCAGTATCGGGGTAGCCGTGTTAGTCTGTATCCACAAAAACGACAAGGAGTCCAGTGGCACCTTAAAGACTAACTGCTTTATTTGGGCATGAGCTTTCGTGGGTAAAAAAACACAACATGTTGCATCTGAAGAAGTGGGTTTTTTACCCACGAAAGCTCATGCCCAAATAAATCTGTTAGTCTTTAAGGTGCCACCGGACTCCTCGTTGTTTTTGTAGCTATTGGTGGGCTTCACAGGAGCATTTCTTCTCACCAGACTTGTTACGGGCCCAATCCTCTGAGCTTCTGAGCATCCTCCGCCCTCCCCCATAGCTTCTCTCCCTGCCCCATTTGGTCTTGTGTGAAGACATAAGGATGAAGTCCCACTATCATGATCATACTGATATAGACTGCAGTGTCATGAAGGCTGTGATTTCATTGTGGAAGGAAGCCTCAAGCAAAGAGATTCCGGGCAAATGTTAGCCAAGTCCCCTGCTATCTCAGTATACTGCGGCTGGTCTGTTTCACCAAGTTGGTGTTAGTAGAAAAGTTGCCCACTGGGGTCAGTTCCTAAAAAGTGCTGAGTACCCATAACTCCCACTGACGTCCACAGGTGCTCACCTCCCATCAGGATCAGTCCCTAAGGATCTCAAAAGCAAGAGAACACACATGCTTCCTAGGGCAGCCATAGTGCTGAGTTTTATCCGTTTAAAAACTAGAAATGATTTCCAAACGCCAGCTCGAAACATTGGGCGTTCAGAATCCAAACCTGGGAACCGACTTGAATTTAGCAGCCCTGCCCAGGGGCCTGATTTTCCATTGCCTCGTGCGGTCATTTACCCCCGGGCCAAGTGAGTACCAGGTACTATCATTCTGTTCTGGTAGCATTTTACCATTGCAAATTGCTGCTGAAGATGGAAGGTAATGGAGAATCAGGCCCCTCGGGTTTATAAAGGGGCATCCTCAAACCCCAGATCCATCTAACTGGAGCGTTCCAAAGCCAGGTGCAGAGGTTGCTGCTTGTGCCCCTTTCTGTTAAGAACATTAACATAAAATAACACTAAGCGTGGGGTTTGCCTATGGAATTTTACTAATGGCTGTCTACCGGGGAACCTGCCTTAGAGATGCCAGCTAGCTAACAAATCCCTATCTTACGAGAACATTTTAAAGCATCCAAGTTCCCACTGCAGTTTTGCTCAGCCTGTATATAAAGCTCGAATTCTGCCAGGCAGTGGGTTTTTGCTTCTTCCTTGAGTGACAGAGCGAGGTCAATGGGGACCTTACTTCAGAAATATTTCTAATCACCTTAGCTATGGCATCATCTTAGCATGCTGCAATTATTCATAGATTTTATGCTCGCAGCATCCTTGGGAGGTAGGATTCCTGGTTCACAGACACGGACTTTAATGTGATTTACCAAAGGGCCACAGGGCACAGCTGGGAATTGGACCTAGATCCCAGCCTCATGCCTTCGCCACAAGACAAATCTGGGCCATTGTCTGCACCGCAATGTTTCCCCTGATACTTAGTGCACCTCTGAACCTGGTCTAATCTGAATAAAATTACTACAGCTTGTACATTGTATGAGATACGGTTGCTGACTGGCAATGGGAGCACAGGCCATTCGGACCCTTGCTGAAATCAAAAGAATGGTTACAAATATCAGCCAAGGTCCAGTTAAATCATGGGGATTAGATGCACTAACAGTGCCACATGGGCAGTCGCTGGGTCAAAGCCCTGGAGTCCTTAATGAGTTCTTATTCTCATAGAGGAAGGATGATCCGGTGACTATGCACGATCCTGGATTTAGGAGACCTGGATTCAATTCCCCTTCCTCCACATCTGAGCCTCTGTGCCTGAGTTCTCCATTTAACAGCACTTCCCCTACCTCGCAGGGATGCTGGGAGTCTAAATGCATTCAAGTTTGTAAGGAGCTCAGGTACTCCAGCAGTGGGGGCTAGAGAAGTACCATAGATGGTTTCAGTCCCCGCTGAGGCACAAATTAAGGGGTGAAATCCTGGTTCCATTGAAATCAATGGCACAACTCCTGTTTTCAGCTTTTCACCCTAGGAACAACAGGAACTTTGCCTGAGTAGGAACCTGGGGAATTAACTCCTTCCCAGGGATTGTAAAACCAAGCCTGTGACCACTCCTCCTCGTTAAAGAACCCAGGACAAGTATACAGGTGTTTGCCCCGAGGTCCAGGCCAAATTGCAGTTCGGAGAGTTGCATCCTGTCTCCCTCCAATTCTCCCCTGCAGTATGCAATTGGATATGGGATTCTAATTTGCTTCTTTCTTCCCTGAACTGGTGTGCAGCCTTGTTAAACAGATTCGGTGCTTCTCCCTAGCTGCATTTCAGCAGTACCAGAAGTGTTACTTGCGTATAAATTCTCCTGGCGGTTAAGTTTACACAGTGCATTGGGGTTCCTTCAAGTTGAAAGGCACTAGGTTTTGAAGGACCCTAAAGAGTGCCAACGGTATGGTACCTAGGCACAGTTAGAAATGCAAGAAGTTGTTCTATGTAGTAGAATGGGATTAATGGGTGTGTTAAAGTAACGACACAGGGTAAATGTTAGTGATAATCTTAAAACAGTTGTTTTTTCTCATAAGGCTCAGGACAACTGACCCCCTCTTCACTTGCAAATTATTTTGTCAACTAAACTATTCTAAAATAGCCAGATTCCAGAAAACCTTGTTCGGATTGTATCCAAATTTAGAAATTCTCCCCTCCCCGGTAGCTGTGTGTCATCTCCCAGCCTGCAATGAATTTAAATCCTACTGGAAGGATGACCTTGCTTCACTAAGGAGGCTCCTGGGGAGGGGTTTGGCCCACTTCTAATACTCGTGCTTATATTTTTCACTAGCTTTTGGAGCGGTGTGGTGGGAACGGACATTTGTGGGACTGAGATGCTATGAAATCGGGAGGTCCTCGGGTAATTTTAATTAATTTCCCGGATCTAACCTAATTTATTTCTATGGTGCCGGTGGCACTTTACATACCTATGACTAGTGGAAATGCTACAGAGAAATGAGTGGGTCAGGATGGAGGTGCATTGAGGTGAGCGGGGAGCCCAGGAGTGGGGCAGGTGCAGGTTAAGGTTGGGGAGGACTGACAGAGAGCTGTGTGGGGAGCCCAGCACTGGAACGGCTGGCTGAGTTGCAGCAGAGCGGTGTGGAATGCCGGGATTGGAATTGATGGAGTTGGATCTGCTGGGGCCAGGATTGGGGAGGACTGACAGAGCTGTGTGTGGGTTGTCTAGGACTGGAACAGCCAGGCAGGCTGCAAGTCAGGAATGAGGAGGGTTGGCAGAGCCGTGAGGGGGGCCAAAGCTCCCCACATCTTGCATCCGAGCTTAATACCCAGCCAGTTATTGAGATTTCCCCTTGATGAATTATGTTCGGGAGAGGGCAGCACAGTTTCTGCAGCAAGCAATAAGGAATCACACGGTGGTGGCAAACAGGACTGAAAGAAGAGGTGGCAGACAAGGGCAGAGGCCCAGATCCTCAAAGGTATTTAGGTGGCTGACTCCCACGGGAGCTAGGCACCTAAATACCTTTGGGGATCTGGGCCTCAGCGCCTGCCACTCCCATTTATTTCGATGGGAACTCAGCGCTTCTTGGGATCAGGCCCAGAATTAGCATCTGGACTTAGAGATGGGTGAAAAATCGTGGATCCAAACACTTTCCACCTTTTTTTGGGGGGGGGAGTGAACCTGGATTCTGCTCCGAGCCCCTTATCGTGTGCTAAACTAAAAACCATTAGCCAGATCCTCATCTGGTGTAAATTATTGTAACGCCATTGAATTCAGTGCAGTGATGTGACTTTACACCGGTTGCCGGCATACTTTAAAAGCAAACACATTCCTCTCCCTGTAATGTCCTTAAAACTGAAAGTATTTTAACAATCTATTTTAGAGGATTTGATCCTGCAAACACTTCAGAACAAGGTCCCTGTCCTCAGGATCAATGGGACTACTCAGGATAGTAAGAATGTTTTCACCCCTCAGCTCACAGAGCGCCTTACTACACGCAGTAGTAACAGCAGGGTCTGGCTTGTGCTGGTTGTTCTTTGTTTACCTTTTCCATTGCTCTCAACTTGGACAAGGACAACAGGCTGGTCAGTTTCACTGTTTCCAGTCAGTTGCACCAGCAGAATGTTGCAATGTTTGGGTTGCAAATGCTGCAGAGGATGTTTATTTGCTTAAAAAAAACCAACATTTTTTATCAAGAGGGGACAAAGATCTGGCTCTGGGCTAACGTGACATGCAGACTACACGCGTGAGTCTACACTACAAACCAACGTCCGGGGTGTGGAAAAGCGATGTAGCTATACTGACCTAGCCCTTGGTGTAGACAGCACTGTGTTAACGGGAGGGTTTCTCCAGTCGACATAGCTACCGCCTCTTGGGGCGGGGGAGCCCCTACGCCGACGGGACAAGCTCTTGTAGGTAGCGTCTGCACTAAGCGCTACTGCCCCGGCAGCGCTCTACGTGTAGACAAACCCTCGGAGGCTGATTTGACTTATACCAGTGTGAAAATGGCGTGACTCCAGAATGGATGTCGCTGGGATTTGTAACAAAGCAGAGTCTAGCCCAATTAATATTATTAACAGATGAATAAGCAGCTCAGGGCCAAATGCCGGGCTCATTGACAACCACGTCATAGCAATGTACGGTTCTGAAGGGGGCAGTGTTGTCTAGTGGTTAGATCAGACGTGGGCAAACTGTGGCCCACGGGACCATCCAGCCCGGCCCCTGAGCTCCCGGACTGGGAGCCTAGTCCCCAGCCCCTCCCCCGCAGCCATGTGGGCCGCACTCTGGCCCACCGCTCCCGCTGGGCAGCGTGGGGAGCGCAGCTGGTTCTGGCCTGGGGTCGGGGCTGCGAGCTCCTGCTGCTGGTAAGGGGGCGGGTAGAGGAGGGTAGCTGGGGGGCAGTCAGGGAGGAGGGGGCGATTGTATGGGGAGGAGGTTCTGGGGGGTCGGTCAGGGGATGGGGAACAGGGAGAGGTGGGAGTCCCGGGGGGCCTGTCAGGGAGTGGGGATGTGGATAGGGGTCGGGAGGGCAGTCAGGGGACAGGAAGTGGGGGGGGGTGGAGATCCTGGGGGACAGTTGGGGCGGGGGGGTCCCGGGAGGGGGTTGTCAGGGGATGAGGAGCAGAGGGCAGTTGGATAGGGGGTGGGAGTCCTGGGGGGTTGTCAGGGGGCGGGGCTGTGGATAAGGGTCGGGGCAGTCACGGGATAGGGAGCAGGGGGGCTGGATAGGGAGCGGGGGTTCTGGGAGGGGGCGGTCAGGGGACAAGGAGCAGGGGTTGGGTGTTCTGAGGGGGGCAGTCAGGGGGTGGATGGGGGGGCGGGGGCCAGGCTGTTTGGGGAGGCACAGCCTTCCCTACCCAGCCCTCCATACAGTTGCACAACCCCGATGTGGCCCTCGGGCCAAAAATTTTGCCCACCCCTGGGTTAGATCAAACATTGGGACTCAGCCTTCTAGTCCTGCCACCAGGAGGAAGTGTGGTCTGGAGGTTAGATCAGAGGACTAGGAGTCAGGACTCCTGGGTTCTATTTCCTGCTGTGGCATGGCATTGTTATTGACCTTGGGCAAGCTTTGTGGTAGGGCTTGTCCACATGGGAAAGTTACACCAGTATAAGCTAAGGTGTGAATTGAAACTAGTTCTATGGTGGTTACAGTTCCTTGCATGACCACTAGGATTTGTCTAGATTTGGAAGTTATTTTGGGTAAAGGTGGGATGCGAAGTTAAAGTGGAATAGCCATTTCTGAATAACTCCATGTGTGGACGCTCTAGTCTAGAATAAAATGTCCCTGTTTAGCTTAATTCACAAGTAGATTAAGCTAAACCAGAACAAGGCACTCTGAACGAGAGTGTCCAAATATGGAGTTACTCAGGGATTGTTGTTCTGGAATAGCTGCATGTGGAAACAAAGAAATAAAGTACCTTTTTTTTTTTTTTTGTTAGTTTATTGTGCTAAACTGAAAAAAGCCACTCATGCTGGAATAAGAATGTCCACAGGGGGCATTATACCCATATAGACAACCCATTAAAATCACTCCGTGCCTCAGTTTCCCCATCAGGGACGTGATCCTCACTCATCCCCCAGGGGGCACTGTGAGGATTAACTCATTAATATGTGTGCAGTGCTATTTACAAAGGACCAAGTCAGTGTTCGGGGCTGAATCCTGCTCTGGTTTACACCCTCTGTGATGCCTTTAACATGGGTAAGATTAAGAGCAGAATCCAAAGTCCTGGTCGTATGCAAAGAAACACTGTGCTGGCAAGAGGAGTGACAGCCCCTGTCCATGACCAATGGGGGTGGGGAGGAGGGAGTATACTCCAAATGTTAGGATGCCCCAGGGTCATCTCTGTGGGTTTACCCTTGGCTGCAGCATTGTGAGATTGGGAGAAAGGGAGTGGGGCCCAGCAGTTAGTCACCCAGAATGATCAGAACTCAGTGAGTTTGTTCAGGATTAACCCTGCATGAGGCCAGGGTGGGAGAAACCCTCCTGAATGAGACAGCCGGCTCCCTCTTCCCATTGTTTCTGCTCAGACACCCCACCCGTCTAGACTAGTGACCGGGGGCGAGAGGGGGAGACTAGGAACCTTCTGTTCCTCAGTTAGTGGCCTGGTGTCCTGTGCTTTTAATCAGAGAGGGCCCAGACACAGAGCCTGTTATTATCTTCTCCTCTATAGAACAGAGAATGCTGGGCTGCAGTGGGAAATCTTCCCTCGGGAGCTTCCAATTGCCCAGGGCAAGGAGCTACTGCAACCCAACCAGAGTCAGGTTAATTGTGGGCTGGGGAAGCTCAGACCAGACTCTGATCTCCGCGTGCGCTGGGATGACTCCCCAAGTAACTTCACTGATTACCGCAGAGTCACTCCAGATTTACCCCGGCATGTCTGAGGGCGGAAACTGGCCCCCACATCTTTAGCCGTTTAACAAACCCCAAATCAAGCTAATGAGAAAACAAACCAACCAGCGTCAGCGGCGGCCGGTTTACAAGGAAGGAAATGGCAAAGGAATCACTCACAAAAGAGAGAGAGAAAAAAGAAATGATTCGCTCATGAGATTAAGAAACAAACAGGCTTTTGACTCAGTGAGATCAAATGCCAGTGGCCTGGCTGTGTCCCAAGGGGCTGTCTCCAGTGCCCAATGGTCAAGACATGGCTGCATACGAGAAGGATTGATCCCAAGTGCCATACCACTCATGGTCCCACACGTCTGCTCCACCACTACAGCCGGTAGTTTTGCAGTGCTGCACACTGGACATAGGGCAGCACTCTCCACAGTTTAGCCCAGCCTGGGGTCATGGCACCAGGGCATCCATGGGGTGTTTTAGGCCAGGGAAATTCATTGTGCTGCCAGTGAGGTGCAAGGTCTTTTCAGCTTGTTCTAGTCTTGCTTGAATGCTCTGTGCTCTTTTTTTTTTTTTTTTGAATGGGTGGCTGTAAACGATGAAAACCTAAGAAAGGGGGAAGTAACGAGGGAGCGCTCAGAATCTCCAGAGTCAAATGTCCCTGGACACTAGGAGGGAGGCTTGAAATCTAATCCCAGATTGAAACCTCTTTTTGCACATCCACTGTTAGGATTGAATTGCAAGCCTCGTGCTGTTCAGTGTCTTTCTTAAAGCCCCAGATCCTGGATTCATGTGAATAAGAGAGAATCCCGACTTTCATTTAAAAAACAACAACAGATTCTAGCCCTTGTGATTGCTGAGAAAAGCTTGAAAACGTGACGTGCTAGAGGCTACGATACGGGAAGGCAAATGAAAAGCATCCCAAAGTTGCTATTTTTGAAAAGTCTCATGGTTTTTAATCCAAGCTGATGGAATTTTGGGGACCAACTCATGATTTTTGAATGCTTGGAGTTGACAGAACTGCAAAATCTCTTTCAATTTTGGGGTCTTTGCTGTCTGGAGCTCAGGACTATAGCTTGGGCCGCATCTGTAGAACTAGATTCATGAGTATCCAGCCCTACAGATGAAAATGAAGGGGTTTGGGAACTGCCACTTTAGGTTCTTGGTGCTGTTCTCTTTAACAACTACCCCGTGTCTGTTTTCCAGAGCCTAATGCCAGAGATGGGTGAGGGGCAAGCAGGTCTGGCTCAGAGAAGGCACTGGAAGGGGGTGAGGGGAGAGAGACAGACAGCCTGTCTCAAACACAGCAATTTGCAGACCATTTGCAATTTGCAGACCATGCTACTCAGCACCCCCTGCATTTCCCAAGCCAGGCCCAATGCATGCACCTGCACAAATATCTGTGTGCACCTGTGCAAAGCCCATGCATATTGGGCAACTGCACATGCCCTAGCAGGCTGACACACATTTTGCAAATCCAGCCCTAAATATTAGTTTATTCCCCCCCCACCTCCACCCCGAGGTTGAGCTCTGTTGTGTCTTTGAAGAGGGGCGACAGCCAGCTTGTGAACTGCAAGTATCTAGAAGCACCAGTAGGTGGGGAACTACTTCGCACATATTATGCACTGTTTTAGCGGTGCAAAGGCTTCGGGCTGGCTCTCTGTCCAGGGAGTGGCTTTACCCAATAAACACAGTAGCTTCAGCTTAAGGACACAGCCTGCCAAGTGTGGTTCTAATGGTCTGCTTTCTCCTGGCAGGTGGGATCTGCTGGCTGCAGCAGGGGAAGGAAGCAAAATGCACCATGATCCTAAAGGCCGACGTGACCTGGGAGGAATGCTGCGGCAATAGCAACGTTGACGTCGCTTGGTCCAACTACACCCAGCCAGGCAACAAGATCAGCCTCTTGGGGTTCCTCGGGCTGGTGCCCTGCCATCCTTGCAAAGGTAGATGTGCTTGCTGACGGCTGAAATCATACAGCCGGCCCGCTGTCCTTGCGTCGGCAAAGTGCCCAAGGAAGCCCTGGCCTGCCCAGGGGCTGGAGGCCCGAGCCTATTGTATTTTATTATAAATACTGCGTAGTGTTATGGGAGCATCTAGAGACACAGTACGTCTACACTGCAAAAAAAACACCCTGTGGCAGTAAGTCTCCGAGCCCGGGTTAACTGACTCGGGCTTGTGCTGCAGGGCTAAAATTGGCAGTGTAAACGTTCCCTCCCGGGCCCTGAGACCCTCTCCCCTCGCTGGGTCCCAGACCCTGGGCTCCGGCCGGAGCAGGCACATCGACACTGCTATTTTTAACCCTGTAGCGTGAGCCCGAGTCCACTGACCTGGGCGCGGAGACTCGCTGGCGTGGGTGTTTGTGGGTTTTTTTGCAGTGCGGAGCTAACCACAAAGGCCTGGTCTACACTTAAAAATTAGTTCAACCCAGCTACCCGGCTCAGGACAGTGAAAAACGTCACAGGTCGAGCTAAGCCCTGGTGTAGACGTGGCTAATTCGACAGACGAATTCTCACATCAACCTAGCCATTGCCTCTTGGAGAGATGGATTAACTACCTGGATAGGAAAACCCCTTCCGTCAACATAGGACGTGTCTTATCTGTGGCGCTCTAGCTGCAGCAGTACCCAGAGTGAGACTGTCCCTGTCCCAAAGATATTCGTTTAAATAGCGAGAGCAGGTAAAGGATGGGAGGTGAAACAAGGGAAGTGATTTGCCCAGAGTGACATGAGGCAGAGCTAGGACAAGAACACAGGTGTTCTGAGTCCCAGTCTGTTGTCATAGCTACTAGATCACAAACAGCCACTAGGAGCAGAGGTTTGGGGTCACATTTAAAATGGCATCGACTCCGGCGTCGCCCTTGGGGGAGTTTGGTCCTACAAAGCAGAAATCTCCAGCCATTGTCTGTTCTTGCAGCATTTCCACCATCTTGGCCTGGTAGCTCGGGGGACTGGCCACAGCGGACCTAGACAAACAGGCCCCTTTTTGGGTTGGGGTCTGACATGGAACCAGCAGAGTTGGTTCTGAGCCAAGTCACTGCCGTGTCTGGCGCGCAGTTGTTTACACCCGTGCGGAGAGGTGTAAACGGAGCCCCCGTGGAACGGGGGAGCCATTTGTGCTCACTTTGCACTGGTGTCAATGATGACGTGGGCTGTTAGGCACAAAGTGTGTGACCTTGTTTCTCCCTGCTCCTGCATGTGGGGGAGGGACGACCTGGAGGTTCCCCCTGTCGTGGCCCATGGTTCTACGTTCTATCAGGATCAGGAGGTGCGGGGGTTTATTCCCTGCCCCGCCACTCCCAGCCAAATCCTAGAGCAACAGGAGCAGAAGTGCTGGTCGGGGTAGCGGGGCACGAGCAGCAGATCCCCAACTAGAGGCAAGAGCCCAAGGGGGCGAAGTTGGCATCCTGGGTGGCCCCGAGGACTGGAACGGCCCCTGACATCGATCAGAATAACGCCAGGCGGGCGCTGTGTGACAGCTGCCTATGGGCTGCCCCGCGTTCCAGAGGAGCCTTGCGTGTCCATGAGGTGCACTAGGAGACTCCTCCTCTCACTGCTGGCCCCGCCCCCTGCATGGGGGCTTGCAAGGGGGCAGCGTAGGACGATTGACTGCCGCCCCACACTGTGCAACTCCCCCCAGTCCTGTTGGAACGCAGTTCCAGCCCTGGACACCGCTGAGGAGCAGAGATCTGAGTGTGCTAAGCCAACTTGCAGCGGCTCGTTCCCGGTGAAATAACCGTTTCCTCTTGCCAGATCCTCCCTTTCCAGCTGCCCGCCACAGATTTCCATTTATTTATTTACGGCTCTCCCCTTTCAACATCTCCAAACGTCTTTATAGAACGGGCTCGTTCAAAAAATGGAAACGCTCCAGTTTGTGCGTTCCAAGCCCTCCAGATGTTTCGGAGCAAGCCAGAGGCACGGATCCTCGCGTCACACTTGCGCGGCCATGTGAGGACAGGCCAGAAGACCTGCTGACCGCAGTTGTAAGGGAGTGGGTTGGAAAGGTCGCGTGGTTCTTTGAGTCATTTGTTTTACAAAGGCCATTAACGAACAGCCTTCCCCCGCCCTTATGCACCCCTCTCCTGCCTGATCACAGACACTGCTGCCTCCCTGCCCTTCAATCAGCCTTGGAGAGGTCTCCAGAAGGGGAACAACCTGACGGGTAGTGAGAGAGGCTGGAGGTAAAACTGAAACTGCCCTCCTGGTCCTTGATTCCTTATAGAGACCAGGCCCAGGCTGCAGGATTCAGACTTGAAACTTCCCCCAATTCAAGGTTCTGAGGATTGGGTCTGCTTCTGATGTCTGACATCGCTGGGTGGCAGGCAGTGCTGGGAGGGAACGGAGGTAGAGGCCCTGATTTAATGAGGGAAGTCAGAATCCGCCTCCAGGCTGATGATTACTGTTCACTGCACCTCGGCCAGCACTGCGGGGCTGAGATTGGGACCCCACGGTGCCAGGCACGGTGCAGAGCACGAGCCAGCCCTTCCCCCAGAGATCTTACAATTGACATGCACAAGGCGGGCAGAGGGAGGATTATTCTCCCAGTTTTGCAGTGGAGAAACTGAGGCACAGAGCGACGTGGGGGCCAGGAGCTTTGGACAGCCTGGCAGTTTCTGAGCCCTTCTGAAAATCCTAAGCAACTTGCTGGAGGTCACGTGATGTATCAGTGGCCGAGCCAGCAATTAAACCCAGCTCTCCTGCGTCACGGGCTGAGAACCAGCCTTCCTCACTCACCCCGTCCAGGAGGAGGTAACAGAGCTCCTTGATCTGCTCGGCTTCTGCTTACGTTTAGCTCTGCTGCTCTAGCCAGGCACCGATCCGCTGCACGGGATTTATCAGCGCCTCAGGATCCCGGAGACGAGAGGATCCCAAAGCAAGAGGAGGAACATACTCCCCACACTGCAGAAACCCCCATAAAGTCCAATCTGATCCTGCCCGTTCCCCAGCGGGCCGGAAAGGAACCTCCCCCAGAGCTAGCCGATGAGCAGGAGGCCTTGGAAAAGGGCAGGAGGGACACCCTGTATCTGTGATCCAGCTCCTAGCTCTGCTCCAGGAGAAACGGTGTCTCTCTGCCCCTAGCATAGTGTCGCCCCCCTGCGCTGCAGCCAGGTCCGCTGGAGAGTGGCAGAAAGGTCCTGGCATCACCCCCAGGGCCCCTGAATGGAGGAGGGTGCCAGGGTTCCATGTCAGAGGCAGGTTATGTTCCTTCTGGGGCATTCTGGGTCCCGGCGGGGCACTGCAGAGCTAACCTGGGCAAGGGGCCGGGGCTGCTGGGAATGGAGCAGTGGCAAACCCCCCCCCTCGCCCCCAGGCTCATGCTTTATCTGTCTAGCAGTCCTCACTGCCACCCCCGGCGCAGAGAGAGGCCTGCACCTGCTGGAATCGCCCAGCTCGCCGAAGGGCGTGGCCTGTTTGGAGCGTGGCCCATGCCAGGCGAGCTCAGCCGAGGCTCGTCCACGTGAAAGAGCTGCTTCCCCTGAGCCCCACGTCGCTCATTTACTCAGCCCCCGCAGAGCTAGGGACTCTGACTCACAAGACAGGCCCTGTTCCGGGCAATGGCTACTGCTTGGATATAGAGCTCCGGGTGCAAACAGGGAAACCAGCTGGTCCCCTGCCAGGGGATTTCCCCTCTGCAAAATAGGGACAAACTCCTGGGGGAATTCCACCTTCCTCCCTACGCGATCTTCCAGGGAAACCGCACCACACCATGTCCGCAGTCAATCCCTTCCCCTTATTGCATGGGGTCACTTCCTCCTCCCCCCCGAGCTCCAGGGGTAACATTCCCCAAGCCCCCCGCCTTCCACTTCAGTGAAGGAATGACTCCGCAGGGGGAGAGGTCTCTAGGTCCAAAGAGACACATTTCAAGTAATACCGTGGTGGGCGTCCGTGTTCCCCTGCTCCAAACGGGGCAGTAAAGTTGACCCCGCGGCCGACAGGCTAGAGAAGATGCCGAGAGCACTGGGGAAGGTAGCCGTCCTGCAAAGCAGGGGCAGTGGTTTTAAGTCACACTTGTGGAACATGCTGTAAATGCTCCCACTGGAGCAACCTGATTTCTTCCCCCCCCCCCCCCCCACGCCACACACTTCCAACCTCTGGAGACGTGATAATTAGCCTCTCATAGGAGCCAATGTCGCTTCCCCCTGGCTCGCGCTGCGCACTCCCCAAATGTCTCCCGGGTTCGGGGAAAATTCTGCGGCTTGGCCACACACGCACATGAGTTCAACGGCCCCGTTGAACCCGCGCAGACTGTTTTTGCTAGGAGGCGACCCAGTGCGACAATGCAGCCATCTGTTTCTTCCTCCCCTGCCCGTAGGGAAAGAGGCGTCCCAGACAGATTTCCCCCCTCGCTGTTGCCCGTTCTCGTTTTCAAGTCACGGAGGCCTGGAGCGAAACAGGGCTGGGTATTGTTCGGGAAAGAGAACTTGTTGATCACACAGCCGCGTGCACAGCCTGGGCTTTCTGGAGGGTGCCGTGCACAACAGAGCAGGGCTCTCTGTTGCACGAGAGAAAGAAATGTCTCTTAAAAAAAAAATCAGCTGGCAGTTGAACACAGGGGCCAGCCCCTCGACTGCTGTAAACCGGTCTGACTCCACTGATGAATGGAGCGACTTTTCCAGCTGCAGATCTGCTCCGTTATTAGGGTTGCCCGGTGTCCGGCTTTCGACCGGAATGCCTGGTCGAAAAGGGACCCTGGCGGTTCCGATCAGCACTGCTGACCGGGCCGTTAAAAGTCTGGTTGGCGATGCAGCGGGGCTAAGGCAGGTGCCCTGTCTACCATGGCTTTGTGCGGCTCCCGGAAGCAGCAGCATGTCCCCCCCTCCGGCTCCTATGTGTGGAGACAGCCAGGGGGTTCCGCACGCTGCCCCCGCCCCAAGCGCCGGCTCCACAGCTCCCATTGGGCAGGAACCAGACTGTTATGGGGCTGAGTGGCTCAGGACTTTGTGTCATTACCCTGTAGTTACACAGGATTGAGGTGACGCAGGGTAAAGCCTGGGCTACCGGGCATGATCTGAAACTGAACGCTCAATCAAGAAAGTTCTGCGTCCAGATGGAGGGCAAGTTGCATTCAAGCTGGAGGGAACAACCCCTCGTCTAGACAAAGCCCGGGGAGCTCTCCACATCCAATCCCCCAGGGCTGACCCCAGCGAGAACCGGTAGCTGTTACCATCTGTTTGTGTAACGAGTTGGGCGGGTCTTGGGGGGAGTGGTTCCTAGGAGATGGCCCCGCACGTCCCAAAAGCCAGCACGGCAGCGAGCACTCTCGATGGTGGCCCCAGCAGAGTCCAAGGACTGAGCAAGCCACAGTGCTGTATCCTCTCTCCCCCGTCTCTGGCCCAGCTGGGGGCTGTTAAGAGCAGCATACAAGAAGCCTTTGACAGGGCTCAACAAGAGGCATCACTGGTCCGATCGAACCCAGGACCAATACTGCGTTGTCTTGAGCGCCCCCTACGGGCACCGTCACTGTGGATCCGCTGTTTAGATCTGCGCCGCCATCCCTCATTGATCGAGCACTCTCATAACAGGAGGTGCTGTGGGGAAGCTTGGGGTGCTTGCTCCGGTCCTGTGATTAAAGAAGGGAGATATCCTCTCCTCTCCTATAACTAGGAGGGACCTTGAAAGGTCATCAAGTCCAGCCCCCTGCCTTCACTAGCAGGACCAAGTACTGATTTTGCCCCAGATCTGTAAGTGGCCCCCTCAAGGATTGAACTCACAACCCTAGGTTTAACAGGCCAATGCTCAAACCACTGAGCTATCTCTCCCCCCTGATTTCAGTCCTTGTGGGCCTTAAGGGGTTAATTCATCTTTGCCTCACACCGGGGGGCTGGTGAGCAAGATTTGAACCACAGCTGGTTCTTGGTCCGCTCCTGTGTCTCCCGGTCCCCTTGCAGCCTTCGATCCCTCTGCAGAGGGAGAGGACATGCCCCGGTGCAAACCGAGTGGGGGCTCCCTTGTGCTAACGCCTCTTTCCTTTCCCCCCAGAGACCTGCGAGGGGGTGGAGTGCGGCCCTGGCAAAGTCTGCAAGATGAAACACGGCCGTCCCCACTGCGCCTGTGCCCCGGATTGCTCCAGCCTGCCCAGGAAGCTGCAAGTGTGCGGCTCGGATGGCTACACCTACCGCGACGAGTGCGAGCTGCTGACAGCTAAGTGCAGAGACCACCCCGACCTGGAAGTGATGTACCAGGGCAAATGCAAAAGTACGTCGGGGGCCCCTTTCTCTTCCCGCATCCTGGCCCTCTCCCTGCATGCGACGGGCAGCCTTAGTGGAACGATCCTAATAACCCCCAAAGCGAGTGTGTTTCAAGTTCCCTTGGTAATTGGAGGAAATGGTGCTCAATCATTTCAGATTGTCCTTGCTTCTCCGGTGCTGTCAAGCTGGATGTTCTCACGGGTCACCCTTTCCACCAAGGCAGCTGATCCTCACCGAGGGCAGCTTCCCCAGTAGCTAGCACTTGCAGCCCTTGCACATTCAAGGCTTGGTACAAGCATTCCCCCGCTCCTCATGTCTGGTATCTCCTGCCCCCTGGAGGTGACTTTGCAGCGATTCCCCCTACTGAAATACCCGTGGCGTATCCCTCTAGCGTGGGAGATTTCTATACTGGACAAGGAGTGTGGGGCTGTTCCCCTGACATGCCTGCTGTGCCGCCTGCAGCGGAAATGGGAATTCGTGGTGGAAGGGCAGGGTCCTATTTAGAGTCGATTGTTAGTGGGTGGAAACCCATCACCCCCAGTGGAGCCGCACGCATTTATGCCTGGTCAGAATTCATAGAATCATAGAATGTCAGGGTTGGAAGGGACCTCAGGAGGTCATCTAGTCCAACCCCCTGCTCAAAGCAGGGCCAATCCCCAGACAGATTTTTACCCCAGGATTGAACTCACAACCCTGGGTTTAGCAGGCCAATGCTCAAACCACTGAGCTATCCCTGGCCCCCTCAACGCAAGAGTGAAGCTGGGAGGAAAGCTCTGGACGGCAGCGTGTGGGTCACTGGCACATGGGCTGGCAGGCCAGAGCTGGGTTTGACCTACAGGCCGTTCCCCTACTTCTTGCCTCTGAGCCAGAAGCTTTAGGGTCCAAGAGAGCCCCTGTCATGACTCATGCTCCAAGCCAAGGCCTGAAAGGGGGTTGCCCTGTTTGAGGCCCGGTCTTCCAGCTGAGCTCTTAAGTTGAGGCCCCTCCTGACCATGCTCCAGGGCCATTGAGAGAGAGGTTAATCCATCCCTCAGGATCCCCAAACCCTTTCCAATCTGGAGACACGTGAATCCCCTCGGCCGTGCCCAGGCTGAGACGTGGCAGCTGGTTCCAGGGCTGAGCAGGCCCCACTCAGCAGATCCCTGCTGCTCCGTTTGGATCATCCCTGCGTCCTGGCCAGCATTCACTTTCCATAGCCCAGTTTCCAACGCTAAGGGCTGTGGTGGGAGCACAGGCTCCTGTCTCCTGCAGGGCCTCTGACCTATTCAGCCAATCACTCTAGGGGTGCTCTGGGGGTCTAGGAGCAGAGCTGGGCCAGAGAGATGGAGTTCAAATCTGGGCTTCTCTAAGGGCTAGGGTGACCAGGCAGCAAGTGTGAAAAATCGGGATGAGGGTGGGGGGTAATAGGCGCCTATAGAAGACAAAGCCCCAAATATCGGGACTGTCCCTATAGAATTGGGACATCTGGTCACCCTACTAAGGGCCAAGGTGAGGCCAGTCTATTATCTGGTTCGGGCCTAGTTCTGGTTTTATTGCATGTCTTTTCATGGGTTATTTTAATGTGACAGGGGGCCCAGTATGAGAGATCTGTCATTCTCCCTAGGTGGAAATGCCGTGAGGAGAGCAGATGTTGCATTATTTTATCCTCCTAAATAATAATACCAAGCTCCTATCTTGCACTTTTCACCAGTAGAGCTTAAGACTCTTTACAAAGGAGGCCAGTGTCCTGATAACCCATGGGGCAACTGAGGCACAGGGCAGCGAAGCAACTTGCCCACAGTCACCCAACAGGTCATTGGCGGAATAGAACCAAGAAATCCTGAATCCCAGTCCATTGCTCTGTCCACTAGGCATCACTGTCTCCCATGTCCCCTGAGGCTAGAGCCTCAGCTGTTCTCCCACCGTTGGCCTAGCCCCGGTGCAGCACCACCCATGCCAGCCCTGAGCAGGGTGAGACGCCTCACTGTAAAACCCCCCAGCACCAGGTCTGCATTAGTGATCCTGCTTTGGTTGCTTGCCTGGGCAGAGCTGCACTGGGGCCAGGACTTAGGGAGGACAATGTGTAGCGCTGGCTGGGACCTGAGCCAGAGAGAACCAGGGGGTCTGCATGTGTCCAGCAGCTGGGATAAATGTAGCAAATGATGAGTAAGAACCAGAATCTTCGAATACTGAATAGCCCGATTCTGCCACTCTCTTTGCATAGCAAGTCCCCAGGAGAGGACCTTGCCTAGCAAGATACCACTCAGCATGGGTACCGGTGGCAGCATCGAACCCTGAAGTCTTTGAGGTTTTGATGAAGAACCTGTTGAAACTTACACTGGGATAATTCCCCTGGGTTCCATGAGTTTTCCTCTGATGTACATTGGTGTAAGTGAGATGAGGATTAGGCCCCCCCGTGTCTACCTCACCGTGCTGCATCTAAGAGCTGTAGGGAGTCTCTGGGTATGTCTCCACTGCATTGCAAACCTGGATCTGGGGGCCCGGATTTGTGGACTTGGCGTTTCCCAGTCTGCGTTTGAGCGTCCTACTGCGTTGTAAACCTGGGTTTACGTTTGCTGGACCAGAGTTTCCCAGCTGTGCTAATGCGACCATACTGCACTGCGCAGCCGCGTCCACACTGCAAAATGACAGAGCTTGACCCAGCCGCCTCCCAGAGTCCTAGGACCCAGGTCCTGAGTGCTTGCTGACCCGAGTCCTATTGACTTGTGTGTGGACAGAAGTGGGGCTTGGGCTCAAACGTGGGACAGAGCCTGGGCTTAGCGTGAAGTGTAGACACCCCCTCTGAGAAGTGCATAACCGCACGTAGCAGAGGGCAGATTCTCAGCTGCTGCAAACTGTCATAAATAGAACAATGACCGTTTACACCGGTCGTGGATGTGGCCCCATACGTACTAAGCTGACAAGGCTCAACGGAAGCTGAGGAGTTAAGGTGATAAGTGGAAGGCGTTATTTTTATTCTTTAGGTAACCGGAACCATCCCCAAGACATTTGCACCCTGATCTACTGCTGTGGGGGTTACTTTATCCATCACTGAAATGCAGCAACCTCTGGGTGATAAGTGGCAGATATTTAACAGTGCACAGCAACGTATATCCTCATTTGCTCCAAATTGCAGTAGGAAGTGTATGACTCTAAAGGCTTTTGCAATCGCACCAGCATGAAGTGGGTATAAAATGCTGCCCTTCTCCTCTGTAAGGGATCCTCCTTCGGCAATAACTGCACAAGGGGCAGGGCGACAGGACCTGACAGCCCCAAAGTCTCCCTGAGCAATGGGATTTTTAAGCCCTATGTACTCACTGAAATACGATGCCCAGTATTGAATGCGCTGTATATTCTACACTGGAGTAGCATCTTCTGATGCGTAAACAGCTCTGGATTTAATGGGGGTTTTACGTACATCACCGACGAAAGAACAGCGGCCCATAACATGTCACTTAGATGCATCCAGCTATTGTTTTAAAAAAAACAGACCAGAAAAACATCCCAAACCTGCCAAGGTCTGGCAGCTTTATTATGCCAGTTATTTTTGCCAGCCCCCTCTCTGAAATTCCTTCCTGTCGAAATCATCTTAAAAACCAAATCTGGGGAGTTGGGAGCTGGGCTGTCTAGTCACCGCCTGATCCAGCTTCAAAAAGAGCTGAAGTTTTAAACCCCGGTGAAAGAGTGTTTATAATCTACAGTAAGTGATGACGCACGCTTGCCATGGAATGCCCCGTCTGCTGGAGTGTGTGAGCGTATGTGTGTACACAGCGGAGATGGGACGCAGGCGGGCTGTCAGAGCAGAAATCAGCCGTTGCTCCATGTGTTCTGGCTAGCTTAGCGTGCGGGTTCGCACTCTTGTGACTGCTCGGTGGGTCGAGAACCCAGCAATTTGCCGGTTCCATTTGGGTCTGGCTGGGCAGTGCCTAGGGATGGTAAAGTCACTATTTGCTGCTTGTTTTAATTTGGAGTGAATTGTAGTACCCAGGTCACGGGACCCTGGCATTAGGTACAGGGCAGACAGGGGCATCCCACACACAGTGCACCTCTATTCTGACTTCCAGCACCTGTGCTGGTCTAAACCAGGGTCCCAGTGTTGCTCTGCTCTGCTGTTGCACCTGAATTCTGGCCTACATATCCCTCTGCCCTCTTGTGAGCACGGACCATCAGTCGGGCCGTGGAGAGGGGCCAAAGGAAGGGTCACTGGTTTACTTCCGCTGAGGTTTGGGGAAGTGTGCAAGTGTCATGCCAGGGGCAGATGAGGCCATGGGATTCATTGCACTTATGATCCGATTTGCTCCTGTACCCAGATCTACAGAGGCACGAACAAGTAGCCCTCAGATGCACAGCACCATCTAAAACCACATAGGGTTCTTCCTTCTGCTGGTGAAGAGAAGCAAATGTTTCCCAGTAGCCAAATATCTGGATTGGTGCTGAATAAGAGGGGAAGCACAATTTCCAGGGAAACTTGTTGCTAAACCCTGCTCCCAGTTACCTCAATGTAGAGCTGGAGAAACCTCACTGAAACCAGTGGGGTTATTCCGGAGTTAATCTGGTGAAACTGAGAGCAGTATTTGGTCCACAATGATCCTTCGAATGCTGCCCCCCCCCCCCCCGCCCCTGTAAAACAGCAGCTGTAGAATTTCCTGTTGATGGAGCTTGAACTACGTGCACACATGCTCCGCCCAAGCTCACTCTCCGGCTTGTGACTGCTTCCCTTAGAGTCCTGCTCCAGCGTGGTGTGCCCCGGGACTCACACCTGCGTTGTGGACCAGACGGGCAGCGCCCACTGTGTGATGTGCAGAACGGCCCCCTGCCCGGATCCCTCCACCCTGGACCACACTCTCTGCGGCAACAACAACATCACCTACCCGTCTGCCTGCCATCTACGGCGGGCAACCTGCTTCTTGGGCAGATCTATCGGAGTCCGTCACTACGGCAGCTGCTTAGGTATGTTTCACTTCTTGACCTGGAGAACCTTCACCTGGGTACGGTGGATGGGGGTGTGGTTCAGAATTGGCTGGTAGGTCCTTCCACACAGTCAGGCCTTGCGTAAAGATGTGTTGAGAAACAACCCAGCCAACACGTGTAGGGGGCTTTTGAGAGTGGAAAGGGATTCCCCAGGCTGATGGCTCTTTCCTGTCAGCCCCGTGCCCTCTAATTTTAGTGCCTCCGTTTGCGAGCGTCCAATTTCTGCTTCTGACTGTTACCGCTTCGCTTAGAGAGATGGGGCATGATTTTCAGCGGCACCAGGCACTCACTATTCTAGCTGAAGTCAATGGGGCCGGATTCTCAGATGGGCTCCTGGCGTTGGGGGCTGAGCATTAGGGAAAATCCGTTCCTCGTTTTGGGGCCTGAAAGGGGGGGTGAGCTCTGCTGAAAATCTGGCTTTTTTTTCTGGATGCTGAGTGCTTGGGAGTCTGACCTTTGGTGGATTGGAAATGGAACCCCCAGACTCAGGCACCCCAGATTATCCGGGCGGCTTTAGATGATAGATTCATAGATTATAGGACTGGAAGGGACCTCGAGAGGTCATCGAGTCCAGTCCCCTGCCCGCATGGCAGGACCAAATACTGTCTAG
Source organism: Trachemys scripta elegans (assembly GCF_013100865.1). Taxonomy (NCBI): domain Eukaryota; kingdom Metazoa; phylum Chordata; order Testudines; family Emydidae; genus Trachemys; species Trachemys scripta. Next base: position 5,799,943 of record NC_048319.1, on the reverse strand, counting down.
ACCATCCCTGATAGACATTTATCTAACCTACTCTTAAATATCTCCAGAGACGGAGATTCCACAACCTCCCTAGGCAATTTGTTCCAGTGTTTAACCACCCTGACAGTTAGGAACTTTTTCCTAATGTCCAACCTAGACCTCCCTTGCTGCAGTTTAAACCCATTGTTTCTGGTTCTATCCTTAGAGGCTAAGGTGAACAAGTTCTCTCCCTCCTCCTTATGACACCCTTTTAGGGTGGCCGCGCTGTAAACAACTTGCTCGAGGTCACCTACTGAGCCGGGAGAAGAGCTGGGAATAGATCCCAGGTGCTCAGCTGCCCCTGATCCAGAGACCTGCCCCCTGGGGACTGGTCTGAGAACTGTCCCGAGAGCAGAGTGATGACTTTTGACCACTCTTGTGATGGGCCACGTTACACCAGGGACCTGGAGATGAAAGGCTCCATGGCCCAGTCCCGGTCCCCTGAGCCCTCCAGACTGTAGTGTTTAATATTGCCCTGCAACTCATTTTCTTTTATGGCTCTGTTTACAGCTGTGGCTAAGTTCCCCCTCGATGTGGGCGATGCCGAAGAAAACTATGTGTGAAACACTCCTTCTTTGCCAAGAGGCCGAACCCAGGAGACAGGGGCATTATGTGTATATTGTACAAACCATATACCTGATATTTATTAAGATGAAAGATTCTTATTTATATCTGTTTATGTTATGCAGACGCATACGGCCCGATTCTCATTACTCCGTTCCTGCGTCTGGGGCACGGGAGGGAGATTAGGGTGGCTTTAAACCACCTTTCTGCTCCTCATAGTCCTGGGTGGTTCAGAGCCATGGTGCCCATGGGAGGCAGTGACTAGCCGTAGCACGGAGCACTCCAACCATGTCTTCAGTCTGGGCTGGGAGCAGGACCATTGTACCATCTTTACACCAGCTCTACACTGACTGGGGAGGCCCCCACGTGCAGGAGGGTTGTCTGGGGGCCATTTCCACCTTTTTTAAGGCCCCTTTATGCTGCCAGAGGGCCCTAGTGTCCCTGAGAATTGGGCCCACGCTGTATACTAGCCCCAAGACAGCACTCCCGGGCGTATTTATTTTTTTGTTTTAATTCTTGGTGCCCCCATCTGCAGAAGTTCCTGGACCTGTCCAGCGGGAATGTGAGGTTGAGCCTTCCCTTGTGGGACTTTCTGTCCTAGGGGCTCAGCTGTGGGGATGGACAGCTCCCGACGGCAGGAAACTCAGTTCGGAGCTGTGGTTGTTGCATCTTTTGTTTTCCTAAGCTTGTCCAATCCAGGTTCCCATGTAATAAGCAATGTCAGTGAGGACGCAGAGGTAACACAACCTCGCACACTGCCCTCGAAGCCAGATTTCACACAACGGGCAAGGCTGGGCAAACCTTTGCCATTCTAATGCCATGCCCCTGGGTGGCCCATTGGCAGAAGGGATAGAACCTGAGACCTCTGGAGCTAAAAGCATCAGCTCTGTTAGCCAGTGCTGTGGCAGGCTCATTGACCTAGACAGGGACAATGTGCCACATGAGTGTTTTACACCAGCCTGGATCATTGCAACTGCAAAGGGCTCCAGTCTGGATTCAGAGCCAAATTTACCCAGAATTCAGTGGTGTTGGTCTCTTAGTTCAGGCCCATCTCAGTAATACCTCTGGGCTTCATTTTTCATTGTCCTGCACCTTTGCGTAGGGCGACCAGACAGCAAGTATTAAAAATCGGGACGGAGGTGGGGGGTAATAGGAGCCTATATAAGTAAAAGACCCAAAAAATCGGGACCATCCCTATAAAATCGGGACATCTGGTCACCCTACCTTTGCGGAGCCACTGATGCTGGTGCAAACAAGCATGCATGGTAGCACTTGGCACTCGTTCGGAGGCTGTGAGACAAGGCATCTGAGACCAGGGCCCCAAGGGGATGTGCGTTAAAGAGACAGGCAGGCAGCTTTGGTCCCGACTCTGACCTCTCCTAACATCATTACAAACCTGATCTCGCCTACATCAGCTTTAGGGGAGTCGCTCTGATTGACAGCGGTGTAAGTGAGAGGAGAACCCGGCCCAGTGCCTTTTGGGTTTTAAATGTCATTCTGGGGTTTTCAAATCAGTCCCTCGATCGCCATCAGGCCCACGCTGAAAGGCCACTGCTAGCTACAGAGCATGCTGCAGGTTGACTGCAAACTCTGTTTCCAGACTGGCCCCCTTCCCCCGGCTGCTGACCCTGGGACACAAATGGGGGAGGAATCGCTCACTAGAAAGGGGGGAGGACAGTTGGGAAGAGAGGTGATGAGTGCTTGGCAAATAGGGAAGCGTTGCAAGATGAAGGTTGGCTGCGTGGTCAAGCCCTGAGGCTCAGGAGATCTGGGTTTAATTCCCAGCCCTGCCACAGCTTCTGTATGTGACTTTGGGGTCCCTGTGCCTCAGTTCCGCCCCTGTAAAAATGGGGGTGGTAGTCCTTCTGTTGTCTGTCTAGTCTGGTTAGCCTCTCCTCCAAACTCCTGCCTCTCTCTCCCCCTGTGTGTGTTAACAGAGCTCTGCCCACAGGGGTCCTGATGGCAACAGGAACCTCTAGTTGCTATTACATTGGGTTGGCCTGTTGTGTCCTGGAAACGGTGCCTGGCTCCTGTGTGACCCACCCCAGCTGCCCCCTCTCCAGCAGGTTGGTTTCTTGAACCTCGGGACATTACAGCTGTCCCTGGCTTATCAAACACATCGTAAGAACCTCATGGACACATTCAAAAAGGATCCTCAACTCAGCTTCCTCTGATCGCATCCCCAGTATTTATTTTTCACATCCCCGGCGACATCGTGTGTGTTGTGACCTGTGTAAATAGCGTATCGTCTCCAACACCACGCGGCTCAGAAACCATTGCCTTTATATTATTATATATATTAAAAAATCCCCTCTCTTCTATTTTTGTATGGTTGTGTCCCCATCCTTTACGTATGCCATGTAACATGTATGTTTCCTATTCCATATTGTTCGGGGGCATTTTACTGCTATGTTACATTTTGGGTTATAATTAAAAGGAATAAAACTAGCTCCACGTCGTCGTTTTCTTTTAGTAATTTCTAAAGTGGAGGCCGTGCCCAGTTTCACAGAGCTGAAGGCCAGAAGAGGCCATTCTGATTAACTAGTCTAGTCTGACTTTTTGCATACCACAGATTAATTGCAACCAATGATTCCTGCAGCAAGACCAGTAATTTGTGGTCGAGCTAGAGTATGTCTTTAGGAAAGAGACATTTAATTTGATTGAAAGATGGCGAATGCTCAACAATTCCAGTGAGTAATCGCTATTAAAAATGTTGCATCTTTTTTCCAGTCTGAGTGACAGCATTGGAGACAAGAGTCTTCTGTCATCCATAGAACAGGTGCATCCTGGGTACCAACAGCACCAACTTCCCCAGCAATATATCTCAGCCCTGACCTTGGCCTCTCCACTGAGATTGACAGCAAAGGGGAGCAGTTAGTAGCAATGGAGGTGGTGGTTTTTTGTGGTCTCTTGTCCCAGATGGGGGGTTGATTGAGACCTGCCAAACTCATTTCACATAGGCTGCCAAACAGCCATCATGTGGTAAAGCCATCTGGGCATCACTGACCAGAGCACATAACACCAAATGGAAGTTCCTCCGCTGTAGCAGAGACCACTGAAATCAGGGGAAGCCTTTCTATGGCCCTCATTACCATAGTATCAGTCTTTAATGTATTTAGCCTCACAACACTGCTGGGAGGTGGGGCAGTGCTGTTAGCCCCATTTTACAGATTGGAAACTGAGGCATGGAGCAACTGGGTGACTAGCCCAAGGGCACACAGGGAGTCTGTCGCAGAACGGGGACTTGGATCCATGGCTGTAGAGTCTCAGCTAGCACCCTAACCACTGGCCCATCCTTCCTTCCTCCCCCTTAATGTGACTAGGATCAGACCCTGGAGTGGAAATGTTTCAGACTCCATTCCCAATCCCCAATCGATCCAGTCCACTTGTCTTGGTTACCAGACCGCTTGTTAAAGTTGGTAGTTACTGAATCAGGGCGTTTTGGCAGAGTCCTTAAAGAAGTGATCTTCAGGTGAGATCATTGCAGAAACTCAGGGGCAGGTAGAGTAACCCATTCATGGAAATTACACAGGGGTTAATCACGCAAAACGCATTTGATCAGACTGGGTGAGCCCGTCAGTCCTTTCTGCACCTACTGCCCCGGGTCATATTTGAAGGTGGCTGTTGGTACATCCCATTTTCGAGGCAGTACGGATTTGTAAACTGGGCACTGGCCTGGGTGCCAGGCCTTGGTTCTGTTCCTGGCTCCGCCAGTGACCTGTCATGTGACCTTGGGCAAGTCACTTCCTCTTGGTTTCCTTCTCCATTAGACAGGGATAGTGAGCCGTGCCCAACTTTTGAGCTCTTTGAGATCTCCAGCGTGATAGCCCGCTCCGATGGCCCCCTGAACGGCACGCAACTTCCCGCGGTGCAGCTCAAATGCCTTTAATGCAATTTTATACCTTCAAGCCATATTGCTGCAAAGTTGGATCACAGTCACTTTAGTTCCCAATAAAAATGGCTGGGAAACATCACCGCATTCATGATATTTGAGCTGGTCGGTGGGGGTGGACAGATTAGATCCTGTCTCTGGTTTTCTCTCATGCCCCTGGCTGAATTCAATGAGATTGAGAGCAGGGTATGGGGCCAGATTCTGGGGTCACTTACAAGGAAGGATACTTTTGGAGAAAGAATAAATAAGCAGCATGAAGCTGTTTCTCAGTTTCTACTTTTTACTGAGAAACTTCTGGGCCCATAGCTGAGATTGGAGCACAGATTCGCTTAAAACAACAACGGCACATAACACTGGCTCAAAGAGCAGGACAGAAAAGCAAATTCCTAGAGGCTTTGCACAGGCATCAGTCTGGCTGGTGCAGGCTGAGCCAGAAGGTGTGTGTGAACGTGTGTACACAAGTCTCTGCACGTGCATGTGTGTGTGTCTGTGTGTGTGTGTGTGTACAAAGTGCCTGTGTGTGTGTCCGTGTGTGTGTGTACAAAGTGCCTGTGTATGTGATGATGCATTTGTGGGTCTTTGAGTCCACACATGAGTCTCTATTAAGTGCCTGGGTGTGCGCCTGTTTGTGCCTGTTGTGCGAGCAGACCCATGGCAGTCAGGCCACGCCCACAGCTCTGGGCAGGTGCAGGGAAGCCCTGTCTCTAAGCTTGCTTAGCACAAAGTATTTCCAGGAGCCGAGATGATCAGCTACATGGCTAGAGCCAGATTTAATTCCAGCATTAACCAAGCCTCTGGTTTTGCACCCACCAAACACATGCAGGTGCAACCATCTGCTTACACCTAACATGCCCTTGCAAATAACAGGGGGTGCAAAACTCCCCCAGAACACTCTCTTTGTAAAGAGAAGCCGGTGTTTGAAAGCCTGGCCCACACGGCAGTGTGGCAGAGGCAGGACAGACTGGTAAACCTCTCCTTCCCATGGGTGAGCAATGGCTTCCATGACGGGTGCTTTTGTTTGGAATACAATAGCACTGACTGAGATCCCTGACACAGACTGCGACATAGTCCATGCCCCAAAGAGTAACTTGCCCAACATCCTACTGCAGGGCTGGGGCTGAGTGGGGCTAGCCACTAAGCCACACCGCTTCCCACATGAGCAGATGTTTACACGGTGAGTAAAGGACTTCCAGACAGATTAGCTTGATCAGCTGAGTGCCTGGGACATTGGTCTTCCAGGGTAGAACAGTGCCCCGTGTTCCTTTAAAGGAGCTTTCTTCCTTAAGTGAACACACATCCCGGCTTGGAATCTGCCTGCACAGACTTAGCACACGCCCCGCCCCCTGGGCTGCACAGGCCCCACCCCCTGGGCTGCAGGGACCTAGCACACGCCCCGCCCTCTGGGCTGCACACGCCCCGCCCCCTGGGCTGCACACGCCCCGCCCCCTGGCCTGCAGGGACTTAGCACACGCCCCGCCCCCTGGTCTGCACACGCCCCGCCCCCTGGTCTGCAGGGACTTAGTACACGCCCCGCCCCCTGGTCTGTAGGGACCTAGCACAAGGCCTAGGCACCAGCAGCGCCACTTAAGTCCCACTTTAGCCCTATGGGTGGATGTGGGACCGTAGTAGCGCTCAGCTCTCGCCATGGTTCCCCCTCATGCAAATTTGAGGCCCCGCTGAGTGGGTGGGGAGGGGGAAACGCCCCCTTCTTATTGGCCGTCTGCCTCTCTGCCCGCCTCCTCCAGGGGCAGAGCAACCAATCAGAGCTCTAGCTCCCCTTTCCGGCCCTCCTGCCCTCCTGGGAGCACCGCGTGGGCTCCTCTCCCTGCTCCTGTCGCAGGACCTGCAGTGGAGGGGGGGGCTGAAGCGCCCCTGGAGCTGCCCCCGCCCGGCTTGGAAGGGGAGGGGGGACGCTGCTGCAGCCCCCCGCGTTGGGAGTGTGGAGCTGGGGCAGAACTGGAGGAGGCTGGGTGAGGATGGAAGAGCTGGGGGGCAGAACTGGCGGGGGCTGGGTGGGGCAGATTTGGGGTGAGGTGGGGGTGGAGGAGCTGGGGGCAGAACTGGTGGGGGCTGGGTGGGGCAGATTTGGGGCTGGGTGGGGGTGGAGGAGCTGGAGGCAGAACTGGCGGGGGCTGGGTGGGGCAGATTTGGGGCTGGGTGGGGGTGGAGGAGCTGGAGGCAGAACTGGCAGGGGCTGGGTGGGGCAGATTTGGGGCTGGGTGGGGGTGGAGGAGCTGGAGGCAGAACTGGCAGGGGCTGGGTGGGGCAGATTTGGGGCTGGGTGGGGGTGGAAGAGCTGGAGGCAGAACTGGCGGGGGCTGGGTGGGGCAGATTTGGAGTGAGGTGCTGGCTGGACTGGTGGAAGGGGAGGACAGAACTGGTGGGCGTCTGGAGAGCGGAACTGATTTGGAGACTGGGGCACAGGGTTGATTTGGAAGTTGGGGGGAAGAATTCATTGCCGGGCAGGGGGCGGGCAGGTGTGGGGAGTGTAAACTCCTGCAGCAGGGGCCAAAACCCTCCTACCCAATATGTCTGGGAGTATGGGCAGCACTAACACACCACCTCTCTCAATCTGGGGATGGGCAGTTCACCAATTGTTAGGCAGACTGAAAAAAAACCCACATATTCGCTTTGTAAAGTGGCCCCCCAAACATGTGGCTATTTCCTGATCTGTTGGCATCCAACTCATTTATTTTTTGATCTCCTGAGGTTGGCAGTACTCTGCGTGGGACCTAAAGGGAGGTCCTGCCTTCTGCTGGGCTCCCTGAACGGGTGGATTTCCGACTTCTCCGTTCCTAACTCAAACCCTTCCAGGTCCCATGTTCTGCCTTTGCTTATTGATGTTGGGTCAATTTATGCTCCCCGCCGAGCATAGACATGAGGTTTGGGACGGTCAGGAGGCCGGTCGCCACAATCTGCAGCTACGCTCTGTGTCCGCATGAAGAGGGTAGGGGATAAGGAGTGGGCTGATGGCTCCAGGAATATGTAGACCTGGCGGGTCCATACCCAGCTGTATAGCCCAAAGGCTGCTGCAGTAGTAGCCCTGGTACTGTCTGGCTAAGTATTTCTAAGGGTCCTCTCAGTGAGGTATCTGAGTGAGGACACAACTTTCCCCGCTCTGTCTGAAGGCTGTCGCAAAGAGATGGGTCTTGTATCTCACGCTGTTGGGGTAGGGTCCATGGTCATCCCATCCCATCCCCCTCCCTACACCCTGTGGGAAGTAGTAGTAATAACAACCTCTAGCTGTTATCATCCAGAGATGTCCAAGCACTTTACAAAGGAGGTCAGGATCCTTATCCCCATTTTACAGAGAGGGGAAACTGAGGTGCAGAGAGAGGGCGTGGCTTCCCCATGATCACCCAGAAGGCCAGTGGCAGAGCTGGGAATAGAACCCAAGTCTCCAAAGTCTCAGTCCAGTGCTTTGTCCACTATGTGTCATTATCCCTAATGTACAGGTGGGGAAACTGAGGCACGGTGAGGCAAAAGGCCAGATCCCATGAGGTGTTGAGCAGTACCCATTGCCCTCAGTGAAGTCAGTGGGACATGAGGGCATTCAGCACCACAAGGGATTGGGCCCTAAAGTCCCATCCTCCTGTGACAGAGTCATGGCAGAGCCAGGAGCCCTACAACCCTTGGTCCCTTGCTGTAACCCTGAAATACCTTTTAAATGTACTGAACTGGGTCTCCTGGTTTTACAGGATTTTCCTCACTAGCCTTGCATCTTCCAAAGGGAACCTGCCGTTTTAAATCCACGACCAGAGTCACCAGTTCACTCCCAGCATGAGCCCAGTTTCACTGGCCGGTTCTGCCGGGTTGATTGCATGGCCAGAGTTGTGCAAGGCTGCTGGAATATACCTGTAAGTCTGGTCCCCTCTCGTTACCTGATGACTTTCAATGACGCCACCAAAAACTGCCTAGTGCTGCATTTCATGCAGGTATTTGCATGGCCCAGACTGCCGGGCAACTAGATATCGATTACTTAAAACCACGTTGTAGTTAAATGGTTGCTGAACTATTGAATCGACATAAAGCCCCAGGTGATGTGTTTTTAATCATCTGCTGGCTTTCCAGTAACATGCAATAAGCGTCCCATTAACATCCACACCGAAGGCCCTGTTCTCATTGAGAGAGGAGCCCACGATTTGCCAGGGGCCCGTAACTCCCTCAGGATGATAGTGATTCCCTTCCTATCCTTCCCAAGCTAAGCCTCAAACTTTTATTGTCTCCAGCGCCTATGGCTGCATTCAAATTCTCTTGAACACGGCACCAAGCTGGTTGGGGGCTTGGACACCACCCACGTGGGTCTCAGACTGTCCTTTTTTGGTGGTTAAAAGGGATCGTGGAGCGAGACCAACTGAATTCAAACCTGACCAACTGTTTCGAAGTGAAACAACCTCCCCGGATATTCCGAGGGCTTCAACTTCAGAGCTGGGGTCAGCAACTCAGCATGGCCTAATGGAGCCTGGGAAACCGGAGCCTCATCTGCACTAGAGGTTATTTTTGAAGATGTCCCACCACTGCTGCTCCCCTGACTTCAGTGGGAGTGGAACTGCATCTCTGGTTAGTGCTGTGGGTTCCCGAAAGGGTCGACCAGTGGGGGGGCTAAGGAGGGAAGGGTGTGTGGCTTCATCCGGTGTCTCTGTTCCTGGCTCTTCCATTGACTTGCCGTGTGACCTTGTGCAAGTCTTGTCTAGTCTCCTGTGGGCTGTAACACTTTGGTCTAATTTTAATTGTTGGGTTAGTGTGCGGGTGTTGAGTGGATGGTTGGCCTATGATACACCGGAGATCAGACACGATGACTGGCCTTAAACTCTCTGACTGTAGTTCACTCAGTCTCTCTGTGTCTTGGTTCCCATATCTGGCAGGGACAGGGAACTGCATGAATGCTTAGCGATAGAGCTGGGTGGGAAATTTTTCGGGGGAAAGGGTTGATTTTTGACACATTTCCCATTCCGAAAATTTTTTGAAATAAATAATAATAAAAAAAAAAAGTTTAGAAATTGTCAGTGTCCCATTTTGGATGGTTTTGAAACGAAAAGTCCCATTTTCAGTTCAAAACAATGTTTCTTTTCAAATGTAAGTTAATTTATAGTCAAAGGCTTTTTAAAATAAAAAATGTCAAAATTGAAATAAACATTTTGAAATGATCAACTGGAACATTTCAATGGACCCAAACTGACTTTTTTGTCCAGATTTTCAGTAGGCCAAATTTTTGAGATTTCCACTTCTCATCCTGATTTGGGACAGGAAAGTTTTTTTTGAAATCTTGACAAATTTTGCCGGACAGGAAATACAGTTCCTGCCCAACTCTGCTTTGCACCAGGGTCCCCGATCTAGAATGCTACCCTAATGTAACCATTATAGTATTCCAGCAGATGCTGTACAAACAGAACAAACACAGTCCATACTCCAAAGAGCTTACAATCCAAGTATAAATCACAAGATGTTCCCAAAAGGCAGTTGGCTCCTTAGAGAGGTAGAATCTCTTGGAACTCGAGTCTGGGGCCGGTGGCTTGTTTTGCAGTTGTTATTTCTGTTCTCGCTCTGATTAAATCCAAATGCTTTCAGCTCACCAGGGAGGTGCATGTCAGAGCCAGGCTGCATCTAACTTTACCTTGCAGTGTGTATTGTGTGTGGCTGGCTCTTTCCTCCTTTGATTAATCCATCCTGTCTGGCAGCACCTTTGCCCCAGAATCTGGAGCTTTCTAAGTGGTTTTAGAGTAAACCCTTGTTCCTTTAATCACAATATTGAGAATGAAATCCTGGTGCAAAATACAAGCATTCATTTGCAATTGATTAATATGGTGGAAATGCAGTTTAAAAAGCAAGACAGTCCCTGCCTCAAAGATTTAGCAAAGCGAACGTGTGACAAGAGACCGTGTGGAACAAGTGGACACCCATGGCAAGGTAAAAGTGTCCTGATTGTGGACAAAACAGGCCCATCGCCTTGTGTTCTGTCGGCATCAAGGCAGAGGGGATTCTGTGGGAGGAGAACATGGGGCCTTTGGCCCAGAGCCTCTGGGTCAGACTCCCATATCTGTGAGGATCGGGGCCGTTATTGGTTTTTTTTTTTTGTTTTTTTTTACAGGGAGCTCTTCCCGGACAGAAATGCCTTCGCTGCTCAGGGATCAGTGCTCTTAATCTATTCCAGCCCAGTGCGTTGCCATTAGAAGCGCTGTTATGATGTGTTTGTATTCCAATAGCACTAAATGCCCATGCCAGGGTAAGTGCCCTGTTGTGCAAGGTGCTGTACATACACATAGTGAGAGACAGGCCCTGCCCCAGAGAGCTGACAGCCAAAGTACACAAGACAGACTCACGAAGGGAGCAGAATATCTACAGACAGGCACCTGAGACAGAGAGACGAAGGGCCAGATTTCCAAAGGTATTTAGGTGCCTAATGGTGCAGGTAGGTGCCTAGGAGGATTTTCAAAATGCCTCTGCATGTTTGGTTCCTAACTCCCACTGGTTTCTTGGGATGGGCCCGGACTAGAACCCTGGACCTAGATGCTAGATCCACTCTCCATACAACCCCATGCCCCACCCCTTCCAAGCATGGAGGATTGGAATGTGGGTCTAAACCTGAATCCTCCAGGACTGTTATTCATGGCTCTCAAGTGCAGCCCCGCGGTGAGGTTGGGAAGCATTTACCAAGGCCCTGTGGCAGCTCCAGTGCAGGACGAACATGTGACTTGCCCAAGATGCCCCACGAGGTCAAACTCTCCCCAGGTGTGAGCCTGCTGAAGTCCATGGAGTTGTGCTAAGGATGCGAATTTGGTCTGGGGAGTCAGAAGAAATAGAACCCAGGAGTCCTGGAGCTGTTCTCCAGCCACTGCACCCTGTTTCCTCCTTTGTTTTTCCGCTTTCCTTTCTCTTATAGCAGTTCAGGACCACCCCAGGCTCTCAGGCGCTGTCACTCCCCCACCAACTTATCGATGGGTCGTCTGCAAACCAAAGGGGCAAAGTCTGGGTTGGATTTCATGGCAAATGAAACCAATTGGGAACCCGAAGGGAAGGAGGAGAAATGCTCCAGGAGTGAGGCATCCTGCTCTAGGCAAACGATAGGTGGGGGAAGAACAGACTGAAGGGGAGCTGGGAGGTTGCAGCTGGGCTGTAGAACCAAAGGTTTTTTGGGAGGCAGTGTTGTCTAATGGCTAGGGCTCTGTACTAGAAGATCTCTTCTTGACTGTGCCACTGATCTGCTGCATGACCTTGGGGAGGTCACTTCCCCATCTCTAAAAGGAGGATCATGACCCTGGAAAGTGCTCTGAGATCCGGAGCTGAAAGACCTGTGTGTGCTGGCAGTGGAGAGTTTCAAAAGTGACTTGGGTGCCTACGTGCCATTGGTAGCATTCATGCTCCTCAACCCCTTCGGTGCTTTGGATAGCCTGCCCTTGTGTCTTTTCTGCGTAGCATCCTCCCTCTCTCTCCGGGAAAGACAGGCCTGCGTAGAGAGCGACGATGAGCCATTGGCTGGCTCCGGGGCAGGGCGGAGTATAGAGAGCTCACCCGACGTCCACCTGCGTAAATACAGTATGTCATTGCAGCCCTCGCCTCGCTGCCAGCCCGGGGATCGCCGGTTCTCTCATCTGTCTGCTGCTGGGGGGTGGGTACAGGAGCCCGGGGCAGATGGGCTGTGGTTTCACAAGAGAGGCCTTTGTTCTTTTCCTCGAGGCCCGCTCCAGACTCCCATTCCTTTTCCGCTCAGCCTGCTGGGTGTGAATTTACTGCTGGGTTTTGACAGCCTTGGAGGCTGGAGGCCTCTGCTAATCCGCAGTACAGACCGCGCCAGGGCAATACCTCTCCTGTAACGGGCCTCTGCTGGCCCCTGGCCCGGGGGAGGGGGGGTTGCTTTCCAGCGCCCATTCGGTCTTGGGCCTCTCTGTTGCAAGTGCTAATTGTTCCCTCATGCAGCTGTGATGGGGGCACTTGTCTATTGGAAACTTGACTGAGACCTGCCAAACTCATGCCACCTAGGATGGCAACCAGCCACCAGGACGCAACACCTTTGTCATGGCCAGCGTGGGCTGGGCCCATTAAACCCCCTCCAAGTCATCCATTCTCCCCCAGCTCACTAGCCGGAGACATTTTTATTATATGAGGCCCCAACCAAGGCCCCAAAGGTGCGGCACGGTGCAAGAGATAGTCCCTGTCCCGAGGAGCTGAGTGTCGATAGACAAAGGAAGGATTATACTCCCCAATTTATCCCCAGGGAACTGAAGCCCAGAAAAATGAAGTGACTTACCTAAGGTCACACGCTGAGTCGGTGGCGGGGCATTGAACTCAGTTCTCCCGACTCCCAGCCCGGTGGTCGATAGGCTTGTGGGGGGCATTCGCTGGGGCTAAGGTTTTCAGAAGTGGCCACTGATTGTGGGTGCCCAGCTTGAGAGCTGTAAGGCCTGATTCCCGGAGGTGTCGTTTGATGCAATTAACGGGGGCTTCCCAGCCCTCCTCTGCACGGGACCCAGCGCGACACAGCAGCTGTGTGGCCGGAGAAGTGCTGTTTACGAGCTGCAAGGTTTAGAGCCCCAGTGGAATCCGGCCGGCTCCAGCCCTGGCCGGGAGTGGATGACTCAGCTGGGATTCCTGCACACGGGTCACTGGGCTGGGTCGCTCTTTGGAGCACGGGGCTGCCGTTCATCCCAGAACGCTGTCTCCCGCCACGGAACCGCCAGCCGGGGGCCTACAGCTCGCGCACCTCGAGAGGTGGATGCAGCTCAGACCCTGCTTCCTGGATCGGTGTGGCAGGCTGGGCCGAAGCAGAGAAATCTCAGTGTATCAGGAATAGGGTCACTTGTTCCACGAGGAGGTACAGTGGCTTTCCAGGCAAGTGAAAGGCAAACTCCAGGCATCCCTCTCCCGGCAGCTCCGCTGCCCTCCAGGGAGCGAGACAACACAGGTGGGCATGGGCCATTGCAATGAGGGGAGGCCTCCCAAACTAGACAGCATCTCCCCTCCCCGCCATCTCCCCCATCAGTCTCTCCTGAAGAATCACAGCTTCCCTCCAGACTTCAAAAGGCAGAGACATCATCACGTCCAGTCTGCGCCGCCTTCTGCCTCTTCTCAGGCCTCTCTCGCTCAGGATGGTGGTGGCTAACCCCATCCTATAGCTCGTGGGCTATTGAGCATCTGAGCCGTATGCAACGCTGGGCACGTTCTGTCATTGACTAGGGGGCACCTGGCCTCGCGGTCATTGACTCAGCTTTCTGCCTTCAGTCTGCACCTCTGAAAGGAGCCGGGGGGCCAGCAGTGCCGGTCTCAGCGTGGAGCCCAGAGGTAGAAGCTGTGAATTTAACAGGCTGGGCCTCCCGATGCAGATCATAAGTAGGCCGTGTGTCAGTGTGGGGTGGCTTGGGAGAGGCAGTGTTGACTAGTGGTTGCAGCAAAGGCGTCTATCCCCAGCTCTTGGGAGAGGAGTGCTGTTTAGAAGTTACTGCAGTGGCCTGGGAGCTAGGAGTCCTGGTTCTATTCCTAAGGCTGCGCTAACTTGCACCAAGCGGTGGACAGACTAGGGGGAGCATAAAGATGCCTTAAAACTATCTTTGCCTTAGCCCTACTCCATCCCTTCCCCGGAGCGGAGTAAGACAGCAGGGGGTAAAGGGTGCAGGTCTCTGTGTCCGCGGGGGTTTTTCCATGCCTGGGGCCTATTGCAAGCCAAGCTTCTTGGGGATGATGCATCCCCACTGGTTAAGAATGTAAGAACGGCCCCATACTGGGTCAGCCCAAAGGTCCATCTAGCCCAGTGTCCTGTCTGCCGACAGTGGCCAGTGCCGGGTGCCCCAGAGGGAATGAGCAGAACAGATCATCACCAAGTGATCCATCCCCTGTCGCCCATTCCCAGGTTCTGGCAAACCGAGGCTAGGGACGCCATCCCTGCCCATGCTGGGTAATAGCCACTGGTGCCCATGCGCCCTTCACCTCCTCTTGCGTGGTCCCCTGGCAGTAGCACTCCCAGCCCAGGTGAGCGGTTTGCCGCATGAAGGCAGAGCAAGGCGTTCCGCTCCGGTTTCCCTGCATTAGCTTTACAAGCTGGCTGCCTCTTCCCCCCTCCCCCCCCCCGCCAGCTGTTCGGGGGCCAAGCTAATAGATACCTAATTCCACCCCTGGGGAAATTGTCAGTTACAGGATCTGGCTGGGGATTGGGGAACAACACTAGGTCTGCAAGGGGGCACTGAGGGCTTCGGTCTGTGTGACTGGAGAACCAGAGCCACTGGGCGGGTAACATCTCCAGGCTCATCAGCCCGGCCACATGTCCAACAGGAAAGCGACAGCAGCCCCCAGCAGCGGCTCCCTTTCCACCCACATTGCGTGTGGCCTGTGCCGGTGGCCAGCCAGGTCCCTGAAGGCGTTTCAGCTCGTTTGACCACTGTCGCCAGTTGCGTCAATCGGGGGGGGGGGGAAGAAGCCCCCAGCGGTGCGGCTTGTGCTGCGGAGCGATGGGCGATGCCAAAGCCTGCCCCAGCACACGACCCCGCTGGCCACCCAGGCACAACTCCTCCTGGGGGTCTGAAGGCACCAGCCCACTTCCCTTCTCTCTGTCTGGAGGGGGGAGGGAATCACGGAGGCAGGGGCCGCTGGATACGGCGAAGCAGGGATGAAAGGCTTCTGGAGGAGGCGTTGGGTCTGATCCTCATCTCGCTCACCCCGGTGTAAATCAGGACTAGCCCCAGTGTTTGTACTGGGCCTGGTCCGTGATTGTAACGACACGTACATGCAGAGGTAAAAGCGGTGTAACCAGAATCAGGCCCAGTCTGTCCAGTGGCAAGAGCACAATCCTGGAGTCAGGGGTTCTGCTCGCAGCTCTGCACCTGACTCACTTAATGCTCTTAAGTAAGTCTCTTCCCCAAGCTGTGCCTCGGTTTTCCCATCTGTGAAATGGAGAGGATAATTACCCCGGAGGGCATTCTGCGCCAAAAAGATTACAATTCTGCGCACAATATTTTAAAATTCTGCAAATTGTATTTGTCAAAGAAATGTGGAGGCTCCAGCACGGCACTGGGGGGAACAGGCCACGGGCTACGCAGAGGTGGGAGATCACTGTGCAGCTCCCCCCCAGGGACACGGACTCAGCGGTGAGGCTGCACCCAACCCTGACACAGCACAAGGACCGGGCCTGCCCCAGAAACACCCCAGGGCCCTGCCCCTCCATGTCAGGTACACCAGGTAGGCTCAGCAAGGCAGGATCCAAGTGTGGAGGGGCATAGGGTGGGGGCATCCAGATGTGGGTTGAGAGGCTTCTGGGTGGGGCCATCTGGGTGCAGGTGGCTGAGTGGGGGATCTGGGTGTGGGGGGGATCTGGATGAACAGGGGCTTGTTGTGGGTGCAATGGTAATGGGACTCTGCAAGGGGGCCCAAGTGAAGGTGGTTGGGGCTCAGCAGGGGGGTCTGGGAGTGGGGGGGCTCAGTGGGGTGGGGATCCAGATGCAACTAGTTGGGGCTTGGTGGGGGGGGGTCTGGGTGCGGGTGGCTCGTCGGGGTGGTCCAGATGCAGGGGGGGTGGGGGGCGGGGGGGGGGGGGGGAGGTGGGGGGGTGAGGCTTGGCAGAAGGGTCCGGGTATGAGGGGGTCTGGATGCACAGGGGTTGGGCGGATGGGGGAGCAGCTCCCTGTACAGGGATCCTTCCCCCTGCAGCTGAGGAATTATGGGTGCAGGAAGCATTGGGGGGTGAGTTTGCAGAGCTTCCTGCAGCCGGGGGAGAAATCGGGGGGTGGGTCTGATCCGGCCCTGGATGCCATGCAGGAGAAGAGGAAGTCCTGTCCTCCCCAGCCCAGCCTGGACTAGCAGCTAAGCCCGGCACAGGGTAGGAGCCACCAGCCAGGTCTTCCCCAGTTCCGCCTCCTGCCCCACGGTGATTTACCTCTCTGCCGGTTGCCCTGGAAACCCAAACATACTGCTGGGGAGGGTCTCATGACCATTCTTGTGGCTTCCCTTTGCTTCCCATCAGAAAGTCATTTTTCTATGGGGAAGCAAATAAATCTGCAGGGAACATAAATTCTGTGCATGCGCAGTGATGCAAAAATCCCCCAGGAGTAGATAATCCTTCTGGGAGGCTTAATTTGTTAGTATCCTCAGGGTGCCCATAGAAATGCCCGTAAATAATACGTACGGTACGATACCTCGCACAACAGGGGCACTAAGTCTAGGCCTAATGGGACACCAGCCACACCTGCCAGCCACAACCACTCTCCCCAAGGAACGCAGTCACATCAGTCGTTGCAGACAGGCTGTATCCCCCCCCCCCCCCGTGCTCTTTATTTCCAAGCTCTTTACAGCCATGAGCCCATTAACTCGCACACCCCCACCCTGGGAGAGGTAAGAAATAGGGATCATTTTGTCCGCCACTGGTATGCACCCACCTCTGGGGTGGAAGGTGGCAGCTGTTTAACAGTCTTGCGGCAACACTCCCCAACAGTTTAAGTCAAGGAGTGAAGGAGAAAGCAACGGAGGTTGAGAGGAGTGGGACAGAAGGCAAGAATTTGACACACCCATTTATCCTACCTGGGCCAAGTATCCTCTCGTGTTTGGGAGGGATAAATAGCGATAGTCTCCAGCTGTTGCTAGTTCTGGAGGAGGCAGTGTGACCTAGTGGTTGCAGCGGGAGTGGGGGTGGGGCAGGATTGCTGGCTCTATACCTAGCTGTGGATGGGGGTATGGGCTAGCGGTTACCCTAACACCCTGGTTTAATGGTTACAAAGGGACAGGGCGTCAGTCGCCGCTGAGATAGCGTCTCTGGCAGCATAGCGCCCCCTAGCAGCAGCCGGACAAACGTTCCGTTGTCGCGGTCCCAAGCTAGGCCTGTGCTAGTCCCTGAGGCCAGCTCCAGCCCGGCTCCTTCCTCTGCGGGGTAGATGTAGGCTGGGACGCTTTCCGCTGAGTTCTGTGGGCTTGGGATCAGGCTGCAAGTAATGCAGCCAAATATGCCCCCTGCTGGTGGACCAGAGAGCAGCAGATCTCTTATTGCGCTACGGGCTACCCATGGGTTCCTACTCTGGCTCCAGAGGTGAGACCTGCCCCCTTTACCCACTGACCCCCAGCCCTGCTCAGGGGCACCCACCCCCTAACACACAGTGCAGTTGGAGAGCCAGTGATCCTAAGGATCTGCTCCAAGGGGTATCCCAGCTATCCTGGTGCAATGAACCCCTTCCCCTCAATTCCTACCCGTGCAGAGGGCTCCCCCCACGCCTGCCAGGGCTGCAAGGACCAAGCGTGTGGCTGCCTCTTGCACACACAGCTGGGGAGAGGCCTGGGCAGGCTCCTTGTATGTCCATGCAGAGCTAGCCCCAGTCTACATACCCTCTGCCTACATGTCCGTGGCTCCCCCACGCTGCCTCCTTAGGCTGGAAATCTCCAAAGGCAGCAGAGACAAACGAACAGGGACCGAGCTTGGGGAGGAACCCTTTATTGAGGAGCAGAAACAAAGCGGAGCGAGCAGCGATGGCCATTCCAGCTTCTCCCAGCAAAGCGTTTATGTCCCTGCAGGGATATTAGAGCCCTGGTAACAACGGAGGTAACAGGATGGATCAGCCTCGGCCAGGTTTTCAGGTGTCCTCCGAGCGGAGGTTTGTAAGCGGAACGCTCCAGCGTTGCAGGCCCAGAGGCTGTGATACTGATCGGGGGAGAGTGGGGCCCACGCTGCCTTGTAGTGGCTGTCTGGGACAGCCCGGTGAAAAGGGTATCGGTATAACTCAGGCCAACAATGAGGGGCTTTGTCACCGCTAGCGGCTGGGCTACATAGAGGTTTGTGAAGAAGACACAGAGGTGTCTCTTCTACTCAGTCCTTAGAGGCCTGTGTGCTTAGATCCAAAGGTTGTAGGTTCAAGCCTGACCCTCCTGGGCTGTTGTATTACATCAAGCCTTATATGTGGCTTGGGTGATGATCCTCCAGGCAGTCTGGGAAAGGCATGTATCCTTCTGTACACCCATTTTGTGAGGCTGCGTAGGACAGGGACGTGTAGGCCCAGATGGTACAATGCTACTGCAGCGCTAGGCTTGTCCTGAAATACCTCAGGCAAGATGATGGGCATCACCTCTCTGCCCCTTTCACCTGAGCATCTCCAAGCACTTCACAGCTACTAACTCCTGAAGCCTCCCCCAACAGCCCTGTGAGGTAGGTACCTTTCTCCCCATGTTACAGATGGGGAAACTGAGGCACAGTGTGAGGAAGGGATTCAGTCAGTGGCCAAGTGGGAATAAAACACAGAAGCCCCAACTGCTAGTTGCCCCTAGACCACATGCCCCTCACATAGCGGGGAATAGAACTCACGAGTCCTGATGCACATTTCCCCCCACCCCATCCTAAACACCAGACCCTATAGACTTTATAATGAAACACACATTAACTGCCCAACAGAGAAAGATCCCTCCCTCTTTTTCTTAGTCCCAACTTCCCCCTCTTCAGAATCCCTGTCACACAAGGAGCCCCCGGAGCTCTCGTCTCCAGTATTAAAAGCGCTTCAGTACGTCGTGGACCCAGGAGATGTACTTGGAAATCCGAGTGTAGATGTCTGGGTACCTGCGATTCCCACACCGCTGCCCGGAGAAGGAGACTATGCCGTGTACTCTGCCCCCACAGATGAGGGGGCCCCCGGAGTCCCCCTACAATGCAAGAGGAGACCTGTTAGCACAGGATGAGACTGGCTAAGTCTGGAGGAAGAGGAAAGTCTCAGGAAATCAAACCTAAGCGTGGAGCTGGCCCTGTATCGCCCTAGGCAGAAGAGAAGGGTCAGGACTGGATTGCAGTGAATATAAAGGGGGTTCTTTACTGAATGAGGCTTCTGGACACAGACAGACCCTGGGTTTCTCTCTGGCTTCCTATTCCCCGACTCCTGGCCTGGCCTCCAGAGAGACAGCGCTGCTGCCTGCACTCCAAACAGCAAGCCCCGGTGTGGGGAAAGTTTCTGTGGCAGTAGCCTTACCAGGCACAGCTGGGTGTTGTGGTGGATGTGAAAGGCCACAGGGCACTATCCCACAGTACTGGTCTAAAAACCACTTGGGTGTTTGGGAACTGGAAGGAAACTCGGAGTTCTGGCTGGAACTGACTGAAGCAGGAGGAGAACTTCAGCGTTGGAATCGGAGCAGGCATGGTACTCGTACTGCAGGTGTCATGGCTGGCACGGCCAAGGCACTACCGTGGGGAAGATCACAGCCCCAGCTATGGACTGTCACCAGAAGCAGCTTCAGGCTTCCCTCCAAAGCTGGGTCTGGCAGCGTGGGCTCAGCAGGGGCGCCTGGAGGAGGAGAAAGCGCTTACCGAGCAGACCCCCTGGAGGGTGCTGTTAAGGCTGGCGGCGCACAGCATGTCCTTGTTGACGTGACCCACCCACAGCGCATTGCAGATCTTCCGGTCCACGATGGTTGTCTTGGTCTCCCTGAGCTCGGTGGGGATGGTGCCAAAATTGGAGGTGTCGCCCCAGCCCAGCACTCTGCAGACGACCCCAGGAGGGAGGTCGATGTTGGGTCGGGGGAGGCTGATCCGCTTCACAAACTGGTTAAAGGTGGCCGACTTGTTCAGCTGGGGAGACGAGAGCAAACGTGACCCATGTTAATACTCGGGGGGGGGGGGGGGGCGCCTGTCTTGGGTGCTAGTGGCTGAATCTGGAATCTCCTTCCTTAGAGGTT
Organism: Trachemys scripta elegans; assembly: GCF_013100865.1. NCBI lineage: Eukaryota > Metazoa > Chordata > Testudines > Emydidae > Trachemys > Trachemys scripta. The sequence goes on along the minus strand of NC_048319.1, from coordinate 5,779,851 downwards.
TTTAAGGCCCGGCTTGACAAAGCCCTGGCTGGGATGATTTAGTTGGGGATTGGTCCTGCTTTGAGCAGGGGGTTGGACTAGATACCTCCTGAGGTCCCTTCCAACCCTGAGATTCTATGTAAAGAGGGTTACGAGCCTATTGCTGTCCCCCTAGCTAGTGGAGCTGGCAGGACAGGTGCCTGCTTTCCGCGGGCCCTGGCTTCAATTGCTGCTGGGGGGGGCTGTGATACAAACACAGTCCCATTTCTTGGTTTATCCCCCCCCACCCCCCAGTTCTGGTTTTGCCTCTTCGAATGCACAGGATCCGGTCTCAGCATCACATGCTGTTGAAAGCAGCAGCCCCTGCAGTTTACCCAGCGCCCCCCGTTTGCTGACTCGATGTCACGCCAGGAGAACGCGTCGAATGTGATCGCTGCGGGGTGCGGGTCAAGCCAGCAATGGTGCAGCCATGCATCCTTCAGAGCCTCTGCTCCCTGCACACGCCAGGGGCCAAACCCTTACCCAACCTGGCTGGAAAGCGGGGGCAACTCCACTAAAGCCCCCAGACTTGCAGCAGGGCTGCAGTGCCACCTAGTGGCTGATTTAGTTATTCCTTTCAGGAGATGTCCTCATTCCAATGCAAAGGGGGCAGTGAGTGATTTTTCCATTCCGCCTATTCTGACCCACATCCCACGTCCTGTGCCACCTTCACACAGGAGACAGGGGCTGGTACTGGGGCTGTTTCTGTCCTGCTGCCGGAGAACTATGGCGGGCTGTCCCACTGCTGCCATCAGCAATGCCCCTTGCTGCGTCCCGGGGAGCCCGGGCGTTTCTATCACAACAGACCCTGGAAGGGGGACAGAGGGGATTGCACCATGACAGTGAAATCTACTCCATTTTTGTCCCTGTGTTTCACCTCCTCCCCCACAGCCTCACCTAAGGCCAATTGCAAACCACTCAAGTTCCTTTGAACCCACCAGCTTTGAGCGGCTCTGATCTGCGCCCCATACAAATACCTGCCTCCCAGCTCTGTAGGCTGCACTCTTAATGTGAATGGGACATCAACAGATTAGTCATTTACCCCTCTGGTTGGCGTTTGCTGCGGTGGGTCCAGTTCAGCCCTGCTGTGACTTCTGCTGGCTTTAGTATGGTGGTCATACCAGGGGGCAATTTGAGTCTGATTTTCCAGTGGGGGTGGGGGATGGAAGGGTAAGGAGCAGAAGATGGGAGTTTAATTCCTGTCCCTTGTGTAAGGTTTGACCCCCAAAAGAAAATTCGTTCTAAACTCTGAAAGTTTTGGAGCAACTGGAGGTTTTCATCAGGGTTGTGAGCTTCTCTCTTTCCCCCAGGGATCAAAGGTGACAAGAGCAACTCACTTCCAGCATGCGGATGTCATTGTGGACCGTCCGGGCGTTGAAGTGCGGGTGCATGACGGATTCCCGGATGCTGAAGATCTGCTGAGAGGCCTCCTGGTGTTTCAGGGAGTGAGCCCCCAGCACGACGCGCACGGCGGGGGAATGTCTGAAACGCACAGCGAGAGGGATTGACATCAGCACGGGGCTGTAGCCAGGAACAGGCTGGAGAGAATAAGGGGCTGGGAGCACAAAATGGGGGGCATGCCCACCCGAAAGGGGCAGGGGCTGTGCTGGGATTTGAACCTGTGTCCCCAGTGAGGGTAGAGATTTCAGCGAGGTGCTTCGGTTTTGTTGGGCTAGGCTAAGGGCTCCTGGGAAGGTCCCTGAGCTGAGCCGTGGGGCAGGCTCTCCTCTGCCCCTTGCAGTGAATGTCAGGGGAGCAGGGTTTATTTCACATCCTCGGGGAATGCAGCCATCGGGTCCCCCGAAGCGCCGGGACTTACCTGGGAATCACACAGTGAGCCGCCGTCATCACCCACTTGCGCCAGACCAGGAATCCCCCGCAGACATGTCGGCCATCCAGCTGGATGGAAGCAATGTAGGGCCGGGAATGGGGCTTGACTTCCTTCCCCCCGATAATCCAGCTCCCCAGGGCACCTGTCCCAAACCAAACAGCTGTTTTTTGGGGGGAAAGAATCCACCCTCCAAAATGGATGATCTCGAGGTGGGGCTAGGCAAGGATTCCCAAAGGAGCAGCTAGGATTATCCTGGGACCCACAGGGCTGTGGGAATGGCTGGGTCAGAGCCCTGGGGGGACGCACCAGGGGCTGGATTGCGCAACCCTGACTCAGACGAGTCGCCCCCTAGGGGTCAAATCCGAGTCTCGCACACGTGGGTGCAGCTCCATTCACTTCCCTAGGGGCTGTACCCACTCGTGGGGAGGTGACGTCTCTCCCCCAGCCTGTGGCACACCCAAGCTCAGCTATTCCTGGTGCCCAGACCCAGGTGGAGGACATGAGCTCAGACCTCTCTCTAGGTACTTACACGCAGGGAAGTCCTGGCCCCACTGACATCCATGGCCATTGTCAGAACGCTGCTTGATATTTAAAGCATTTCTCGTCACACCTCCCTGGGAGGCAGGGCTCTCGTCCCTCCTTTTACACCAGGGAAACCGAGGCATAGAGCTGAAGCAACTTGCCCAAGGTCACCCAGTGCCTCGGAGACAGGGCTAGGCATTGAACCCAGGTTGACACTGTAACCACTAGGCCATGCTTCCTCCTATACTTAGCCACCCACAGCAGCTGCCCTGCCACTTCTCAGCATCTACTTGCTCAGCCCAGGAGCTTCTGAGCTCAGACACCCTCACATCATGGGTCCTCCCCACCAACCCCTACTCCCCCAGAGCGGCATCCTTTACCTGCCGGGATGAGAACAAGGAGCAGCAGGCTGGTATTCCCCATGCTCTCTCTCTTTGCTCTTTCACGCTGGGGGACGATGGTGAGTGCTGATGGCTGAGGCTCTGGGGGAGAGGGTTAAGTAAGCCCGGAGGGCGTGGGAGGGTCTTGCGGTGCCACTATCCCACATAGCTAGGTTGCCGCTCGGCTCTCGGCCTGCCCTGCTCGACTTGGTTCCTCTTCGGTTTGCGAGCTTGTGCAATCCCTTCTCCCGGCCCCTGCGGGAAGAGCCCAAAGGGAGAAACCTCAGGGTACATGCAATGTCAGGGGGGCGATTTAGACACACAAAGGGGGCCTTTGCAGGGAGCGGATGTGTTATCAGGCAGTGCAGAGGCCCAAGCCGAGAGGTTCTGCAGGTGTGTTATTCAGGAGCTGGCTGGTCACAGGGGTCCCGTCTGGCCTTGGAATGGCGGAAAAGTCAAGGTCCCATTACACAGGGTCCCGCCCACACGCCCAGCGAGGGACTGTCCCCACCCCGAAGCGCTCGCCATCGAAACAGACACAGGATTCTCATGCCCATTTCACACGTGGGGACCGAGACCCAGAGTGGGACTGTCCCCAGGGGAGTCGGAGGCTGCCAGGAACTGAACTCTGAGTCCCAGAGCATCCCCCCAGCACTCACTGCAAGACAGGGAGGGACACTTTAGTCTCATTGTCTGGCTGACAGCCCCTGAGACAGAAAGAGGCTGGGTTGAGTTTTAAGACAAACCCTGGTTATCTTTCAAAGTGAGCCTGGCCCAGTTTATGGGATTGGGTGGAAAACCACCTCTCTGAGCACTTGGAGGGAGGGACCGTCTCTTCCCGCATGTCCGTACAGCACCTAGCGCAACAAGGCCCTGAGCTCTCTGGCTGCTACTGTAATACAAAGAAATAATGATTAAAAAGCATGGGCCCTAGCCTGGGGCACAAGATGCCTGAGTTCTTGTCTGATCTCTGCTACTTACCTGCCATGTGAACTTTGCCAAGTCATTTCCCTTCTCCGTGCCTCAGTTTCCCCATCTGTAAAAATTAAGATCATGGGCTCAGTGCCTCAAAGGTATTTAGGCACCTAACTCCCATTGAAATCAGGGGGAGTTAGGTGCCTAAATGCTTCTCAGGATCTAGGCCCTGGTACTTATGCCCCTCTGAGATGTTAGAACAGGTAGAATAAACCTCTTAAGACTTTCCATAGCACCTTTCACTGTAGTACCACCGCTCAACAATTCTCTGCATTTTCCCCCCAAACCCAGGTGAGACTTGGTGGGTTTGGCTCAGTTTTACTTTATATATATATAAAAAAAAACCCCACTCCAAACCAAAGTTAGGGGCTGGGGTAAAAATGGGGAATAAAACCATAGGGATCAAAACTAGGGAGACAAGACTGCCACAGACCCCCAGCCAGCCACACCCATGGAGCTTCCAAGACATCTAGTCAGCGGGTGACGTCTGCACGTGTCAGCTGGAAGCAGACTGTCATCCTGCCAGCCTCACCTCCATAGCAGCAAAGCTTCCGCCGTCAGAACTTGACTGTAAGCGTGAGGCAGGACAGAATCCGGCTCGCACACACATGGGGAGGAGCCATGTATTTGCACACATGATAAAGTGCGCACCTGGGAATCGGGGACCTCAGAGAGCAGGTGGGAGGTGTACAAAGAGGCCGGTTTTACACACATGCTCTCCTTGCTCTTATAGCGGAAGAATTTTATATGTTTGGCCTGCAGAACAAACCTGAGATCCAAATTTCAAATCCTCCCCAAGAAGTTCAGACCCAGAATTTTATTTCCATTAGAGAGATAAGGGACTGCTGGGAATTTAGATTCCCTGTTCAAATGCACCTGCAGATCTGACAGCTTGGTTCAGCTCATTATAGAGATAAGGGCCAGCTGTGAAATTTGGAGCCCCCTTCTAAACTCACACGCAGATCCAGGTTTTTGGGTCAGCCCATTATAGAGACAGGAGAAGTGGGCAAAGGATTTTCCTGCCAGTGTTTGGGAAGGGGTTTGTAATCTGGAGATCTGATCCTAACTCTGCTAATTGGATTCAAATTCATCAAGTGGTCTTAGGCCTCTAAAAGTGGAGTAATTCAGGCTTCTGCTCTGGACTTAAGGCTTGACGCTTTCACCATATGGATTTCCCAACCCTAGTAGTGGTTTTAGATTCACCATCTTTGCTTCCTGAGTCAGTTTCTTAAAGGAAACCGTTGTGTTGGGCGGGGGGAAAGCCCAGACTTTCCTGGCACCCAAAATTTCTTTCTCCTCCCGCAGCCACCGCTTCCCCTAGGTTCACGCAGTATCCAGCCAGTATAATCATAAACTAGATCCAAACACTCAGTAGAACACCTTGCCTCAGCTCCCCATTGGCACAGACACCGCTCTTTATTACGTGCTTAGCCATAGCTGTTTGCTTAGATACTATCAACGCACCCACAGCCAGCCCAAATTGAAATTTGCTGGGCCACCTTGGTGCCGGTGGGGATAGAACTCAGGTCTTGCCTGGTTTTGCAAGCGGCTGAGCAATTCTGCGTCCCTCCAGTAGGGGCCAGGGGTGCCACATACAAATGCACCCTCCAGTCCTTAAAACTTAAATGGTTTCAGTTCCCAAGGAGCCACCATCACCTGCTAAGGGCTGTCCTGTGGGGGAGGAAAGGAAGGCGCTCTCAAGCAGCCCTGGGAGCTGGGTGGCTAATGGAGGACGGGAGAGCTGTCCCAATGCTGGAGGCAGGGATGGACCTTAGCATTGCAAGCCAAGGGGGGGCTGTGATTTATAGCCGGGCATTGTGGTAGGTGCAGTCTTCAGTGGCTGTCCCGCTGTGCTTTGTGGGGGAGAGAGCGGACCTCCAGTCGCCTTGTTATTAATAATAATACTTCTGTCACCGGAGCAGCTGGATCCCCTGGTGAGGTTAGGGCCTCAAGTGTGCTTGGTGCTCGGTATAACCCTAGTGAGGACAGCACCTGCCCCAGAGGGCTGGCAGGAGAAATAGACAGGAGTGGGAGAGGAAATAAAGGCAGGTGAGCGGTAAACACCCAGTCAGCACAGGGGAGCGTCCAGCAGAAAAACTTGGACGAGTCTGTCTACCTCCAGGCAGCCGGCTGAGCCCCAGTGCTGGCTAATAACCACCTGGGAGCCATCGGCACCTGACTTACTCTGTGCCATTGTCTCTTCGTGGCCATCGGCCCTCCAGGAGGAGCGGAAGCAGCGACTGCTGCCCTGGGGAGGTCAAATGGGGCCCAGCTGGGCCCACCCGGAGCATTAGCGACCCACCCCTGTTGTAGGGGCACTAGGATCCCGGTGGTGCCTCCCTTCACCACGTGTCTTTGTGGGGAGGAAATCGGAGAGGAGGGAGCCAGGGACTCCAGCTGGTTGGCGCAGAAGCAGGCCTAGCAGGGGCCCATTGACCATCCAGAGAATTTGCTGAAGTTCGATCAGGCTTCTTGTGCTCTCTGCTAATTACTACTAAAACGCCAACGTTTTCCTGGGGAAACTTGCCTTCTTTCAGCACCTCTTGGGTGCGCATGCCAGCTGGGGCCAGTTTGGGGCCCTGACTCTCTGTTTGGGGCCCACGGGGACGGTGGTGGGCGCTGGATACGGTGCAATGCTGGGCACACATGACTGGGCCACGGGGACGGGGGTGGGCGCTGGATACGGTGTGATGCTGGGCACAGGCCCCATGACAGGGCCATGGGGACGGGGGTGGGCGCTGGATATGACTGCTTGGATCACAGGGAACACAAGTTAAAATTGCCTGCGTGTTTTTGAAAGGCCTTTCTCCCTGCTAGCCCACAGGGCCACGTAAAGCTACAGTTGCCTTGCCCAGGAAAGAAATCCTGGCTCTCCTCGTCCTGTCGGGGGAAGGGGCAGTGCAAACAGCTGTGTAATAACCACAGGAATAAAGACTTAAAGTCAGACACTGCCGAGGGCATGCAGCAGCCGGGGTACGACTGGAATGAGCAGCAATGCCTGGCGCAAGGGAAGGAACGGGGGCAGTCCTCCCAGAAAGCAAGGGAGGGCACCCAAAAAAACAGAGGCTGCACCCTCCAGCCCTGCTGCTCCTGTGTGGACCTCGCGGTCGCACTTGCTGGGGACCCCACAAACACACACGCGCGAGTGACAGCGGCTGCCTCGTGAGACCCGGAGGAATTAAACCCAGCAGCGGCCAGTGACAAAGAACTGGCTGAGGAAGGGAGTGTGGAGGATGCAGACCCTCTTCGAGAGCCAGCCGGCCCCGGCCCAGAGGAGGAACCCACTGAGGAAGGACAAAGGAGCTCAGGTAGCTATTTTCTTTCCTGGCTTTTTAAAATAAAAAACAGCAAAAACGTTGTTTATAGGCCCCGAACATTAATCTCCCCTCTCAGCCCTCTTGCCCTCCAAATGGTGGCCAAAAGTGGAAACTGTATGAAGTGGCCAGTTTATTTGAATGACATGCACTGGCAGGCAGGCAAAAAAAAAAAAAACCCAACCCAAGAGAGAGCCAGGGCTGTAAGAAAGCCAGAAGCCATTCGGAAATGCCCCTCGTCCATCTTGTCCTAGAATTTAAGGCCAGAAGGGAGCACCAGATCATCTAGCAGAATCTCCTGTGTATCACCAGCATCCACCCAGCTACCAGCCCACACACTAAATCCAAGCCCGGGATTGGACCAAAGTATTACGGCCCACCAGAGACTAGACATAGGCAGAGCGACGGGCACTGCCCGAGGTCCCTGCGATGGCAGGGAATTGGTTAAGGGAGATGTGCCCAGGTAATCCCAGCAAGTGACCAGCCACCACGCTCCACGGAAGAAGGTGAAAAAAAAACAACCCAGGTCGCTGCCAGTCTGGCCTGGATGAAAATTCTTTCCCGCCCCCACATATGGTGGCTCAGTTAGATCCTGAGCATGTGAGCAAGACCCAGCCAGCCTCGCACAGGAGAGTGAGAATGCCTGGTGCCACCTCAGAGACCTGGCCCTCCCCATCTAGTGTCCCACCTCCAGCTGTGGCCATCCCTGATGCTTCAGAGGAAGGAGACCAACCCCCTCTCCCCCCACCATACATGGGGGGGGGGAAATCCCTTCCTGACCCCCTGCAAGTGGCCAACTAAAGCTCTGAAGCATGAGCGTTAGGAACCCAAGTCCTAAACCAGAAGGGATCCCCCAGGGCTGCTGGGCCCTACCCCCCACCATCTCAAGCAAATCCATCATACAGTCACACTCACCAATGTATCCAGCTCTCTCTCAGAACTGATTAAGTTGTTTGCCCCCACAACTCCCATTGGGAGGTTGTTCCAGAACCTCCCTTCTCCGATGGTTAGAGAACCTGAATTTATTCGTGGCCCATTTATACCCATTTGTTCTTGTGCCACCATGTCCTGTGGGTGCAATAGTTCTTCACCGTCCCTGGTATTTACCTCCCTCATGTATTGATAGCGTGATCACATCCCCTTTCAGCCTTCAATTTGCTACGCTAAGCATGCCAAGCTCTTTCAGTCTCCTCTCATAAGATAGGACTCCCCTGATCATGCTAGTAGCTCGTCTCTGTCTCTGTTCCAGTTTGAATTCATCTCTCTTGAACATGGATGACCAGAAGTGTGCACAGTATTTCAAATGAGGTCTTACATGGGCCTTGTTCAATGGCATTAATACTTCTCCATCTCTACTGAATATGCATTGCCTGATACATCCTAGGATCGCATCTGCCTTTTTCACAGCCACATCTCATTGCTGGCTCATAATTGTCCTGTGATCGACTCATCCATCCAGGTCTCTCTCCTCCTCTGTTGTTTCCATCCGATGAGCCGCAGCTTGTAGCAGAGATTCTTATTATTAGACCCTAAGTCTATTAGACCTTGCACTTGGTACTGCTGAATTTCATACCATTATCTCTCCAGTCTTCAAGGTCATCCAGATCTTCCTGCATAATATTCCGATCCTCCCCTGTACTGACAATGCCTCCCAGCTCTGTATTGGCAATACATTTCAGTAGCACACTCCTACTTTTTGTGCCGATGTCATTAATAAAAATATTGAATAGGATTGGTCCCAAGACTGACTCTGGAGGAACTCCTCTAGTCTGACAATTCACCTTTCAGAGCAACTTGTTACCTTCTCCCCTTTAGCCAGTTTCTTATGCACTTTACATTTCTTGTATTAATCCCCTTCTCCACTTCGACTAATAATTTCCCACATGGCATCAAGTCAAATGCTTTACTGAAGGCCAAGTATATTAGATCTACTGCCTTTCCTGTAGCTAAAAAATCAGCTATTTTCCCAAAGAAGGGAATCAGGTTAAGCTGGCATGATCTAGCTTTGATAAACCCATGATGTATTCCAGCCCCTTTCCTGTTTTCCTTCATATCTTTAATCATTTTTTCCTTTACAATTTGTCCCAAAGCCTTGGATACTACTGAGGTCAGACTAACAGGTTTGTAATTGCCTGAATTAATTTCTTTCCCCTTTCTTAAATATAGATCTGACATTAGCGATTCTCCAGTGGTACCACCATGTGGTACTCCCTCCACATAGGAAGATTTATTAAGAATCCTTACTACCGGACAAGCAATCTCGTGCGCCAGTTCTTTCAGTATTCTGGGAAGGAACTGATCTGCCCCGCCCTGATTGGAGTTCATTAAGTGCTTTAAGTTTTTCTTCCATCTCAGGAGGTAATTCCCATTTTTATACCCTCATTTCCATCAGCTGTCCTTACTTCATGCCTGTGGTCCATGTTCTCATCCTTTTTGAAAACCATGTAAAGAATTCATTTGAGTTTTGAGGCCATACCTAGGTTATCTTTAATCTCCTTCCCATCCACACTGCACAGGGCCCAACCTCAGCCTACCTTCTTTTTTTATTTCTATAACTAAAAAACCTCTTCTTGTTTATATTCATTTCCTCGGCAAGCGCTAATTCAGCTTGACTTCTAACAAGTCGCACTTTATCCCTCCATTTGCTAACTCCAAAATGTTGCTTTCTTTGCTGCTCAATCCTTTCTTCCACTCCCTACAGGCTCTCTGCTTACCCCTAATAACCATTTTACTGCAGTTCTTCATCCAGCTGGGTCTGGAGACTTTCCCTGCAATTTTTGCCCCTCGTGTGGGATGTAAATTTCAGATCCTTTTTGTATACAGGCGAGTCTCATCTTACGCTGGGGTTACAATCCGCTGTCAGCGCGTAAAGCGAAAATCGCAGACAGTCAAAATGACATTGAGTGTAATGGCGGGCGGAATCGCCCGCACTTCAGGTACAGTATTTAAATGGTTATTTTTCTTTTTTTTGGTTTTGTTTTTTTGTTTTTACCAACCGCGCAAGCTGAATTCGCGCATGTTAAACGCGTGTAAGATGAGACTCGCCTGTAGTTGAAGAAATTCCAAAGCCCATTCCACATACCAGCCCTTGAGGTCTTCAGTAGCAGAGCAGGGAATAAACCCTCCATTTCTTGAGTCCCAGCCCAGCGTTCTGTCCACTAGACCACACTGCTTCCCTTATTCATTGCCGGTGGCATTATGGTCTAAGCATTTATTTTCAATTGCTCACGGTTCACATGGTTCACATCCCAACAGGGTCAGCTCCTCCCTCCCGTGGAATGGTTTTTTGGATGATTATTGGTATAATAGCTGCGCCTAGAGACCCGAACTGAGCTCAGGGCCACGTTGTCCTAGGCCCTGATTATTATCCCCGGTTTCCATACAGAGACGCTGAGGCCCAGAAAAGGGAAGAGCCTCTCTCAAGGCTATGCAGGGAACCTAGCAAGGTCAGAAATGCAGCCCAGCTCTTCTGAGCCCCAGTGAGGAATTGAACGTTGGGTGAGAGCTTCGCTTCGCCCTATTTGCTTAACCCAAATTTCCCCTCACGTCCCCCTCTGTTGTGCAAGGGTTTGGCTACCTCCCTGCCACCCCAGAAGTGGCTGCATTTCTGACTTTGTACGGATATGGTGCAGTGCGCTGGGTTCCTTCTCAGCTCCTGTTTCTCCACCCCAGAGATGGCTGCATTTCTGACTTTGTACGGATATGGTGCAGTGCGCTGGGTTCCTTCTCAGCTCCTGTTTCTCCACCCCAGAGGTGGCTGCATTTCTAGCACTGTCTGGATAGGGCTGGTAAAGCACGCTGGGGAGGCAAGGCGCTCTCGACTTTCATTTCAGAACGCCACACCGCATTTCCCAGGCGAGCTCGGAACGGTGGCTGCGGTCATTGTAAAGAAATCGAAATAAACCCAATAGGCTTATCATGCCCCAGTCCCGCCTTCCCTCCCCTCTCCCTGCAGTGTGTACGACCGAGCAGGCTGGTTCTGCGCCGTGCTTAGTCAAGGCCGGACCTGCAGGCTGTCAAGGGAAGCTTGCTTAGGAATTTGGAGACACACGTCTGTTAAGGAAATGGGATCGGGGGGCAGGAGGGGAATAAGTCCTACTAACTCAGGGAGTCCATCCCAGACCCTGCCCCGGCTGGTTGGCAGGATGCTAGGTCTGGGTTGGTGCTCCCCAGCGGTCAGGCACTTGGAAGGGATGCAGCCTCCTTATTGAACGCGTCCAGGCGCTGCTCAAGGTCTCCACTGAGCCTTCTGTTCCTGGAGACTCTCCGAGCAGCGGCAGTGACAGGCGACGCCCAGCAGAAGGTGCTGTTAGGATGCTGGAGAAGGGGAAGGGGAGGAAAAAAAAAAATCCCTTCACATCCCCAGCTCAGCCATCCACTGCCAGCCAGTCGCACTCAGGACAATAACACAGCTGGGGATGCTGCAGGGCCACCAGCCGCTCGCCACCTCTCCCACAGCCTGCTGCCCGTGAGCGGAGAGACAGCGAGGGGGGGGACTCGCCCAGGGCTGGCGTTTGCCTTTCCCTCCAGAGCTTCGCCTGGATCCGTGCAGGGCTGCGAGCCAGAGGGTGAGGCAGCCAGGGGATTGCAGAGGCTGGGAAAATGGAGTAAGTACCGCTTTTCCTCTTGCCCCGGGCATGTGTTGGAGGCTGTGGGGAGACCGGGTGCATCCAGCCATCTGTCTGTCTAGGTGCTTATCTAGCCTTCTGACCCATAGCATCTCCCCTCCCCACTAAGCCAACCGCCCTATTTCCCCCCCGCTCCATCCCGCTGAGGTTGGATTCTGCGCTCATCTGCTGCTGACGCTACCCCGGCCTCTTCTCGGGAGCTGGCCTAGCGGGGCTGGCTTCCCCCTCCACCTGCATACAACCCCCCCTTGCCCCTGCTGGTCCTGCTCGCCAAGGGGACAGCTTGGGGCTTCACGAGGCCGGGGAGCCAGGGGGCTGCGTGCAGGGGGAGGTGGGGAGTGTGGCGGGGTCTTCCTCTCTAACCGTGGCCCTTGGCATTTGCGGCTTGGGGAGAAGGAGCGGGAGGGCCTGTCTGACGTGTTGCCACTGGTCGGCGTGATCACGGGTGGGTGGGGGTTGGCGCATGTGAGGGTGCAGACGCCCCCCCCTCGCCTGGATATTTTGCAGTGACTCAGAAATCCGAGCGTGCCCTGCCTCTCCATAGTCAGGGCCTCTGTGGTGTAGCGATGCTGACCTTATTGTTTGCGTATGGAAGCAGGGCCTGGAGAACCAGGCTCAGGATCAGGGCCGTGCTGAGTCGGGGGCTGGGCGATCCCATAGGGACACAGGGGTGCCTGCTGCAAAGAGCTTCATGTTTAGAAAGACAACAGGTGGAGGGAGGGGGGAGAAGCAGCGAGATCAGGCCACGGAGGGACTTGGCCTGGCACCGAGCGGCCCCGAATGGGCCTGGGAATTGTGCTTTCCCCCAGGACTCCAGCAGCGTCGTCCCCTCGGAACCGCTGGCTCCAGGCGTAATCACCTGGGAGGGGACGCAGCGGGTCTGCCGCGGCTCGCTGCGCTCCGGGTAACTGGCCGGAGTGGCTGGTGCTGCTGTGTTTGTTCTAACGAGCACCTCCCCTCCCCTGCCTCAGCTGCTCAGGTCTCAGCCCTGGGCAGGACGAGCAACAGGTTTTCCTGAGGCAGTGGAGGATCAGTGCCCGTCCTGCCGTGGTTCACCGGCGGGAGCTGGCAGCCCTTGGCGAGCAGCGCCCGGCTCACCAGTGGAATTCTGCAGGGCTCCCGTCTCCTCCAGGGCGGCACCGGTGACTGACCATCTGGGAGCCAGATGCCAGGTGCTCAACAGGTCCCAGCCGTCTGCTCCCGCCAGGCCTGCAGCAAGAGGGGGTGTCCCCGGGCTTCCTCTGGCCACCCTCCCTCCATTGTCAGCCTTTGATTCGTCCCTCGAAGCGATCAAAGGAACCAGGAGGCGGCTAATCTGGGTCAGTGGCTGGTGTGGGGAAAAAAGCTGGATCCTGGGGAGGCATTTGAGATGCATCTCTGAGGCCTGAACACAGATTCTCTGCAGGAGAGCTGGCTACATGGGGAGCCCCCAGCTACTCCATTCCCAGCCTCTCCCAACAGGAGGCGCTGTGTGGCGTGGGGCTGGAGAGATGTGTCAGGGGGAGCTCCCAGATTCTCCACTCTCAGCCTCTGCTAGTATGAGGCGGTGTCGGGAGCAGGACAGGTTAATTAGCTGCCGGGGGCGCTCCAAGCTACCCCAGTCTTGACACCTTCTACCAGGGGGCACCACGTGCAGTGGGGCAGGAGGACTCGCTATGGGGAGTTGGCAACATTTGCAGGGCCACGGAGGTTCACTGCAGGGAGAGGGGTCAGAGCACTGGATGGCAGGAGTTGATGGTGATTTTCATCCCAGGCTCTCAGGGCAGGAATTGCTGCAGGGAATGGCTGTGAGCCGGTGTGGGGAAGCCAGGCTGGGCTAGGGGGAGTGTGTGGACAGACTGTAAACTCCAATACCCATCGATTCCTCAGATCCCGGCCACGCCCTGGCTGATAATGTCCTGGGAGCATTTCCATGGCCCAAGATCTTGGCGCCAGGCCATAAGCACCTGCAGCTCCTGTTGGCTTTAATGCCTGTTAACGTGAGAGCCCCCTGTTCCGGGTGACAGAGGAGCGCCAGCCCGCTGAGTAGCCGATGGGGTAGAACTAGAAGCCCCTGTTTTTGAGGGTTGAGAACGTTGCTGTGGGCTGGATACCTGGTCGTAGGAGGCCTCGGCAAATCCAAGCTTGATGCTTTGGGAAACTCCTGGGCATGTCTAAAGGGGTTTCTCTTTCAGCAAGAAAAACTAGCACGTAGGCTGCAAAAACCCACCCTTGCAGACAGCACCTGTTGTAGGTGGGAGCATTGTCTAGTGGACTGGACAGCAGGCTAGGAACCAGGATTCCTGGGTTTGATTCCCAGCTTGGGGAGTGGGGTCTAGTGATTAGAGCAGGGGGCCTGAAATTAGGACTCCTGGGTTCTATTTACAGCTTGGTAAGGGCTGTAGGGTCCAGTGGTTAGCACAAGAGACTGGGAACCCACCAGGGCTTCTGAGGCTAAGTTTCTGCCTCAGTTTCCCCACCTGTAAAATGAGGCTTGTACAGTCCAGCCTTGTGGCACAGCTATGTAGATTAAGTGAGTAATATTTGTAAAGGGCTGTGAGATCCTGTGATGCTAGAGAAGGATGACGGGGATTAGAATCATAGAACTGGAAGGGACCTTGAGATTCCAGTCCCCTGCACTCAAGGCAGGGCTAAGTATTATCTAGACCATCTGTGACAGGTGCTCTTAAAAATCCTCAGTGATGGAGATTCCACTACCTCCCTGGGCAATGTATTCCAGTGTTTAACCACTCTGACAGGAAGTTTTTCCTAATGTCCAACCTAAACTGTCCTTGCTGCAGTTTAAGCCCATTGCTTCTTGTCCTATCCTCAGAGGTTAAGAAGAACAATTTTTCTCCCTCCTCCTTGAAACCTGTTATCATGTCCCCTCTCAGTCTTCCTTTCTCCAGACTAAACAAACTCCATTTTTTTCAATCTTCCCTCAGAGGTTATGTTTTCTAGACCTTTAATCATTTTTGTTGCTCTTCTCTGGACTTTCTCCAATTTGTCCACATCTTTCCTGAAATGTGGCACCCAGAACTGGACACAAGACTCCAGTTGAGGCCTAATCAGAGCGGAAGAATTACTTCTCGTGTCTTGCTTGCAACACTCCTGCTCATACATCCCAGAACGATGTTTGCTTTTTTTTGCAACAGCGTTACACTGTTGACTCATATTTAGCTTGTGATCCACTATGACCCCCAGATCCCTTTCCGCAGTACTCCTTCCTAGGCAGTCATTTCCCATTTTGTATGTGTGCAACTGATCCTTCCTTCCTAAGTGGAGTACTTTGGAGTACTTTCTTTCCTAAGAGGAGTACTTTGGAGTACTTTCCTTCCTAAGTGGAGTACTTTGCATTATTCAAATTAAATTATTATTAAAGCCAACCAGGCTGACTTAGTTGGGTCTTGAGAGGCAACCGGAGCATGATACGCCCGGGTGTATGGAGGAGGCTCCTCCAGGCATTATCTGCACACACAGGTGTTGTTACTTGCCTACACAAGAGAGACCGGGCCTGACCTCACACCACTGGAACTGCCTCGCTGACGGGAGTTGCTCCTGATTTGCACTGCTGTGTGTGAGAGGGGAGTCGGGCCTGCGGCAGGAAGGGAGAAATCGCCCTGCTTTTCCTGAGGCAGGAAGGATGGGGGAGTGATTAGTTCTCTGGCTGGGGACAAGGGAGAACTGAGCTCATTTCCCAGCTCTGCCACATGCACACTGGGTCACCATGGGCAAGTCTCTTAGCCTCGCTCTGACTCAGTTGGGGGAGGGCTAGCTCAGTGGTTTGAGCATTGGTCTGCTTAAACCCAGGGTTGTGAGTTCAATCCTTGAGGGGGCCACTTAGGGATCTGGGGCAAAATCAGTACTTGGTCTTGCTAGTGAAGGCAGGGGGCTGGACTCAAGGTCCTTTCCAGTTCTAGGAGCGAGGATATCTCCATTAATTTTTTCAGTTCCCCAGCTGTACAATTGGGGCAGTAGCTTCGCTCAAGCTCCCAATGGTGCTGTGAGCATAAATACACTACGGATTGTGAGGGGCTCAGATACGCTGATGACAGGGGTCATACAAGTGCGTTGATAGATTTGTGTCCACCCGGGGAGGGCGGCCTCTGCAGGTAGATTATAAATGTACCAGCTTCTAGTATCTGAGAGGGAAAGTTACAAGCGGCTGCCTGGAGCTTAGTCTGTCCTTCCTGGAGCAGGAAAGAACAGTGGGGACTCCCACCACCCGGTTATCAGCAGGGCTTGAACCTAGAACCCAGAGCCCAGACCTCTACCACATGAGCTAAACGTTAACCTCTCTCTCGGCCGGTAGCAATAGCAGGCTGTTATCCTCTGTGTGGACCAGCCTCTGAGGGACGGGACACACACTTTGCAAGCATGTTATACGGGCATTCGGCTGCTCTCTCTGCTTCTGCCATTATCCCCAGCGTCCTCCTCTGACAACCAGGCTGGATCCTACCAGAAGTCAGTGGCAAAGCTCCCATGGAAGCCAAGAGGAGCACAGTCAGCACAGCAATGAGACCTACGTTAGGATGCTCCTGCTTCGTCTCTTGCCCCCTGCCTGGTGCCAGCAGAATTCACATCAGCTGCCACGTCTTCCCCATCACTTGGTCTCTAATGGGATCTGTTTTGCTTCCCATATTGTGGAGGGCAAATGACCGTCCTGGCCTGTCGGGGACCTGAGGCACCTTCTAAAAACCTGCCCAAACTTTAGGCCCAATCTGGAAGCTCTCAACTTTGCAAAACTGCCACTGACTCCAAAGGGAGCCGGGACTTGAGTGGAAATGGGGTCAGAGCTCCCGAACTGGCCCACTGCAATGAAAATAGCCTGGTTGGTTTCATTTAAATTCCTAGTCGGTTTCGCTCTCCGGCTGTCTCCCCCTAGGACAGCACTACAAGGTGTGGGCTACAGAGCGCATGGGGGGATGTGTTTGGGGGGCTTGTTCGTCACTTATGATCTCTGGATTTATTTTTAATTTCATGGGCATGTTTTCTGGTCTTTTTAAAAAGCAAAACCAAACCTAAATTTGAGGGGACACAGTCCCCCCCCACCCTCCAGGCACACACTGGAAAGGGCACGGAGAAGCCTGTTTCTAAGCATTGTGCCACTTTACGGGTGGCGTCCCTGAAAAGCAAAGTTCCACAAAACACAGTGGTTTGGGGCGAGGTTGGGGGCAAAGCCCTTTTTTGGCTCAGAGCCATATGAGGTTTGAGCCCCGCTTCAGCCTGAGGTTAATTTTGAGTTGGAATAAACCCCCAAACTTGAAGGCAGATTCCCTTGATGCCTCCATAGTCCATCCGGCTTTGCCACAAAGCTGCCCAGATCCAGCCACCCCACTGTTCCTCTTTCCCATGTGGATCATCAAGAGGTCATCAAGCCCAGCCCCTGTGCTGAGGCAGGACCAGGTAAAGCTAAACCATCCCTGACCGGGGTTCCTCCAACCTGTTCTTAAAAGCCTCCAATGACGGAGATTCCAGCCTCCCGTGGAAGCCCGTTCCAGAGCTTAGCTATCCTCAGAGTTAGAAAGGTTTTCCTACTATCGATCCTAAATCTCCCTTGCTGCAGACCAAGCCCATTACTTCTTGGTCCTACCGTCAGTGGACATGGAGAACAACTGACCCCTGTCCTCTTTAGAACAGCCCTTAACATATCGGAAGGCTGTTCTCAGGTCCCCGCTCCGTCTTCTTTTCTCAAGGCTAAACACGCCCGGTTTTCTTAACTTTCCAGCACAAGCCTAAAATTAAGCACGTGCTTAAGGGCTTTTTCCTGAATTTGGGGTCTGGATTTGTAGCTGGGGCCTGGGGTTATTCCGGGGACTTTTAGTAAAGTTCCGGGGGTTTTGTAAAGCCATGGCACTTGTTTGGGATTTGGGTCCTAGTTTATTTGAACCACTAGTTGTCAGGCAGGGAGGGGTTGGCTGAAACGTTCCATCACTCACTCAAAGGCCTGGAGAGCGCCTCTCAATGCTGCTTTTTCTTCCCTCCTCATGGCACCATGTGTGCTGTTAATGGGGGGAGGGATAGCTCAGTGGTTTGAGCATTGGCCTGCTAAATGAGGGTTGTGAGTTCAATCCTCAAGGGGGCCACTAGGGATCTGGGGCAAAATCAGTACTTGGTCCTGCTAGTGAAGGCAGGGGGCTGGACTTGATGACCTTTCAAGGTCCCTTCCAGTTCTAGGAGATGGGATATCTCCATTAATTATAAGTAAATGGAGATTTTATTTCCTCCTCGCCCCCCAACTGCTCTGATTTGTCCCTGCTCTGTACCCACTGTGAATTCCCTCTGCCTTTCTGACCCATCTGCGTAGATGAGTCTTATTAGAGTCATATTCCCTGCACCTTCTCCACTGGTGACTCCAGAGCAGAGAGTCATTTTTTAATATGGGAGAGGAGGGTGCGATTTTTGATGTCGAAGGCTTTGAAACTAGGTAGGGAGGTTGTGGTTTTGCAAAGGAGCCTGGAGTCTCCTGCGCTAGGATCGTCCCTTGGATCCACGTGGGCCAACCTTTCCTGAAGTCAGTGGAGCAATGAAGCTCTGGAAAGGTTGTGACCTCTAGTTGGGTCCCCATGTCATGACCCGGTCCTGCTGAGACACAGACAGACAGCTGTAGGAGTGATGCAGAGGACGGATGTGACAACTGGATGGATGGCTTCCCCGCCTGGCACACAAGTGGTGGATGGGGGAGGAACTGTGAGGGCTGGATGCAGATCCAGCGTCGGGGCACAGCAGCAGGAGATAGGCCAGCTGTGAATTGTGTTCAGAGCCACAGAGGGAGGGAGCCCGGCGGGCAGATCAGCACCTCCTGGCACAGCCCCTGTCTCCCCCTGAACAGACCCGGTGGCGTGTTCTGCATTTTGCTCCTTTCCAGCATGTCTTTATTTGAATGTCACATTTGGCAGGTTATTTATTTAATTCATTAACCCAGGTTTTAAGAAGCTGAGTGAAACTGACACTGTCCATCGGATGTGGAGAGGGACTGATCCCATGGGGGGGGGGGGGGCCCAGGGGCTGAGGGTTTGGGTTGGGGGGGGGGGTTTGATCCCAGCTCCTAACCAGAAATCTTGATCGAGCTAAAGGCTTAGGGGGGAGTGTTTTGTGTTACAGTAACACCTAGACCTCACCCCCCAAATGAGATCAGGGCCTTTGTTGTGCCAGGCATTGTGCACACTGTGGGAGACAGGCCCTGCCCCCAGGACTCAACTGACAATGGGTGGGGGGGCGAAAGAGGAGAAAGAGGCCAGGACCTAGGGTGTCTCTCTCCAGGTCACGTAGCAGCAGGGGCATAGCTAGGAATAGAACCTGGTTCTCCTGATTCCTAGCCCAGTGTCCTGGCCCTTAGACCACCCGGCCTCTCCAGGTGCTAGCTTTGGATAACTGGGTAGGAGTTTGGACCCAAGCCGCTTCTAGGGGAAGCTATAAACCCCCCCGCCCTGGTCCAGTCCCCGTCCCGCCGAATGGACGTTTCTCCCTAGCCCTGGGAAGCGTGTGATTGTGGCACGTGGCAGCAGACGGCTCACAGAAGGTTCAGAGTTCATACACTCACCCATGAGACGGGATGTTTCTCTGAAGCAGGGCAGCCCAACCCCAAAGAGCTTGAAGGCGCGCAGGCTCTTTCGGGACAGGGCTGGCACTGCCCCTTCTGGTCCTGGCGGGGAGCAGCCGTCTCTTTCCCTGGGGGGTGGATCTGTGCGGTCGAGCTCACCGGATCTAAATTCACCAGGGCATCAGAGAGTCCTGATCTGGCTCCATCTCCGTCGGCTGCAGTGGCAGCCAGAAACGGGAGCTGCCGTGGGTGCAGGGATCTGAGCTTTCTGGAACCCAGGGTTTTTGTCTGAGCCGGAGTAACCACCTCAGACCACGAAGTGAAGCAAAACTAGGGAAAGGAACTGCAGGCATACAGTCCACCGTGGCCTCTGGTTGTGGGGGAGGAGTTCATCCCAGCCTAAGACATCCCAGAGGGGCCTCATTTTCAGAGTTTATCCTGGTTAGAGCTAACGTAAAAATTGGGAGACATATGAAACCTCATGCTTCAGGGCATGAGCCAATCTCTAAATACTAGGGATCAGGAAGTTTCTTGCTCCTTCCACTGTAGCAGTGGGCACTGGCCACTGTAGGGACTAGATGGGATCCAGTCTGGCCATCCCTATGTTCAGAAGAGCTGAAATTCCAGTGGAAATCAGAGGAGCTTGTCACATCTAATCAGACCCAGGTGTCTCCGGTTGGGCTCCCCAACAATAAGATGCTAGGCCAAAAATCAGCACCCACGTTAGTCTTAAACTCAGCCAGGGCTACCTTGTTCCAAGGATGCATCCGCACTGCCATGCCAGGGTGGGGCTGCACCTCGTGTAGACATACCCAAGCTAGCGTTAATCTAGTTCCCTCTGGTGCCAGACCAGCAAAACCACGGCAGCACAGGCTGTGCGAGCCCACCCAGATCCCTTCCTGATTACTTCCCTGGCTAGCCCATACTGCCTCAGCTTCACGACTCCAGTACCCAAGTTAGCGAGATTAAAG
The DNA here is from genome assembly GCF_013100865.1 of Trachemys scripta elegans. Classification (NCBI taxonomy): domain Eukaryota; kingdom Metazoa; phylum Chordata; order Testudines; family Emydidae; genus Trachemys; species Trachemys scripta. The sequence goes on along the minus strand of NC_048319.1, from coordinate 5,759,690 downwards.
TTGACTCAAGGGAGAGGGGGGTATACAAGAGTGCACTCACACTCTGTGCTACCCTGAGGGACACACCTAGCTCCCATTACCACAGCACCAAAGCGCCTCACCTGGGAGGCGGGGCAGGGAAATGATCCCCATTGAACAGGTGGGAAACTGAGGCCTGGCGTGGCTAAGTGACTTGTCCGAGGTCACATGAGCTAGGCCAGAGCAGGGATCTGAACTCAGGTCGCCTGTCTCCGAGGCGAGCACCCTACACTGGACCCTCCTTAATCTCCAGGCCTGGAGTTCTTGAATGAGGTGGTGACAGGGTTAAGAGCTCACAGCTGCAGCTCGTCTCATTCATAAACACCGTGGGTGTTTCTAGGCAGGGCCTAGCCGGAGCGGGACTCCTCTTACGAGCTGGAAACCGCCGTGTCTCAAGGCCCCTGGAACCATTTGGACATAGCTGTAATTTCCCAATCAAACTGGCTCCCAGAGCCTCTGGCATCAAATATATTCAAGGACTCCATTTTCTCCTGGCACGCCCAGCCCACGTCTGAGCCGGAGAATCAATCAGGCAACTCTGCTCTGCTCTAGTGCATCCCGCACTTTCGGGATCCTGGGGCTGTCTCCTCTCCCCCTCCCACCCCCCGAAAGGCAGGTGCTCGGGGTTGCTGAGCTCTTCTCGGTTGTGGTAAAGGGAAGGGAAAGCAGCAAACAGTGGGAGCAGCTGATGGGAGAGCGGTAACCTGCATTTCAGTAGCATCCTTCATCCCCGAGTGTCTATCATTAATGCTCCCACCTCTGGGGTGGAGGGCAGACAGCACAGAACACAGCCCATTTCACACGGAGTTCAAATATCTTTGGTATCAGGCTCATTAGCGTCTGGTGGTTTCTCGCTGTCTGGACCTGGCTGAGGGGGGGGGCGGAGTTGACCCTGCTGGGATTTGAACCCATGGAGTCTGGCTGCAGAGCTGATGTTGTGAGCGCTAAGGGCCGCGTTTCCTGGGTGTTCAGCTGGTCAGGCTTTCAGAAGAGCTCAGCTCCCAGTTGGGCCCAGCTTTGGGATTTTCAAAGGACCCAAGGGAGTTAGGCTCCCCTCCCCCACCAGTGAAATGCACTGAGATTTGGGTGCCTGATTCCCTGAAGCACTGTTGAAAATCTCATCCTGGATTTTCCAAAGAGCTCAGCTCCCGGCTAGGCCCCCGCTCGTGGATGTCTGGCTGGAGGTGTGTGAGCAGCAGAGGCAGGGAATGGAGGAGGGAAAGCAGCTAACAGGTCAGAGGAGTCCCCCTATTGCCAATGCAGGGTCTCACGGGGGAGTTATTGATTAGATGTTTCCGCTACGGGAATTTGTCCGGACTCCAGCAAGAGGAGCCGTTCTGGGCCCCGTCGGTAGCAGCTCTGGATTCTGCATGCGTAAGCCCCCTGCTGTCCCGTTTACCGACTTATATGGCCCCCATCACCGTAGTATTTGAGCCCCTTGCAGGTGTTACCAGGTTGATGTTCATAGCGCCCCCGTCGGGCAAAGCAGTGCAATTGTCCCTAGTGTACAGATGGGGAAGGTGGGCCCAGAGAGGCTAAGGGACTTACCCAAGGTCATACAGAGAGCGGGTAGGTGTCTCCCAAGGGCTAGGCTAGTGGCCCAAACAACTGGCCCATCCTCTTGCTCCAGCCCCAATGGGTTGGGTGAACGCCAGACTGGCCCGTCTCTTATCCTCCAGCGGGTTTTACCCTCAGGGAGTCATTTCGCTGCATGCCATAAAATGACGCTGGGTTTCCGAATGCGACGGGACAGGAGTGAGCACCGGCTATGGCATGATCCTGGGCACAGGCCACGGGGACGGGGGTGGGCTCTGGATACGGGGCGATGCTGGGCACACCTGACAGAGAGAGGTCACCCCAGAGAGAGGTCGGAAACCCTTCTGAGGCCCACAAAAGGAGCTTCTATGGGACTCCAGGGTGGGGACAGTGCTGAGGGTCCGATTCCACCCACCCCCCAGACAGATCCATGCCACCTGAGTCCCTTCCACCCGCTGGAGTAGGGGGAGCAATGCTGACCACTGTTCCCCCCGTAATCCATTCTGCCAGTGCTCCAGCATGCTCCTGGGAACTAGTCCCTTCGCTTCTTCAGCATTGTAACCCCCCCGCCACCCTGTGGAAAACCTTGGCTCCAGGCCCCATTTTATCTGCACTCTTGGGGGTCGGGGCTTGGAGGAACCAGTCCTCTCTTGACCCCTCTCCGCGCTGCTGCACCTTCCCGTGAACTGGGATCTCTCCTCTCGTGAACTGGGATCTCTCCTCTCGCCTGGCCCTGCGGATTGTTGATTTGTTTGCTTTTGTTGTTGATTATTGTCAATTACTCGCCTCTCCACACCGCCTCCTCTTCTCCCTCCCCCGCACCTGTGGATCAAAGGCACTGAATCGGAGCAGTGCTAATCACCGCCTTGTCAAGGTGGATTTTACAGACTGCTCTGCAGACAGACCTGTTAGGGTGTTGAAACCCAACTGCAGTTTGCTCCACCCCAGCAGCAAAAGTGGGTTGAGCTCTCAGCAGTTAGATGGCATGGGGCCAGATCCTCAGCTGGTGAAGCTGTATCCCCTTCCATTTTGCTATACTGAGGATCTGGTCTATCACATTTAAATCATCCGCTGTTGCCAGGGCCCATCTACACTAGGGCTTGCAACATTGCGAATGCCCGTGAAGCCAAACCGGTGTTCACAAGAGTGGGGGCTTTTTTGCAAAGTTTCCCTTTGTGGGAGCAGAACTGGCCACCAGCTCTTTCCCTGGGTACAGAGAGCAATGGCTGGGGCAGGGCTGGAATGCGGGGAGAGGGAGCCAGGAGAGAAACTTGGAACAGCTCTTTGCACATTTGGACACGATAAAGGGAAAAACCAGAGGAAGGCAAATAAACATTATTGTTCCATGTCACGGGGAACGAGACAAAAGGTCATCGATTTTCCTTCTGAGCGTGGAAAAAAGGCATGGTCAGCATGGGTGAGAACGCCCGGCCAGTGCACTGTGTGTGTGTGTGTGTGTGTGTGTGTGTGTGTGTGTGTGTGTGTGTCAGAAAGGGAAAGCCTGCGGTCTGTGTCTGCACAGGCAGCCGGAGACTGACGGCGGGGGTGTGAGGGAATGGGGGATGGATTATGTGAGCTGGAGAGGCGGGTGAAACTGGGGGAAGGAGGGGAGGACAGGTCACCGGGTGAGACTGTGGGGATGAGGCTGCGTGGACGGGCATGCGGGGTCACCAGCGGGTGAGCCTGTGTGTGTACCAGGTGTGGTGGGGAGACAGAGGGGTGGGTGACACTGTGGGGTGCGAGTGTAGGAGCTGGGTGGGACTTACAGTGGACACATGTTACGATGTACATCTGTCCCCTGTAGCACGGCCCGGCAGTTCCCAGGCAGGCGGCCGGGTGGAGCCGTGCCCTCGGCACCTCTGGGTATATTTGTTTCCTCGCTCAGCCGCAGATCCACCTGCTTCCCCTTCTGAGCATCAGCCGGGTCCCTTGGTGCCTGGTTAAGCTCCGTTACCATGACGATGTTGCCAGGGCACCCGCCTCCCAGTGGTGTAAGCTATACATCACCAATAAGTGGCTTCCTAATGGGGAGAGCCAGGACCACGGAGGGCCCCCCCCGCCACTCCAGTGGGGCTGGGGAACCAATACCAGCCCTGGCCTAGATTCCAGGCCTCTCAGAGGGGCTGAGATGGGGGGAGAGAGCCCAGTTCTGGAGCCCAAAGGTGATTAGTGATTTGCGCAGTCGTTTCCCTCCTCTCTTCCCCCGGCTCCGATTTGCCATCGATAAAACGTCAGGAATCGGGCACTCCCTGCAGGGGAGGTGGGGCTGCCAAGACAGACCCATGCTCCCACATGCACCTCAGCCAGCTCCAGACGGCGCCTCCTGTTGTCCTCCTCTTCCCCCCACTCCCCAGCTACCTCCCCTCCCTGCTCAGATGCCTCTCTCCTTCCTAGACTCCCCCCACCCTTCCCTTCTCCTTATCCAGCCCCCCCTCTCCCTCTCCTCCTTCCCAGACTCTTTCCCCATCCACCGCTTCCCCACCTCCTCTCTCCTCTTTCAGCAACCTGCCCCATCCCCCCTCCTCCTGCTGCTTCTGCCCCAGGATGGAAAATTGCCCCAGGAATCGCACCAAATGGCATGTCCACGGGGGACGCCCTTAGCTACCGACATGTCGTCCCCATCGCCACCTCACCCTGCTGGGGACGGGACGGGGAGTTGGCAGCCAACACATGAACGTGTCGCCGGGTGACTCTGTTTCTCCCCGTCTCAGCAGGTTGGGTGGGTTTCCTGCCAAGCTGCAGGGATATTGATGGGAAGCAACGGCCAGGCACCACCCCTGCCCTGACACAGCACTTCCAGTAACCCGCCTCTCTTATAATAAAACCGTAATTAACTTAACCCAGCCAGAGCTGGTTGCAGAAAAGAGGGCAACCTCCCTGCGCGGCTAATTGCTTCTCCTTCGCCAGACACTCCCAGCCCTTCAGCTTCCGGTCCTCCTCCTCCATGCCATGTCCACATGGGGCAAGCAACGTCCATAGGAAGGAGGTGGATGGATTTGCCTAGGGCTGGATGCCCAGCCCATGAGATAGGGCTGAGATGGAGACAGAGGGGTCGTCCCCTCGGGAGGGTGGTTCTGTTGGGAAGGGTGTTGGCTGGCTCTACTGTCAAACATGGCAGCTTTGGTCCATGGGGGTGGTGGTGTGTGTCTGGGATCCTTCTACCTGTTTTCCTTCACGCTCCGTGGTACTCGCTTCCCAGCCTCCCACGACACCCGGCCACGCTTGCTGCATGATGAGAATTTAGAGGATCCTAAGTGCAGCCTGCGGATGCCAGCGAACGTAGAGGTGCCAACCCTCCGTTCATCTCTGCCAGCCAGAGATCCGATCCAGCCGTTCCAGCCAGCGGAAGGGAAGGGAATATCTTGGCAAGGTTTCTAATAGCGGTGGATTCTATTTTGACTGAATACATTTGGATCCAAATTAAAAACCCAGGAACTGTGAAGTTGGGGGTTGACAGCTGCCATCTTGACAGACCAGCAGGGGACTGAACTGGGAACCGTCAGAGCTCATAGCATGAGCTGTTACAGCTTGAGCTAAAATCCTAACTGGTGCTGGCACAGAGGCGCCCTGTAATACGCATTCACCCAGGGGTTTCATTAGCACCTTTCCTGAGCAGTAGGAAAGCTCCCAGATTCCCATTAACTTTAATTAACAAAGTTCCTAGCAACATAAAACAGCACAAAGAGGTTCTTGGTCCCTAGGGCTTCGCAACTGTCACTATCCTGCATGGGAGCGAGAACCCAGATCTGCCTGCTCCCATGTGGCAGGCTCCTACTCAGCTGAACGAAAGGGGAATCTCCCTGAGGCGTTAGCAGTACAGGACCTATGACACACAGCTAAGCCGTTCTCATTACATCTCCTAGAGCAGTGATTCTCAACCAGGAGTCCGGGGCCCCTTGGGAGGCCACGAGCAGGTTTCAGAGGGGCCGCCAAGCATGGCCGGTATTAGATTTGCTGAGACCCCAGGCAGAAAGCTGAAGCTCCACTGTATGGGGCTGAAGCCTGGGTCCCTGAGCCTTGGGGCAAGCAATGGCACTGTTTGCTACCCCCTAATTTCAGCCCTGGCTTTTGTGTGCAGGAAACAGTTGTTGTGGCCCAGGTGGGCTGTGGCGTTTTTATCGCACGTTGGGGGAGGGAGGCTCAGAGAGAAAAAGGTTGAGAACCCCTGTCCTAGAGGACAGCGGAACGTGCACATACCCAGTAGCTTGTTCCATTTCAAATTGCCTGGATCTGATTATTAAAGTCGTATGTGTAAAAAAAGCTGAACTGGGTGAGAACTTAATGACTGGATGGGAACAGATGGCAAATCCCAGTGATGGTTGGACCCAGTGGGATTCTAACCCAAAGCTCTCAACCCTGCGTGTTTTCATAACCTCACACTGACTCAACCGACATTCTAGGCTTCAGCTGGCACACAGAGGGACATGACTGGAATCGTATCTAGAGCAGTGGCTCTCCACCTTTCCAGACGACCGTACTCTTTCGAGAGTCTGATCTGTCTTGCGTACCCCAAGTTTCACCTCACTTAAAAACGACTTGCTGACAAAATCAGCCATAAAAGCACAAAAGCGGCACTGGACACTAGCACTGAACCATGGCTGACTTTCTCATTTCTGCCACATAATTATAAAATACATCAGTTGGGATCTAAATATTGTACGTAATTTCAATGTACAGTACATAGAGCAGTATAACCAAGGCATTGTCTGTATGTAATTTTAGTTTGTACTGACTTCACTAGTAGCCTGTTGTAAAACTAGGCAACTGTCTAGATGAGTTGATGTACCCCCTGGAAGATCTCTGTGTACCCCTGGTTGAGAACCACTGATGTAGAGAGTGTCTTTCATCTTGAAAGATGCCCATCATTTTACAATTTCCCCACTTCACTAAAATGTCGCTGCCTCTGGGGTGGAGCACGGCAGGTGTGTAATGATGCCACTGCCAAATTCAGAACAGGAAAGGCACAAGAATACTGTACCCTGGGGAGCTGTTTGGTTGTGGGGGGGTTGTAGTGGCGGGGGCAGGTAGGTAGAAAGAAATTACCCAATTGCCCAAGACTTCTGAAAGTGCCGTGGGCCCTTGGTTATACATCTCACCCAGAAAGCAGCAGTGGACTCTGCCCTCCATCCCCACCCCCTGCCCCCCAGAGATGTGGGGTGGGCACTTGCAGAATTGCCCAAGGATTGACAATGTCCATTGCGAGTGCTTTGTGCTTAACAGGCGTGATTCTCAAGGAGCCTTTATGCTGCTCAGACCCCATAAAAAACCCCGAAAGTGGGTGGAAATGGCCCCCTGAGAATCCCCTCCCCGCTCCCCCAGGCAGGGGGTCTCCCCAGCTGGTATTGGGCATGGCCACCCGTGATCTGAACTTGGCATGCACCTCCCTTGCTATAAAGGGTTTGAAGCAAAGTTCTGGACCCAAGGAGGTGACAATCTAAGGCAAGAGATTACAGGGGTATACGGACAAGGCATGAGGGCCTGCAGCTGTCCCTGCCCACCTGTCAGGCAGCCAATGAGCGCAGCTGGGCCCCAGCAGAGCCACCGGACTGGCTAAGGCGATCCGCTGGCTGGCTCTTAATCCCAGCAGCTGTGGAGAATCAGGGGAGGCTCAGTGCATGTGCCTCTGGGGTCTTTGCCTGCCCTGTACTCACCTTACTCCAAGCCCTGCTCCAGCTTAGACCCTGCCCTTGTTCCTGCTGGGTTCCAGCCCTGCTCCTGCCTTCCCTGACTCCAGGTAATCAGTTCCAATCCTTGGTCTTGGCTCTGACTCTCCCTTTATCCTGGGAGCTGGCATTTGGGCTCTGACCACTAGGCCTGACTTCTGCTGCGATCATGGGCCCTGACTGCCTATGACCCGTTCTCCTGACTGACAGGCGGTGCTGTCACTCAGACTCTAGTGCAGGAGGGAGGCTACCAAATAAGGCACGGTGAGAGATTTCCCGGTGTCCCGTTTGAATCCCGCGCAGCCACATCTTCCCTCTGGGGCGGATGGATACTTTACAAGTGGCCTGAACTTGAATCTGAATTAGGGAGACTCCTTCTCAATTGGAGAGACTTGGCAGGATCACGTCTGTCCCCGAGGATGCCACATGGGAAGGGACAGAGGATCTGAGCTTAAAAGTGACCTGCACACGAGGAAAATATAATTGGTGGGTGGGTGTTTTGGCTTCTTTCTGGGGAAAAAAAAAATCCTGAAAAATGTTCGTTTTTATGGTTTTTCCTGCTTGTGCGGTGGTTTTTGCCTTAGCTTGTACCCTCTTTGGGGAAGTAACTTTTTGTTCTGTCTGTACAGCGCCTAGCACAATGGGGTCCTGGGACACAACTTGGGCTCTTATGTGCGACATCAATACACACCATAATAATCAACAATGCCGTAAATGGACCCGCCTCCTATGATTTGTGAATAAATCTGTAACAGCACGGTAAACCCAGCCAATGCTACGTGCGGCTGACTCATCGCATCTTGTCCTGCGTCAGTTACAATCTGCCAAGACCGATTTTTACACTGCTGGGCATCGGTTTCGGCTTGTCACCTGCCCAGCTGCTAGTAGCTACAAGGTTTTCTTTGCTGACGCTGTGGCAGAGATCAATTTGAAGAAGGAAAAAGCACTGGCTAAGTGGATTGTAATGGGGAGCCAGGGAACAAGGCTCGAAGGGGTGCGTGGGTGAAGCAGTCTAGTCTAGCAGACTGGGGACGGGGGCGCAGCGAAGTATAGCAGGACTGCTCCACCTCTATAAAGTGTGTGGTGATCCCAGGATGGAAAGCCCAGTAGAAAGGTAATATAGTACCAGCCCCTAATTCTGGATTTCAGAGGTGTCAATTCTCAAGTCTTAAGATATTGGGTGTTTTTTCTTAAAGTCCCAGCTCCTGGAGTCTTGTGATGAGGGGGGAAAATCTTCACTTTTGTTTAAAACGAAAGAAAGAAAAGTAAGTTTCTCTCCGTAGCGGTGGTGGAGAAAAATGTGTATCAGTAAGTGCGTCTACACTGCCTACGTCAGCCTCGGTCTGTGGGACCTGGTCTGGCTGACTTGGTATTTCCAAGCCGATGCTTGAGCCTTCACACTGCATTGTAAACCTGGATTTACCATTGCTGGCGCTGGGTCTCACATCTGTGCTAAACGCGTCCGTACTGCGCTACGCCGACCTTCTGACTCGTCCACACTGCAAACTGACAGGGCTTGGAGCCAAGTTGCATGGGACATGGGCTCTGACCCGCCTCCAGAGCAGGGTGCTAGGACCCAGCTCCGGAGTGCTGGCTGACCCGTGTTGTGTGTGGACAGAAGAGGGGGTTGGGTTCAAACATGGGTCATCGGCCAGGCTTAGTGTGCAGTGTAGATCCACCCTAATGGCTCAGATACCAGAAGGCAAATACAAAGAACCCAACATTTTACTCTAGTTTAAAAAAAAAAAAAAAATCACATGATTTTTGCAGAGGGTGACAATTCTGGGCTTTCTTTGCCTTGGATTGCAGGAAACTTTCTTCCCTGGGCTGTCGCAATTACTGGCTGGGATTGCTGCGCTGACCTTTCTCCCTGCTTTGTGCCAGACAACAGCTCCTCTCAAAAGAAAGCGTTTGTAAGGTTGCATCAGGATTTATGTACGTTCATACACTGCAAGCTGTATTGCAAGTTGTGTGGAAGACGGGGGAGGGGGATGCAATCCAGAAAGTCCCCAAGGGGGGTGGGGGTAGGGATCAGCTGTTCTCCACCCCTGTTGTTTATGTTCTGTATCTTCTGCTCCTTTACCCAAACACTGGCCTTGGCTCGGTAAGCCCCAGTTCTTGGACACCACTCCCCTCCCATGATCTCAGCTAGCCAGAGTTCAGCAAGAAACAATGGGGAAAGGGAAGGGGACTGGCCGGGCCTCGGAGCCTCGGTGTGGGTTTTTTTTTTCCGTTTGTTTGTATTTAAAATGATTGGATTTTGAAGTTACTCATGTAGCAGCCTTGGAACAGAAGGCGGACTGCCAAGCATGCCGAACACGATAGGCTGGCTAGAGGGGGGTGGGTGCGCGCACACACACACACACACACACACACAGCGCATTCCTTCAAGTCACACACAATTAAATGATGCAAAAATTAAACCTTCTATGATTATTTTTTTTTTTGCATTGATTTCACACCCTTTAAGCATCCCAGAGCAGGGGAGAGGGAGGAGAGTTGTAGGCAGGGAGAGATTAATGGGTGGGTTTTTGTTGTTGTTGTTGTTTTACAGCTCCTTCTTTTTCCCTGTTGCTGAGTCTGGTGACTTCACTGCAGAGCTCCCCCGCTGCATACGCATCCCCAGTTACACCCACCCCCACACACAGACAAACATACGAGCAGGCACGTCCCTCCATTCCCGATATATCCTCTCTCTCTCACCCTCGCCCTTCCCTCCTACAGCACATTTGTCGTTCTTTTCCTCCCACGGGGATGTGTGTGTATGCATGTGTGTAAAAAATGTATTGGCAAAACACACACACACACATTCTTTAATGAGACTTCTTCCTGTTCCCCACCCCCCTCGCAAGACCCATCAGCTGAGAGCATAACCTGCATTCTCTAGCTAGCCAGCTGAAAGAACAGAAAGGAAGTGGGGCTGGGGAGGGCGGCAGCAGGGGCAGAGCCAGCGAGAGCAACCGCAGTAGCCCCCTGGTAGTTAGACGTGGACCCCTGGAAGTTCCCCTCTCAAGGCGATGGGATCAGAGCCAAGTTGTATGGGCATGGGGCTGGAGGCTGCGGTGGTGGGCTTGTGGCTGGGACCTACGGTGATGGGTGCGTGGCAAATACCAAAGAGAGCAAGTTGTCTAGCAAGATCCTGAGCTCTCTTGGGTTTGGGGGGAAAGGAAAGCTCCTTGCGAATGGCGGGAAGAAGGAAGGGATGGAGGGGAGGAAGGAACTGAGATGCTGGGATGGGACTAGCGGTCAGCTCCAGGCTGGGAAGGAGGGTCCCAGGCGTTCCTACCTGCTTCCAGGCCCATTCCAGCCTCTCCGGATCCCGCTCCCTGCTCGATTCTGGATGCGGCCCCGCTGGGTCCCACTCTCTCCCCCCCCCCCCATCCCACCCCACCTCAACATGTGTGAGCCTAAGAGGTGTGTGTGTAGGTGCTACCCCCGTCCCCGCAGTTCCATCATCTCCGGGTGATGCCTAGTGGGAGCCGAGGGTGCTCAGCACAGGATTGGGCTCCCAGGAGCTCCTCCTTTGAGGCGCTCCCCACTGGGAGCTGAGAGCGTGCCGAGGCGTCCAGGATCGGGCCCTTAGCCCTTGGCTGGGCGGAGGGGAAGCTGATATTTTCAGTCACTGCGCCCAAAGTAACAGCAGCGTCTAGGTTGCCCAGAAACGGGATGGAGCTTCCTGGCATCCGCTGAGAGACCCCGAACAATAGTCCCAGCAAAATCCCTAGCACTGGGACGGGGCTTTTCGTCTGCAAAGGGCTTAATTAATGGATCCACCCAGCTCGCCTCACTTGCCCTTCTCTGTGTCATTCCTCCAGCGCCTGGCCCGGTAACAGTGATCGTAAGTGCTCCTGGCCGGGGATTCTCCCGGGGTGGGTGGATCATCTACAGAAGTAGGTGAGGATCCTTCTCTTGCACGCGTCACCATTCAGCACACTGCTGCCTCCCCAAGGGGGGCAAGTGTAAAGCCGACAGACCCGGTCGTCGGGATCGAACCGGGGACCTCTGGAACTTAGCGCATCAGCCTCTGCTGCATGAGCTCAAAGGAGCCATGGGGCTCTTAGCTAAGGTTGTAGAGCAGACTCATTAATCACTCGGTGCCACTACATGGGCCAGAGCACCACACCCAGGAGGTGTGTGGGTTACACGGGCCTCCCCCTCCAGTCTTCTAACCATGGGCTCCTCCGGCACATCTTTCACCATCTGCATCGCTGCCCTGCAGCAGTCACGCCGCGGAGATTGGACTGAGCCAAATTTCTGCCTTGTGGCAACTGCTCTGGCCGTTCCAGCCAGCAGCCGGTTAACTCTCGGCCAGCTCTGCATCCTGGGTTGCAAACAGGTGGCTGTAAGTTAGGGCTTCTGAAATTCATCAGCCGGCCTGTCTCTATCCCCCAGTAGCCTTATTCTGGCCCAGGTTGACCCTCTTCCTTTGCCTGCTGTGGGGAAGTTCTGATCCAGTAGCTTGGGCCTGTCTGTATAACGGGTCAGACCACAATCCCACACTCCCTATCAACACACCCATGTCTTCAGAGACTTCTCGCTTGACTACCCAGTGGCGAGTCAGGCCCCAGGAAGACCTTGGCAGAGACACAGCGACTGTATCGTATTTGATGCCAAGACGTGCCTTGTAAATATGAAATCAGCGTCTCCCTGTGCAAGCGCGGTTGAGCTGGGATCCGGAAACTGGTGGTACAACTAGCTGTAGAAAGACCCTCACGGGCAGATGCTGCCTTGCAGAAGTTGGAGGGCATCAGCCAGCAAACACACGAGGCTTGGTAGTGGGGTGTCAGATGTAGCCAAGTCGTTGCATCACAGGCTGTTTACTGTTTGATGCCAGTGTAGTGAAAGAGAGAGAGAAGCATTTCTCTTGCATTGGAGAAAGAACAGGGAAATCTTTACATCCCAAGACCTGGCTGTTTTATCCACTCTGGGCTGCCTTAGCTCTTTGTATCACTGACTTCTGGGGGGTACGTTAAGGGCCCCGCAGGCCTGTCCATTCCCATTGCTAGCGGAGGCCGGGATCCGTCCAGAAGGGATTTCTCAGGCCTAGAACCAGATCACATCGTTGCCAAAAGCACGCTATTGGGGGGAGAGAACATAAGAACATAAGAAAGGTTGTACCAGGTCAGACCAAGGTCCATCTAGCCCAGTATCCTGTCTACCGACAGTGGCCAATGCCAGGTGCCCCAGAGGGAGTGAACCTAACAGGCAATGATCAAGTGATCTCTCTCCTGCCGTCCATCTCCACCCTCTGACAGACAGAGGCTAGGGACACCATTCCTTACCCATCCTGGCTAATAGCCATTAATGGACTTAACCACCATGAATTTATCCAGTTCTCTTTTAAACTCTGTTATAGTC
>NC_048319.1:5542312-5742157 GCF_013100865.1 Trachemys scripta elegans | reverse complement strand
GCGTACCATCGATTTATATAAGGGCAATAATATATTCTCCATCTTATTCTCTATCCCCTTTTTAATGATTCCTAACATCCTGTTTGCTTTTTTGACTGCCTCTGCACACTGCGTGGACATCTTCAGAGAACTATCCACAATGACTCCAAGATCTTTTTCCTGTCTTGTAGCTAAATTAGCCCCCATCATATTGTATGGATAGTTGGGGTTATTTTTTCCAATGTGCATTACTTTACATTTAACCACATAACATTTCATTTGCCATTTTGTTGCCCAATCACTTAGTTTTGTGAGATCTTTTTGAAGTTCTTCACAGTCTGCTTTGGACTTAACTATCTTGAGCAGTTTAGTATCATCTGCAAACTTTGCCAACTCACTGTTTACCCCTTTCTCCAGATCATTTATGAATAAGTTGAATAGGATCGGTCCGAGGACTGACCCTTGGAGAACACCACTAGTTACCCCTCTCCATTCTGAGAATTTACCATTAATTCCTACCCTTTGTTCCCTGTCTTTTAACCAGTTCTCAATCCATGAAAGCACCTTCCCTTTTATCCCATGGCAGCTTAATTTACATAAGAGCCTTTGGTGAGGGACCTTGTCAAAGGCTTTCTGGAAATCTAAGTACACTATGTCCACTGGATCCCCCTTGTCCACATGTTTGTTGACCCCTTCAAAGAATTCTAATAGATTAGTAAGACACGATTTCCCTTTACAGAAACCATGTTGATTATTGCTCAACAGTTTATGTTTTTCTATGTGTCGGACAATTTTATTCTTAACTATTGTTTCGACTAATTTGCCCGGTACAGACGTTAGACTTACCGGTCTGTAATTGCCGGGATCACCTCTACAGCCCTTTTTAAATATTGGCATCACATTAGCTAACTTCCAGTCATTGGGTACAGAAGCCGATTTAAAGGACAGGTTACAAACCTTAGTTAATAGTTCCGCAATTTCACATCTGAGTTCTTTCAGAACTCTTGGGTGAATGCCATCGGTCCCGGTGACCTGTTACTGTTAAGTTTATCAATTAATTCCAAAATCTCCTCTCATGACACTTCAATCCATGACCGTTCCTCAGATTTGTCACCTACAAAAGCCAGCTCAGGTTTGAGAATCTCCCTAACATCCTCAGCTGTGAAGACTGAAGCAAAGAATTCATTTAGTTTCTCCGCAATGACTATCGTCTTTAAGCGCTCCTTTTGTATCTCCATCATTTATTTTTCCCGCTAAGGACCAGATAAGGGGATTAGCAACTGGGCTGGGGGTTCTGTGGGGAACCACTGCTGGAAAGACAGGCTGCCCTAGGGAAGCTGGCTAGATTTGTAACTGACAAGGGAGGGGAAGCAATTGTGCAGCTAATATGATCCCAGAGTGCTGAAGACATCAAGTTAGTTTATAATGACACCAGGAATTGGAATCCTTTCAGACAGCACCTGTAATTATTACCCCTCTTATTAATCCGGATTATTATGGTAGCACGCAGGGCCGGTTCCAGGATTTTTGCCGCCCCAAGCAGCAAAAAGAAAGAGTGGGGGGGGGGGGGAAGAAAAAAAAAGCCACGATTGCGATCTGCTCTACCGCCACCGCTTCAGTCTTCGGCGGCGGGTCCTTCGCTCCACGAGGGACTGAGGGACCCGCCGCCGAATTGCCGCAGAAGAGCCGGACATGCCGCCCCTCTCCGTTGGCCACCCCAAGCACCTGCTTGCTGGGCTGGTGCCTGGAGCCGGCCCTGGTAGCACGTAGGGATCCAACAAGATCAGGGCCCTGTTGTGCAAGGTGCTGTACAAACACGGCGCGGTAGCAGTCCATGTCCCGTAGAGCTGACAGTTTAAATGGACAAGACAGGCAGCATGTAGGGGAAAGGGATTTAACACACAAGCAGAGGGCTTGCAGCACAGATGTTAGAATGAGAGGGGCTGCCGCACCTCCTGGCTTGAAGTGGTTTCCATCATATACAGGGTTTACAGTTTAGTTCAGTGGCTCTCAGTACCCCTGGCTTGCAGTTTGCGCAGCAAAGCAAACTAACGATCCAGGGAATTTGATCCCAGTCACCCTATGCCAAAGCACAGCAAAAAGTGGCATAGGGCCCTGTATAAAACTACTGGACAACTGAGTCGGGGATCAGGTTGCAATGTGGTAAAAGGGCATGTTGATGGGAGGTAGCTGTGGTAAGGCCTTGGACTGTCCAGGGTTTTCACTGGAGCTGGTTGGAAAATAACGATTTTTCACGAAAAATTTCAAAAGAAGTAGGAAAAAAAGTTGGTAAGCTTGGCACGGATCGTTTTTGTTTTGTCTTTTCAACTAAAAAATGTTCAGGTTTTCTGACAAATGTTACCCAAAGCCAAACAATTTTGCATTTTCAGTGCTAGAAAAGCTCGATATTTTTTTGTTTCCAAGCTTTTGTTGAAAACCAGGCAAATGTATGCAATGAAAATGTTCATTTACTTGCCTAAACAAGTATCAAGGGACCATTTTCAACCTCTGGTTTTAACTATTCTGGGATGATGGTTCTGTCCTGTCCACATTACAGCTTTGAACCAGGACATAATTGAATCACACTGACTTGATGAATAGATTCATGAATTTAAGGCCAGAAGGGACTGTTATGATCATCTGGTCTGATCCCTGACACAGTCAAGAAGATCAGATGAAGCAAACTTGAGTTTGCAGGAGTCAGACGAGTGGAGGAAAATTGCCGAAGCAAGTTTTTTGCAGGGAGTGGTGCCGGGGTAGGAGGCACCCGCAGCGAGCGTGGTTCAGGGATGTGTTCAGGATGCGGGAAGGTGCCCTTCTCAGGACGGTGAGGAGCCTGGAAAATGTGGAGGAAGATTAGTGGCTCCTGTGTGTTGTGGTCGCTGTTCGTTGTGATGTGACGCTTTGCACTTTGAGGAACAGGCCAGAGAATTTCATCCACTTACTCCTGTACTGAGCCCACTGACTTGCGGTTGATTGAAATATCTTCCAGCTGTGTTTGCTGTTGTGTGTAGCGTAGCGGGGGCTGCAGGTGTCACAGACTAGACGCCCAGAATCAGTAGCCCCTTTTAGAAACGGGGCTGCTGGCTTTATAAGCTGAACTTTGCAAGAGGGAGCTGGCTGGCTGCACGATTCTATTCCCCTGGAAACATATTAGTGTGAGGTAGGGTGTGGGTCACTGTTTTCCGTAGCTCACTTCACTGTAATGGGTTTTCCTTCTGTATCTCATAATGGGGATTCGAGAATAAATGTTCATTTTGTATTCCGCACCCTCTCCCCTGGGAACAATTCCACCCCCAGGCCTATTAAACAAATAACTACACTCCACTGCCGGGTAGTTTTATTACTTATTAGCATTACAGCCGCACCTGGTGGTTCCATCCTGCCCGGGCATAGTGAATGTACCTGCCCCAAAGAGCTCACCACAAAGGAAGGATTATTACCCCCATTGTATAGAAGGGAAACTGAGGCACGGAGCAACTTCTCCAAAGGTAGCAAGAGCAGGGCTGGGAAATGAACCCGCTTCTCTAGGCTCCCACCACAGGGCCGTAACCACTGCCCCAATCTTCCTCTCTGTCCTTGAGCACCTCACCTGGGAGTAGAGGTTTTCGGTAAGAATCGGGGTAGCATAGACAATGGCTGCAGAGGCTTCCTTCACCTCTTAGCTGGCAGGATCCCGTCTGTAGGGGATGGAGTGAGCCGTCTGGAGCCCAAGATCAGAGGTGAGGAGGCTGGTTATGAGGGAAAGAGGCCTGGTAACCTAACAGGCTGGTGTGTGGTGGTGGTGGTGGGCAGGAGGGATGGATGTTATCCGAGCAGCCAGGAAATCCCCCTCTTCTCCCAATGGATTTTGAAGCCCACCCGCAGTAAGTCTTAGCCCCTAGACCTTAGAGGTCACTGGTCTCCTTCTCCCTTCTGGGGCGCCAGCAGCAACACTAGCACCTCCTGTAGGCTGGCGCTGTCTGCAGCGGTAGCCTGTTCTTCCAGCAAACTCTGCTGGGCGCCTTTCTCCTTCCCCTGTGGCCCATTTTGATTCAGCCTTAAAAGCCGGCCAGCCTCTCCCAGCCCTAGCGGGGTGGGAGCCAGGCAGCCGCTCCTGAGTCACTCTGGAAGGTGAACGGTGGGTGGATGTCACATGATCCCCTGTCCTTCAGCCGGCCTGGCACCGGGGCTCGCGTCCAGGGCAGGAGCTCCTGGGACGCACGTTAATGTATTTGCCCTTCACCAGTGGTATAAATTAAGACTACAAAAGCTCCCCCCCACGCCGACACATGCACGTGGTCTCCCTCCCTCCGCTTGATTTGGAACTAGCTGGGCCCTGGGGCATCCACCAGCCGATAAATATGCAAGGCCGTGATTTCACAGCGTGTCCTGTGATCTAGCTTTGGGGGTGGGGAAGGCGCGCTGCACAAGAACCAGGGGTCCCTTTCCCTGCCACTTCCTTTATCGCCCCACAGCGGGGTGCGTGCCGATGTTCCCCACAGCCACAAGTTCTGGTTCTGGGCCAGAACATCCCTCCTGCCACAGCCCTGGGCTGACAGGACCCTGTAGCTGCAGCAGTGCAAGGGAGGCAGGATGGCGGGTGGACAGCTGCGGCCGCAGCCTTTGGGAGATGTGGGTTCAATTCTCCACTCCGCCACTGACTCCCTGTTTGACCCTGACCAAGTCACTTCATCACTCTGGTTTTTCCCCCTCTGTACAAGGGAGGAGAAAAAAATCCTTCCTTGGGCCGTCTTTTCTGTTTCGAGAGTGAGCTTGTGGGGGAGAGAATCTCTCTTCCTCGGCGCCTGTGCTGCACCCAGCAGGAGCTCAGTGAGGGTGGGGGCACAGTTATATAAAGTGGGACGGTGTTAAGGTCTGGGATTTGGGGAAAACTCCCAGCCCTGTGTACTCTGTGTGGCGCTAAAGAGCCGAGGGCGCTGCCCGTAACTCTGTCGCTCAGCCAGAAGTCTGCCTCCCCCACCGATAATGCTAATGGCCCTGGGCCTTTGGCAAACCGCCCCCCAGGCCAGGGGGGTGTTTCCTGCCTCAGCGGCACTTTGGAAACCTCGCTGAGCTTTCAAGGTGCATCTGAAAGTCAGACTCTCCCCCTCCCTCCCACAGGGAGGCATAAACCATCGGGGCCTCGGCCACGTCAGCCGGCTCCACCACGGTTAAAGATCCAGCGGCAGCCGCTCCCGTGGGCACGGAGTCCTGGTCCCCCTGCTTCAGGCACGGTGCCACCGGTGTGGGGCACCCGCCCACACGCCTCCCCCGGCCCCAACGTGCAATCTGCAGCCCCACCCATGACTGCTTAAATCCAGGACCGAGTGTGACCCCATGTGGTGACAAGAGGCAGGACAGGCTGGAACTAGAGAGCCAGAGGGTGTGTCTACACTGCAGCTGAGCCCGGGTCCACAGACTTGCGATAGCGGAGGCTTGTGGGCGCGGGCTAAAAAAACGCTGTGGAAACGTTGCCTTGAGGTTAGGCTTGAACCCCTGAATGGCAACACCCACACAGCTATTTTCAGTGCGCGAGGGAGCCGGCCTGGGAGATCTCCCTGCCAGATGCAGTGTAGACGTAACCTGAAAGAACCCCAGGGTCTGTCCCTGTCCAGCAGCCTCAATAAAGAATCCCCTTTATATTCCCTAGAGCCGAGGCCTGTCTCTTCTCTGCACCTTTTACCATGGCCAAGCAAACCTCAGCTCCCCAGAGGAGCTGGGCCAAGAACTCGTTGTTCGGGTCACTGGCCGGACCAAAACCATTCATTTTGGGTCAACCGCCGATGGAAGTTTTTTTTGGCAAACGGAGAAGTTAAAAAACGTAGAGGAAACAAAACCTTTCACGTTTGAGCTTTTTTTAAAATAAAATAATGGAAGTGAATTACTAAACAAAGTCACTTTGGATTTTTTTTTTTTTAATTCAACCATTGTCATTTTTAAAAGTCTATTTTTAGGGTTTCCCTCCCCTCCCCCAACCACCGCAATTCAGCACACTCAGCAAGTTTCTTGACCTAAATCTTCCTTTATTTATTTATTTATTTTGGCCCCAAAAAAAAAAAAATCCCAGAAAAGTCTGCCAGCGGCTGCCCCAGCTTTGACGGGAGCAGTGAACCTGCGCAGGTGGGGTAAGGTAATGTTACTGTCAATGACCAGCCAGTGGGAGAAGCTGCCACAGAACGTGCTGGGGGCTGTGTCATCATCTTCTCCTGAACCTGGCAGCATTCGGCAGGGGCTATAAATAGACCAACAGGGACACACCTTTTATTGCTGTTGAAACCGTTTGGGCCGGAGCATGTTTCTGGAGGGGTGGGGGCTTCCTGCAGGTGCAACGCCCGCTGCGTGTCTGACTTTGGCAGCAGAGGAAGCCCAGGGAAGCTGGCTACGCGGTGTGTTACTGGCGTGCTTATGAGCAAGGCCCCGAGCGTTACGCGGATCACACTCACAGCGAGGCGACGGGGAGCTTTAGGTGGGTGTTTGACACAGATTTCTGCTGTGCCCCTCACTGAGCCTACAGCCGCACTGCTCCCAAGCCGTGACACTGTTGGGCTTGCTCCTCGGATGGGCGACCTCAGACCACAAAGAGGCTCGTTCCACCCCGCCAGATCCCGTCGCTGTGTGTCTGACAGTGGCGCTTAGAGATCCCAGCTGAGATCTGGGCCCCCTTGTGCTTGCAAGCTGAATAGAGGGGTTTCCCCCTGCTGGAACTGAGCCCCATTTCACACTGCGGGTCCCATGGCAGGGCAGGTAATGAAACCAAGATCTCCTGCCTCCCACTCCAGTGCCTTAACCACAAAAGCAGCCTTTCTGTAGGGAGTGTTCAGATTTGGTTCTGGGCCTGGCTCTGTCTTGAGACACAGCAGGTGTTTTGGCCGGGATGACCTCAAGCCCCCGGGTAGAACCCCAAGGCCAACCACAGGGTCTCTCGGCCCGCAGCATCACTTATTCTGGAGCTGCGGCAAACGTGTCCTCTCTGCCTGCCCTTCGTTGCCCTTGTTTGGCGGCAGCGACAGGCCTGATCCCAGCACTCGGCGAGAGAATCCCTAAGCACGCAGTAGACACGGTCTCGTCGGCAGAGAGGGCAGCAGAAGGGATGGATTGAGCAGGGGGCGTTGCCATCCAAGCTCTGGGACTGGTGTCCTTATGCACCTGAGGGTCTCTTCTTTATTCCAAACTGACACCACCCCGCCTTGGGGAAAGCTCTATAGGTCTGGAGTTTAGGTTCGTCTGGATCACGTCTATCCAGAGGCTGTCTGAGCGACCACCGAGCTCCAGAGTGCTGGGAAGCTCCCGGGGGGGGGGGGGGGGCGGCCCCAGCTTTGCAAGTGTTATTTTGGCACATTGAGCTCCAGGAAGTGAATGGAAACTATCTCCCCACAACAGGCCCTTCTGCAGCCTCCCCCCCCTCACCCCCGGGGCCCATATTACCATTGTAGCTGAATGCCTCACCATCTTACTCAATATATCCTCACAACACCCCGGAGGGGGACAGTGCTCAGTCCCCATTGCACCAGCAGGGGACAGGGGGCCAAGAGAGACTAAGGGATGCAGGAAGCCCCGTGGCAGAGCAGGGAGACAGGGGTTCGATTCCCAAGTTCCCTGCTACTGCCCTAAGCATTAGGCCTCCTTTAACTTGAGCTACACAGTTTGGCCCTAATATGACAGCGAGAACCTCGGGAACAAGCCCTGCAATACCAGTTAATGGGCTCCATACACCCAAGGCCTGGCTGTTGCCAATTATCTGCCAGGATCAGGGCTCATCTGTACTGGTTTTGTGCTGCTTTAACTAGATCAGTTTGAACCTGGTATAGTTAAATTGGTACAAACCTCAGTTATACTAGTCAAAAGGTGTTTACATCCATATAGCTTAGTCCTGGTCCACACGGGGACCGTTTTTTTTTTTTTGGTATAACCTAAGGTGTGAATAAATCCATCTAGTTATACCAGTATAATCCTCCAGGTGGACTCCTGCTAGGGTGTCCCGATTTTATAGGGACAGTCCCAATATTTGGGGCTGTTTTTTATATGGGCTCCTACTACCCCCACCCCCTGTCCCGATTTTTCACACTTGCTATCTGGTCACCCTAACTCCTGCCCCAGTATAAAGATGACCTTTTTTCAGGTTAGCTCATGCGGCTTGGGAAGGGGTTTAAGCTAAACTGAAAAAAGCCACCCTTATACAGGAATAAGCCCAGATCTCCACTACAAATGTTTGCCAACACAGCTGTGTTGCTCTGTGGAGGGTGTGTGTGGAGGTGCAGAGGCGCGATCTTCGGCCAACAGACAAACGTGGGAGGGAAAACAGAGACACAGAGAAGCTAAGTCAAGCTGGGTGAAGTTTTCAGATGAATAACTGATTTGCCAAAAAAAACCACATTTTGAGTATGCTGGAACTTTCTGCAAATTCGGGTCAAATCTGGCAAATAGTTTTGGCTGAATTTTTTTTTTTTTAAAGTTAAACCCTTTCCACTTTTCGTTTCAAGCCGAGGTTTTTGTTTAGAAGTTTAGTGAGTTTGTTCCTTTAAAAAAAAAGGGTAAAATAAACACCCGAACACTAAACGAAACAAACAAAAAACCCCAATCAGTTGGAGTCAAATGAAATATTTTGTTTGACACCCCTCCCCCCAATTTTTCTCAAATGTTTCCATTCAGCCACCAAATTGAAAAATCCGTTCTCCATCCTGCTCTGAGGCCATGTCTACACGACCACGTAGGTCGGTACAACTTGCGTCACTCAGGGCTGTGAATAAACCACCCCCTGAGCAACATAACTCACACCGACATAAGCACCGGTGTGGACAGCGCCATGTCCCACTGATATAGCTATCGCCGCTTGTTGGAGGTGGATTAATGATGTCGATGGGAGAGCTGTAAGCTAAGTGACATGCCCATGGTCACGCAGCTGAGCAAGGAATAGAACTGAAGTTCCAAACCTCTAGCATATGCTGCCTTCTGATTAGGATGCAATGATTTGGGGAGTGCAGCGGGTTTCTATTTTCCTAACTGGATCTTCTCCCTCCCCATTGATTTCACGCCCAAACCCTCCCACCTACCTACCCCGGTTCCTCTGACTTTCCCCGGTGCTGAAGCAGCACCTTGGCAGTTGGGAGCATTCCTCGCCTTCTGCCAGCTCCTCTCCCTGCCTCACAGCTGGCGTGAGCCTGTCTGCAGTACTCTGGAGCAGGCAGGGAGTTGGCTCGTCCACAAAACTCCATTTGTCTGGTTCAAGCCCAGCTCAGGGACACTGAACCCGCAGTGACAGCGAAATCCAAAAGGCCGCGTGGGATCCGGTGGCGGCGCTCGGAGACCCCCATGCACAGGCTGCCCGGCCAAGGAGCGCTCTGCTTTAGCAACAAGTGCACAGACAGGGTAAACAAAGGGCCGAGGGAGGGCTGCAAAGGAAGGGGAAAGTTCAGCCATTGTCTGTGTGCTGTGTCCGGTTCGCTGCAGGCCACAATGATTGTATTCACCGACACACCCTCACAGCATGCGAGAGTCTCCCCTTCCCCAGCTCGTCTCTTGTCCTGCGCTCTGACGCTCCCTGCGTTCGTTTGCTCTCGTTGCAGGATCACGGAGGCCGGCGCCGTTCAGCAAGAGAGGCTGCAGGCCATAGCGGTAAGTGGTCCCGTCCCATCTCCTTCCGTCTTCGATATCGTGCAATGAATCCACCGGGCCTCGAGCAGCAGGTCTGGCTGCAGGTAGCATTTCGTGGCAACGTGACTGGCCCCCCTCCAGACCATGTGGTGGTAATGTCAATGTGCCAAGGCCCAGACCTGGGATGCAGGGCGTCACCCTGGGCTGGAATGAGGGATAAACAGAACGTATTCATGCAGCAGCCGTATAATGCTGGTGGGATCCCTTTCTTCAGGCTGAGTAGCTCTTTCTGTGACCCCAGGGCAATGATCTAAGTACACGGCCCAGGGGGACCAGATAGACCAAGTGAGTGAACCCTGGGCGGTGTTGCAGAGGTGGCTGCACACAAGGGCTGGGTCTTGCCTATAGTTTATACAACACTATAGGCTCATTCAGCGCTCCTGATTGTGCTAAAGCCCCTCTGGCAGCACAAAGGGACCTTAAAGTGGGTGGAAACAGCCCCTTGAGATCATTACACCCCCTCCCACCCGCAGGGGACCTCCCCCGTCAGTGCAGAGCTGGCTGTATGTGTAAGGAGGTGTCATGGTGTGGCCAGAGCATTACAGCTGTTCTCAGTTTCACAAGGCCCGTCGGAGGCCATGGGAAGCGGCGCGTACGTTAGAGTAACCCCGAGGCTGCTCTCCTAGGCGGCCAGGCAGGGCCCTGAACTGGCTCAGGATACGGGGCGTGCAATCTTCCTCTTCTTTCCCACTGTCTCTGCCTTACCTGCAGGAACAAGGGAACGGAGCAGCAGACTCCCAGTCTTTCCGATCGCTGCCCCTCCTCATGGGTCTCGTTAGTTTCCCGTTTCTTCACACCGGCATTGCTGTTTGATAGCCAACCACGGCCATCCCAGAGACCAGTGCCCTGGAGGGAAGGGAAGGTGGAGACCCCAGGGGAGCCTGGGCAGAGAGAAGACAAGGAGACTCAGAAGCTTAATCCTGACAATCCGTTCCTCCCGCGCCCTTCCAAAAATGGCGGCATTGTGATTACAGGGAAATTGTGGATGACTAACGCAAAGAAAAATCGTACAAACGACCAGGAGCAGGTGTCCTAGTTACCTGCTCTGGAACGATGCTGGGCCGGTTTTTGGAGCAGAGGAAAGGAGTCAGGATTCCTGGGTTCTCTTCCAGGTTCTCCCCCTGCTTCCCGCAGGAGTGTGGGGAAATCACCAGGCCTTGGTATCCCCAAGCGAGAGCTACTCGTCTGGGAGGCGGTGAGGCTTAATGGATGAATTCACGAACGGCCTCGCAGAGGCTGGGGTGAAAGGCAAACGAATGTCTGATTGTTCATCGCTATTACTAGTTCCCCAGCCTGGGCAATGGAAAGATGCCCAGGGCCAGATTCTTAAAGGTATTGAGGCTCCGAGCTTCTAGGGTCTGGGGCCCTTTGAATCAGGCCCCACAGGAGGGTGATTTCGTGCTTCCAAACAAGATCCCCGTGCCTACTCAGTGAACGGAGGTTTTGGCAGGGGCTGACTCACTTACCGGTGGCTGTCTAGGACCCAGTAACATGCCGGCTGAGTGAGCCGTAAGGGGCTCCTCCTGTGGGTCTGCCTCCAAACAGCTGATTTCCAGGGCGCACGCATCTGGTGCCAGCTGGGCTGTGGGTGAGGCGAGATTCCCCTGCCTGTTGGCCAATGAGAGCTGATGGGGTTTGAGCTGCAGTCGCTGCTGGCTGTCTGGCTCCTTCCCAGCGGCCTGGAGGTCTGGCGGATGGTGGAGTCAGTTTCTATGGGGCTTTCGCAAGTGTGCAGAGGCATCCGGTCAATGCCGTGGTTTACTGGTGGGGGCCTGACTTCTAAAGCCCAGAGAGAAAAGGGCTGTGTAAGGGAGCAGAAAGGGGCATTATTGTCAAGAGAACAGGAAGCATCATCCAGCAAGGAGCTGAGCACCACGCCAAGCGCCCTCCACTCCCAAAGGATCAGGCCCACGGACATGAGGTCGCTTGTAACGGCAGCTCCCCAGCTCCGGGTGAATGAGGCTGCAGATGCGGAGAGCCAGCCTGGAGGCATGTAACTGCTGGGCCGTGCAGTCTCGGCCTGGTCCTCCTTTGAGACAGAGCCAGGCGTGGTCCTCTCCCCATGGCCGCGTGTTGGCTCCCTGCCCGCACCTTTGTGTGGCCGCCTCGCCTGCCAGTTTTCCAGTCCCCGCTTGCGATCGGGCCGGTCGCTGCCACACAAAGGGCAGATTGTTCTGGGCTGGGGAAAAAAACGTGTGACGCTTCCCAGGATCGGGAACCGACTCGGATGAAATAATCAGGACCGATTCCCAACAATGGGGCAAGGACTGGAGGTGGCTCGGATCTTCTCCGAGGGCTGGGGAAATCCAGTTCTCGTCTCGTTTCTGGGTGGAAAAAGCAAGGCCCAGCCTATGAGGCAGTGAGGTCTAGTGGACAGAGGCTAGCACCCAGGAGATCTGTTTTCTATTCCAATCCCTCTCACTGGTCTGCTGCATGACCTCGAGCAAGTTACTTCAGCTCCGCATCTGTGGACTGGGAGTAATCACGCTTGTGG
The DNA here is from genome assembly GCF_013100865.1 of Trachemys scripta elegans. Classification (NCBI taxonomy): domain Eukaryota; kingdom Metazoa; phylum Chordata; order Testudines; family Emydidae; genus Trachemys; species Trachemys scripta. The sequence goes on along the minus strand of NC_048319.1, from coordinate 5,730,051 downwards.
GAGGTCATTCTGGCTGTTCTAACCCTCTGTGTCCCAGTGCTGATGGGGTTAGAGCAGCACTCCAGCAGGAAGAGCACGGTTGGGGTTAAAGACTTGGGAATCATTAGGAAAGGGATGGATAATAAGACCGAAAATATCATTTTGCCTTTATATAAATCCATGGTACGCCCACATCTTGAATACTGCGTGCCGATGTGGTCGCCCCATCTCATAAAAGATCTATTGGAATCGGAAAAGGTACAGAAAAGGGCAACAAAAAATGATTAGGGGTATGGAACGGCTTCTGTATGAGGAGAGATTAATAAGACTGGGACTTTTGGAAAAGAGCTGACTGAGGAGGGAATATGATGGAGGTCTATAAAATCATGACTGGTGCGGAGAAAGTAAATAAGGAAGTGTTATTTTCTCCTTCTCATAACACAAGAACTAGGGGTCACCCAATGAAATGAATAAGCAGCAGGCTTAAAACAAACAAAAGGAAGTATTTCTTCACACAACGCACAGTCAACCTGTGGAACTCCTTGCCAGAGGATGTGTGAAGACCAAGTCTATGACGGAGTTCAAAAAAGAACTAGATAAGTGCATGGAGGATAGGTCCATCAATGGCTATTAGCCAGGATGGGCCGGGATAGTGCCCCTAGCCTCTGTTTGCCAGAAGCTGGGATTGAGCGACGGGGGATGGATCACTTGGTGATCACCTGTTCTGTTCGTTCCCTCTGGGGCACCTGGCATTGGCCACTGTTGGAAGACAGGATACTGGGCTGGATGGACCTTTGGTCTGACCCATTATGGCCGTTCTTATGTTCTTAAAGACCCAGAACTTGGAGTCGAGGTGACTGGGTTCTTTTTCCAGCTGTGGGGAGAGTAAGATCTAGTGGTTAGAGCAGAGAATTGCGAGTCAGGACTTCTGGGCTCCATTTTCAGCTCTGCTGCTGTCTCACTGTGTATGCTTGGCCAAGTCCCTTCCCCCTTCTGGGCCTATAATGAGATTTCCCTGTCTCACTGTGCTGTTTAGGGGGCTTGACTCATTTGCGTTAATAACGGGCTTGGAGAAGGCATGATAGAAATGCAGCGTGATCTAGTGGATAGGGCACCAGATTGGGAGTCTGGAGCCCTGGGATCTATTGTCCATTCTGCCACTCGCCTGCTGTGTGATGCTGGGTGAGTCACGTCCCCGGCCTGTGCCTCAGTTTCCCCTCCCACTCTTTGTCTGTCTCTGTTTCATTTATAAGCTCTTTGGGACAGGGACTCTCTCTCATCGTGTCTCTGTGCAGCGCCAGGCACGATGGGGCCCTGATCTCAACTGGGCTTCTTGGCTTTATTGCAATAGAAATAATTCATAGTAATAACACTTGAGGTCCGAGTTCACTTTGGCCCTGGGAAAGCAAGAATTCTGGGCATGTGTATGAATGTTGTTCCCTTCAAATGAGGGCAGGCATCAATTGCAAACAAGAGCCGTTATTGTCTGAGCAGCACAGACTCCCATTTAGTCTGAGATACACGTGCTTCAGCCAGTGTAATTAAATTAAAATTCTCCTGGGAGAACACGGGGGGGAAGTGAAGGGCAAATATATTTCATGAAAACCCGTTACACAGCGCAAGTACATTGCAGATGTCCGATGAAACCCGGGGCTGCAGCAAGTTCGTCCACCCATGCTTGGTCCTTCCAGCTGGGACTCCAAGTGGCTGTACAACTAATACTGCGACAGTCATTTATAGAGAGCCTCACTGAGACCAAGGCCCCGTTGTGCCAGGTGCTGTACATGCACCTAGTGTGAGACAGTCTCCTCCCCAAAGAGCTCACAATCGGAATAGACAAAGGATTATTATCCCCATTTTACAGATGGGGGAACTGAGGCACTTGTCTAAGGGCAGGGGAAGTCTCAGGGCTGCTCTACTGGCCCACTAACTGTGGATCCGCAGGGCCTAGCGATGCCCCAGCTGGGCCTGTCGCAGCGGGAGCGAGACCGAACCCGTGGCAGATGCGCGGGGGATCTGAAGGGGAATGGGGAATTCCAATCGCAGCTGGAGGGCCTGGGCCTCGATATTTGTTCTTTCCTTATGGCCTTCCTTAATCTGAAAGGAAAAACCTCAAGCATGTTTGCTCTGAGTGCATGGAGTAGACGCCATAGCTGCCCTGAGATCAGTCGTTAGAACGTACCTCAGTCGCTGTCGCTCAAAAGCTAAGTACAGCCAATCGATCCAGGCCCAAACACCAATCCCAGACCGTGGGGCTCGGAAATCCAGGCCGTCGAGTCCGGCAGCCATTCCCCTTTCTCCAGGCATCAACGATTTAGGATGCATTCGGTCACACATAGTGCAGCTGTGGGGCATTGGCTGTGTAGCTGCCAGGCATTGGTGCAGCGGTTTATTGTCAATGTAGCTGTTGTGCGTTGGTTGTGTAGTGCCTGGTGTAGTTGTTGTGCCTGGTTTGTTTAGGTGCCGTGCATTCTTTGCGTAGTTGTGCGTTGGGTAGGTAGCCGGTGAGCATTGCTCGTGTCGTTGTGGATAGGGCCGTTGTCGAGCGTTGCTTGTTCGTGTAGCGGTTGTGCATTGTGGCGGTGGTGAGCGTTGGGAGTGTCGCTGCCGCGCTCGGTTGGTGTTGCTTGTTTGCATCGCTGTGTAGTTGTGAAGCGTTGTTTGTGTAGGTGTGGAATGTATGTGCCGCTGTTTTGCATCGTGTGTGTATTTGTTGTGCATTGGGTAGCTACAATTTCCGGGTAAGATAAAAATGAGGACAAATTATGCGGGGGGGCAGGGGGGAATGGAAGGAACAAACCCTAAAGGAGAGAGAGAAAAGCAGAACAACATGGAGGGGGCCTGCCCCATCCACGCCTCCTGCATACCACAGTGATGGTGCAGCGGCAAGGGCTGAGACAGGAGAAATCTCAGCTGTTGTTGAGGGGTGGGGAGGGGAGGGAGGGGAAGCAATTTCTTGAGTCAGTGAGAAAGGTCAGTCCAGTTAATTGCCTCTGAAAACTTCAGGCCAGATCCCCAGCTGGGGTAAATCAGCCTCGCTCCCATTGGCGTAAATGGGGCTGTACCGATCTACACCTGCTAAGGACCCAGCCCGACACCTGTCCACCTGGTAATGGAAACTGTCCCACCTGTGCCTCCCCATGAGCGCTGGAGCTCAGCAGCTTTGCAGGTTGCAGGAGGGACTGACTGAATCGCTGACCCACGGGGGAAATGGCTGGAGACCTGACCGAGGGCCCGTGTTTAAGCGCACGGGTGAGCCAGCCCCCCTGAAGTCAATGGGACGGCCTGCCTTCGGAAAGCTAAATCCAGCCACGTCTGTCCTAACAAACATGATTACCACGAATTCATCCTTTTCTTTCCCCCTGTCCCTTCTTCATCTTTTCCTTCTACGCTCAGGAGAAGAGGAAACGTCAGATCGAGATCGAAAATAAAAGGCGGCAGCTCGAAGACGACAGGCGCCAGTTACAGCACCTAAAGGTAGCAACGCAGATCTGGGCCCAATGCCGCAGGGCTGAACCTGAGCGGGACCCGAGCCAACCGCAAAGCATGCCCCAAACCTCAGCCCAGTGTCGCTGAGAGAGAGGGTTCGGGGTTTGCCTGGGCCTTACGAGACGTGGGGTCAGTTCCCAGCTTTGCCACTGACTCCCTGTCCAGCCTTGGGCAAATCACTTAGCACCAGATTGGTCAAGGTATTTAGGTGCCTAACTCCTCATTTTGGGGGTTAGGCACTGAAATATGTTTAAAAATCTGGCTTGGAGCTTCTCTAGGCCTCCGGTGCTACCTGTGAAGTGGGGTAATGCTACTGCCCTTCCTTACAGGCTGTTGGGGGGTGAATGAAGACTGTGAGGTGCTCAGGAGAGCACAGAGGTGGACACTTTTCACATGGTTAGTGGGGTGGGGGAACCATTCCCCAAAAACTGTGCGACCCTTAAAATGTGCTTTATCCTTTATCCACCTTCCCCTCTGCACGCAGGTATTCAGTTCAGTGTTTCCTTGCACGGTCACCTCCCGGGGGAGGTATGATGGACTTGAGCAGCATTTCTCAAACTGGGGTCCGCGGACCACTGGGGGTCCCCGAGGGTACTCTGGGGGGTCTGCGGGCCCCGCTGATCAACTCCTCCCCTTCCCTCCCAGTGCCTCCTTCATGCTGGGGAACAGTTCCCCGACGTGAAGGAGGCGCTGGGAGGGAGCGGGAGGAGCAGGAGCCCTGGGTCCGTGCCGCTCCTGGAAGCAGCCAGCAAGTCCCTGCAGCCCAGGAAGGGGACAGGGGGTCTCCGTGCGCTGCCCTCATCCCAAGCGCTGACTTGTGAAGTGTGGCCAATGGGAGCTGTGGGGGCGGTGCCTGCGGGCAGGGGCAGCATGCGGAGACCCCCTGGGCCCCCACCTAGGAGCCACTGCCAGAGGGATGTGCCGGTTGCTTTCGGGAGCAGCCCAAGGTAAGCGCCGCCCCCCTCACCTCCTCCAGCACCCCAACCCTCTGCCCCAGCCCAGAGCCTGCACCCAAACTCCCTCCCAGAGCCCGCACCCCTCCTGCACCCCACCCTCCTGTTCCAGCCCTGATCCTTCTCCAGCACCCAAACTCCTTCCCACACCCCCTCCTGCACCCAAACTCCCTCCCAGAGCCTGCACCCCTCCTGCACCCCAATCCCCTGCCCCAGCCTGGTGAAAGTGAGTGAGGGGGAGAGTAAGTGACGGGGGGGGGGGCAAGGGCTGAGTAGGGGGAGCTTGGGGGTCCCTGAAAAAATGTAAATCAAAATGGGGGTCCTCGGGTTGCTAAAGTTTGAGAACCGCTGGCCTAGAGGGTGAGCGATTAATATTGCCATGCGTTGCTGCAGCTTTACAGATCGGGGGTAACAGGAAAAGCTCCAGGATGCAGACGTGCCGCTTTGAAGGGCTTCCTCTGAAGGGTTTCCGTCGTGGAACGAGCAGCTTGGAGACCAGCCATCTCCCTGCTCGCTTGAGCCAGGTGGCAAAGTCTGGGGACTGACCCTAATGACTCACCTGCCCTAAGAAACGTGCCGTGGCACGGGACATCCCGCTGGCTAGAAACAGCTGCCATCGCCTGCAGACTAACCCACTGGGCTTTGGGTTTCCCCAAAGGCCTGATCTGAATAGCATGGTTAGGACAGGGCCTGGCTCTGAGTGCGTCTCTGGAGAAGGGAAAGCAGTATTTTCCCAGCACAGAGAACGTCCCTCGCTCCTCACCTTCTGCACTGAGACTGCTCGGCTGTGCCCGAGCATCTCTGACTTGGGTTGGGAAGGGCCCTATGCTTTTCTGATGAGCCCCAGACTGCACGAGGTTTGAAACCACACCAGCGTAGCAGGCCATGGCAGTATATAGAGACACTGTGGTCATTGGTGGGGCTTGAACCTACAACCACGAGTACCCAAAGCCTATGCTGCTACTGGGAAAGTACTTTTGGATGAAAAAGTGTTAGCCAGCTCTAGTGGGTGGTTTGGTTTTCCTAGGTGGGAGGGAAGGAGTTAATGGAGAGTTTGACCCGAGTGAGAGGGAAGTGGTGAATTCACCATCTCTGGATGTCTTCAGATCAAGATTAGATGCCTTCTTGGAAGTGGCTTTAGCCAGCATGATTGGGCTTGATACAGGAGTGACTGGGTGAAATTCTAAGGCCTGCGGTATACAGGTCAGACTAGCTGTTCTAATAGTCCCTTCTGGCCTTAAGCTTGATGAAGACACCGGAGGGTTCACGCTCAGATGCTAGGATGATGGGCAGCAGTATAGACAGATTCAGCCCCATGATGCAGACTGACGTCCTTGCTGGCTCGTGTTCTGCAGGGCCATTAGCCCCTTGCTAATGTGTGTTCCTGGTAACACTCCACCCACCCCCAGCGGCTCTCCCATTGCAGGTAGCGGTAGGAGGTGTCATGGTACCACTCCAGGAGGCCAATTAGGAGAGACCCCAATGCTCAGCCTCCTCCCTGCTATGTTGGTGGTGCAGCATTGGAGCCCAGGTTCTCACACCAGTATCCCTAGTGCAGAGGGAGGAAAGTAACCGGTCTCTCTGTGTTCCCCTCCAAACCCTACCTAGTCCAAGGCTCTGAGGGAGAGATGGCTGCTGGAAGGAGCCCCGTCGTCCGCCACCGAGGAAGACGAGGCCATGAAGAAGCAGATGCAGGAAGACGAAGTGAAGACCAAGGAGCTGGAAGAAACCATCCAGAGGTAATGGCAAAGGAGTATAGGGAGGGAGGGAGGGCACTCCCCAGAGGTGAGGGGAGCGGGAGGCCATTGGTGGGCACAGAGTAGGTGGGAGCTGGTCCCGAGAAGAAAGTAGCAGGATACCAACAGCTACACCGAGAGCTTGGAGGCAAATGAAGGTGCTAGTTGGTTTTGCACCAACAACTCACTTCCCCACACCCTTCACCCCACCCCTGGTCTCCCTGCATGCCCCTTCCCTGGCCAGTCTCTGGGATGTCACCAACACTTGTAGCCCCACTTGTGAGGGCCATACAGAGCAGCTGGAAGAAGCCATGTCCTTCAGGGCTGATGGGACTATCACGCACAGGAGACCCAGTTCCCTTTGCACGTGGCTCTTGCTCGGAGAAACAGCCACCTGGAAAGGGACCCAGATTCACAGCACAAGCCTCAGACCGCACAGAACACACAATTCTGGAGCGTTCGTCTGGAGTCTGAGGCAGCGTGGTTTGAGCAGGTGCCTTCGAGTCAGGATGCTTGAGTGCTTGGCCTGACTTGGGGAGGCAGTGTGATCTAGTGGTTAAAGTGGGGGTGAGGCACCAGGGCTCCGTTCCTGGCCCTGCCTCCAATTTTATTTGTGAGACCTCGGGCAAGTCATCTAATCTCCCCGTTTCTCCGTCTGTGAAATGGAGAACGGGTCCATCCCTACCTAGGGCTTTGAGATTCTCCGATAAGAGGTGGTAAATATAAGATATTCTTATAACCGGGCTAAATCCTGAGCTCTTGACTCAGATCTTACTCAAGCAAAGCCCCTGTGGCAATCACTGGGAATGTTGCCTGAGAGAGAACTGCAGGATTCGTACCCCCGCTCGCAGTGTGTTCGTGTTGAACCCCTGCAGATACCTCGTGCTATTTTGGCTTCTCCAGTCCTGGAGTGTCTGCGGTAACTGGGGCCGGGTGTCAGGGGGAGAGCTGTGCACAGCGGTGCGGGCTTTGGCGGGGAATAGGGTGGAGGGGAGCTGAAGGGGGTAGCTCAACTTCTTCAGGCGCATCCAGGCGGCAGGGTGTTGCCAGGAAATACAACGGACTTGCGCTCCCTGTTCCTTGCACCACCTCCCACACAGGAGAGCGTCTGACACACACAGCTGAACATTCCAAGTTCCCTCCCTCCGGGAGCTGCTGACCGTGGCAGTTTTCCCATCCTCTCCCCCAAGCAGTGGAGAGCGAAGCCCCTTTCGCTGTCTGTGCATCTTGGTCTGCAGCCCTATCAAAGTCCGGAGGTTTTTTTTTTCCCAGAGCCGCCCTCCTCGTCCTCTGTCACTTTAAAGCCTCCCTCCCCACCCGTACAGCAGCCTTGACCTTTTGACTCTGGTACGCTGGAAGCGAGGGCGGGTGGGAAATATTCCATCTAAACTGTTTTGGGCTGGAAATCAGGGAATTCAATTAAATGGGATTTTGCGCAAAAAGTTTCTGCAGGAAGTTTCAGTTGAGCATCGAACCTCGATGCTGTGATTGCGAAATGCTGCCCCGGTGCCTCGGAGGAGTTACAGTTTGGGTGTCCTGGGCTCCCGTTCGGCTATGTGGACAGGGCCTCTCAACCAAACTTTCCCTCCCCTGAAGCCTCGTGGATGTATGACTGCCATGATACACCTCCCTCCCCTGACCAAAATGAACCAGGGTTTGGAATAGCAGCTGGTGACGGGTTGGGATCACAGAGCGCTGAATGTAGAGAACCTGGGGGTGGAATAGCCGGGGGCGATGGGTCAGGACTGAGCTGCAGTGGAGATGGTCATATAACATCTGGCCTCGCTAACATTGGCCATCTCCAGCCCGTACTGTTCATAGAATATCAGGGTTGGAAGGGACCTCGTCCAACCCCCTGCTCAAAGCAGGACCAATCCCACGACAGATTTTTGCCCCTGATCCCTAAATGCCCCCCTCAAGGATTGAACTCACAACCCTGGGTTTAGCAGGCCAATGCTCAAACCACTGAGCTTTCCCTTCCATTTCTTAAGTGCTAAATTCCCTCCTGGTTCAAAGGCCAAGCAGTTTGGTTTTCCCCTTGGAATTTTCTCCTCATGCAGAGGGGATTTCAGAACGCACTTGCTTTGCCCTTGTTGGGGGAGGCCGATAGCCATACGCCCAGCACCCTAGAGCACCCATCAGCGGCAATTAGGAGACGACATTATTTAAAGTGAAAATCCAATAGAGATTGGGAGGGGGAAAGGGGGGAAATTGAATCCATCAGGAACCTGGGATGCTGTAATGCTGCCCCCGGGGAGGTATGCCTGAACACAGATGGCCTCGCTCCCCCAGCTCGCTCCCTAATGGCATTTGTGCTTTTCACGTTGCTAGAGGCTGCGGGAAGCTTCCCAGCTAGACACACAAACTCAGGGCTGAGGGGCGAGGAGCACTTGGTGCCAGGGACAAAGATCCATGACAATCTACAGTAGAGGGATGATCCTAACGTTGGCTGGGAGGGGGGCCCATTAGCTGGGCCTTTCCCATCTCTAGCTCGGCGCTCCTATGAGTCTGTGTCTTGCATCCGTCTAGAGCCATTTTGCTTTCTCAGTCTTGGGGGCAAAGTGGGTTTATACAGCCTCTGCTGATCTGTGTTCCTGAAATTGATGAGCGCCGAACGCCTGCCCCCTCACCACCTACGCTCTGCCTTCCCCTTCCCCTCCACAGATGACAAAGGGGACATCCCCAAGGAGGCAGCACCACCATCCACAGACAAATTGGACTCTGCATTTCACAGCAATAGGGTGACCAGATGTCCCGATTTTATAGGGACAGTCCCGATATTCAGGGCTTTTTCTTATATAGGCGCCTCTTACCCCTCACCCCCTGTACTGATTTTTCACATTTGCTATCTGGTCACCCTACACAGCGAGCACAAATCCACCCTGCGGTTTCAATGAGATGTCACCGAGAGCAGAATTTAACCCGTCTGTGCATTGTTACCTACGTCCTCAATGTCTTCATTAGACAGAGTGGGAAGTCTTGCCTATTTCAAAACGTGCAACAATTTCCCCTTTGAAATCAAGAGGAGATTAAGCGGGGACACGAGAGCGGTCTTCAAACAGTTGAAGGGCTGCTATAAAAAAAGATGGAGAAAAGTTGCTCTTTCTTGCCATCGAGGGCAGGGCAAGAGGCCATGGGTTCAAACGACAGCACAGCAGATTTAGATGAAATCTCAGGAAAAAGGTCCTGGCTGTAAAAACGGTAAGACGATGCCTCGGGAGGCTGTGAAAGCTCCTTCACTGGAGGTTTTCTAAAGGAGGCTGGACAGCCATCTGTCTTGGATGGTTTAGACACAACAAATCCTGCATTTTGGCCGGGGGTCAGACTAGATGACCCTGTAAGAGGTCTCAGGGATGGGGCGGTCACTTTCAGACTCCTTAGAACTCTCAGTCGCCAATCAGAGTACACTGAAGCATGTATGTGATCTGATTGGCTAATGGCCTGGCTAGCACTGATTCCTGGGGAGGAAGGTATGGATTCCCCCACCAGCTGTGATCTGGGATTTGTCTCCTGTATGGAGCAGTGCGCATGTGGTATCAGACATTTATTGTTATCTAGTAGGTGGCATTGGCTGGATAGTCGGGAAGAAGTCGGACCGCTGTTTAGCTTCCCAGTGGATATTGATCACGGCAGCAACCAAATCTGGAGTGCTGGCTTTGCAGTCGTATATCTTAGGAGACTTCGATGAGTTAGAAGGAAAAGCGAGAAACGTTTACCCTCTCCCAGTAACCTCCTTCCTGTTCATTCAGCTGCCAAAGAGCAGAAAGAAAAAGCCAGCAGCAAAGAAGGTTTGCTAGGAGAGGTATCCCAGCAGCCAGAATGCAGTAAATTACTCCCTCTCCGTCATGCTGGTCATTAATTACAGAGGATCAGTGCAGATATAGGTCAGATCCAAAGAGGCCATTGTCCCTGTTTTAATGGCACAATGGATTTTTCAGAGACTGGAGAGGGGAAGGGCGCTTTACGCACAGGAGACAAAAATAAAAATCTGCTGAAGGGGACACTGTCAAAGTAAAAATTGTGCGTGTCCAGGCCGGATGGTGATCTAAGCTATATGGGTACAAATCTGGAGGAAGTTCACTGACATCCCGGTTCTATACCAACAGAAGTGAGGTCAGAATGAGGCCTCTTTGTTTAAAAATTCCCTGCCTGAATTGCTAATAACTAGAACTAGTTGAGAAACGGGGACAGGTTTTTATGAGAAATTGTGAAGCTTTTCGAGGCAACAAGCTCGGCAACATTTGTAATATTTCATCTGACTAATAACATAACAAGTATTTCAGCTGACTAATCACACCGAAAACCCACGGAGCGCGATTTTAGTCTGATCCAAAGCCCGTGGATGTCAATGAAGGTCTTTTCATTCCCTTTGATTGTTTTGGGGTCGAAACCTTGCACCGTGTTGGTTTCAGTGAGGCTGCTCAGCTGTAACAAGGATTACATTTGCCCCACGTCCACTTTGCCAACTCTCGCAATTTAATTTTTAATTTATTGCGAGTCTCGTGATGTTTGGAGCTTTTCTTAAATTGCCAGCTCCTGGAGTCATGTGAATATAGAAAAATCTTGGCTTTTATTTTAAAAAAGTTTCTGACCTTCATGGGTGCAGAGAAAAGTTTGAAAGCATGACCTGTGAGTGACCTAAAGGCTCCCAAACCAGAAAGCAAATACCCAAGCTATATTATTTATTTAAATCTCATGATTTTAAGCCAATATTTTGGTTCTTATGGGGCCGGACTCCTGATTCTTGCATGCTTGAGCATAGCAATACTGCAGTTTTAAAAATCTGATTTCATTCTCACTACTGATATGGTTTGTTTGTGGAGGATTTTTTTGTTTTTGTTTTTTTGCATTTTACTCAGGTAGCGAAACTAGTCTCATTGGTTTCACTTCCTAGTTTTCACCGCAGGATGCTTTTGTGATCTGGAGCCCATTGCTGCAGGGTGGGCTGTTCCAAGCCTCCCCAAGGAACTGTTTGCAAAACTGATGCTTGTTTTAAACATTTTCGTGTTCGGCTTAGTGCTTTGCAAAGGTAGGGGAGTCCCCGGAGCAGCTCAATTTCATCACATGTACACCAGGTATATTTTCATCTGTGAGTAAGGAGAGGGAAAGCACTGGACGGGGACTCAGGAGATCTGGGTTAATTCTCAACTCTGCCACCAACTCAGTGTACGACCCTGGCCAAGTCCCTTAGGGGAGGTCTACATTGTAATGTAAGCCCAGGGTTGGTAGAACTTGAATGAGCAGATCCTGGGTTTGTTAACCTAGGGCTTAGTGTTTACATTCATTTGTAATCACAGGTTAGGAATTATTAAACCCTGGGGCTCCAGCCTCTACACTGCCTTATGCAGGCCCAAATCCAACCACCCGTATCCCAGACTTCCTAGCGCCCTCCCAAAATGTGGCCATTTTAGCACTTTGTTCATGGTGCAGTGTTAGAAAACATTACTGTCCACCAAACTTGACTGTCCACAGGACTGAGAATGTCGACCCATGGGATCGTTGGATACTTCTGGCAGATTCCCAGAGTATGAGTCCAATGGGGCTGTGTCTACATTGCAAGGCAATAGGCCTTGAACCCTGGGTACCGGCTTGACTGAGGCGCTCAGACCCTCCACCCCGTGGGAGCCTGAGTTTGAACCCTGGGCTTACGCTGGGTGCGTCTACACTGCAGTGAAATACCCGTGGCCGGCCCACGTCAGCTGACTCAAGCTCACGGGGCTCGAGCTGCAGGGCTGTAAAATTGTGGTGTAGATGTTCGGGTGTGGGCTGAAGTCTGAGCGCTGGGACCCTGCGAGAGGGGAGGGGACGCGAGTATGTAGCCAGAGTTCTGGATGGGCTTGTACGGCCCACGCTGCCCCATCTTCACTGCTATCACACGGGCAGGCCGACCCGCACGGCAGCCGCACCGCCGATGGCTGTGTAGACACACTCTACCATTCTAGCACTAGCGGCTGCAGCTCGAAAACGTGACCCCTGCAAAGTTCAAAAGCGAATAAGGCAAATAAAAGACTCCTGGGGCATTTTAAAAAACCTCCTCATTTTTAAGCCAGTCTCCTGAGTTTCCGGGACTTATCTCAGGAGTTCTGGTGGCCATGGTGGTTTCTCCTTCTGTAAAATGGGGCTAATAAAACTCCCTTTCTCCCACCCTTTGCCTGTTTAAGCTCTCAGTAGAGGGGTTTTCTCTTAGGAGGTGTGGGCCCATCACTGCAGAGTTAACGCGAGCGATAGCCTCGCTCAAGTGAGAGCATCCACACTGCAAAGTAACACTAGCTACACAGAGTGGTCATGTTAGCTGCGGGTGAGTTATGCTTACTCCCGCTGTCGCCTGTATCCCCCGGCGGGCCAGCCATCTTGAGCTAGAAGCAGCCCCGACCTCGGGTTAAGGGGCTTTGCGTGTGGATGGGATCGAATTGGGGCAACACTTGAGTTAATTGTGCCCGGTTTAACTTCCAGTTCAAACGGGAATTAGCCCGGGGACGTTCTCTGGCCAGTGCTGTGGAGGGGTTCAGACAGGATGACCGTAGAGGTCCCTTCTAGCCTTATGATCTGTGAGTGTTTGCCGCCTTGTTTGTACAGCGCCTGGCACGAAGGGGTCCTGGTCTGGCTGTGGCCTCCATGTGCTGTTTTATACAGATAACAAGAACAGTTATCTGTGATCTATTGAGTTATCCTGGCCAAAGTGGAGTAACAGAGAGAGGCGAGCCAAGCTAGGGAGTTGTAAAATCCTCAGCTCAATCCATGATCCAGTGGTCAGTTCATTAGCCTAGAACCTGTGAGACCTGGATTCCGCTTCCTCTGTGGCTTAGGGCAAGACGCTTTGCCTCTTAGTGCCTCATTCCCCATCTGTCCAGCGGGGATTACAGCACTGCCCTGCCTTACAAGGGTGCTGTGAGGATGAATACATAAAAGATGGTCAAATGCTTGGAGATCTACCGAAAAGCACCCTATAAGAGCTAGGTATTTATTTCTATTGCAGGAATGCCTAGGAGCTGCCATCACAGACCTGGGGTGCTAGGCGCTGTACAAACACAGTCCCTGCCCCAATGATCTTACGCTCTTTAAATGTCCAGTGAATGGCTTTTGTCCGAAGCTACATTTTCTTCTACCCTTTGCAGCCCCGACACTGTCACCAGAATTTATCAGATTCTGTAGCTGACAAATTTCAGCTTTTTAAATCTTCCCGCAATAAATGGTTTTTGTCGTCGGGCCAGCTCCGTCAACGGCCGCCTTGTTTTCCTGGTTATGATTCAACCCTCTGTAGAGATGGGAGGAAAAAATGGGGTTTGCCGATAAGTTGTTTGGTGATTAAAAAGGCAAAATTGAGACAAACACTGGAGACTCCTCTGACCGCAGGCGCTTAGGGGGAGACAGAGGGCGAGCACCGGTTAACGCTATCCAGTGTAATCCCACTGCTTTGCTTTCCGTTGAAAAATGAAACTCTCAGTAATGTTAGCACTTTATCTTTCCCTAAACACCTACTGGCAGAGGATGGCCAAGTGCTTTGTAGCTAATGGATTAGCTCACAGCTCCCCTGTGCGGTAGATATCGCTATTGACTGGTAGGTAAACTGAGGCTCAGCGCAGTGACGTGACTTGTCCAAGGTCACGTAAGCAGCCAGGAATCCATGCTGTGTATCTTGACGCCCAGTTGCCTGCTCGACTCACTTGACCACACTCCCCCTCCCAGAGTAAGAGAAGAACCCAGGTGTCCCGACGCCGGTTCTTCTACTCTGACCACTAGATCGCACTCCGCTCCCCGAGCTGAGGCTAGAACTCTCAATCGTATGATGTAACCACCAGCAAACCCTCACCTCACGCAGAAAAATTGCAGCGGGGGATTGCCCTTGTTCTGACACATCACCCTCTGCCCAGCCTGTCCCTCCCCTTTCTCCCACCAGCTCCATAACTTTCCTCCTCCTGCAAGCTCTCAATCCCACTGAGCTCCAGCGGCCAGACGTCGCTGAGCAGCCCAGACCAGGGTGGCCCTTTTCCAAACCGGGATGGTATTTTTGTCCTTTTTTTTTATAAGCAGCAGGAGATGCTGTTGTCCCGGTGGCAGCGCTGTGTGAATGGTAAGTGTGGTGAGGTGCAAAGCCTTGAAATAAGTGGCCCGCAGGATGCAGTGACCGAGGGCCCCGATGCTGCAAAGGCATCCGCGCGGACAGATCCACCCGCAGGGGGTCAGCAGACAGAAGGGTCTGCCTGCCTGGGATCCCTTTGGCAGATGGTAGCTTAAGTGACACCGGTTCATCAATTTACACAATCCACTCCCAAATGTCTGCATCTCTGCTCCAACATGCTCCACCCCAGGGCATGAGAGGAGAGATTCCTGATCTTCAGAAAGGGCCACGCCCCTGAGCTGCTCTGAAAATCCCGGCCATTGAAGGTGCTTCGGTTGGGCCTCCAGAAATGGAAACGCCCCAAATCACTAGCCACTTAAAAAAAAACAACCAATCTTGTGCTGCCGGCCCAATGGACTAGAGCGTCCACTCTCAGAGCCCTGGGCATTGGCAGAGAGCGTGTGGCACGTGGACAGGACACTTGCAGCTCCCTTTGCCGCCTGATTCAGCCAGGCCTTCAGCACGTGCTTAGATCCCATCAGCTTCAAGGGGCCTGGGTGAACTTGGAGGGCCAGCGAAAAGGGGTAGGCACCACCGAAGCCCTCAAAATAGAACTTATATGGCGCCTAGGCCTTGTGCTCCCTCCCTTACGGATTCACTTCCTGCGGGCAATGTGGCAGGAATAGATCTTGGGGCAGAATCTGAATGAGGACGGAGGCGGGTGGCTTGGCAGTCCAGAGCTAGGAGGCTGCTCCGTGCCGTGGGAGTGATGGGGAAGAGGTCACGGAGGTAGCTGTAGGAGAAATTGGGCATCGTGGCTGGAGTGGAGGGGGCAGGGGGCGATGCTCCCCTAAGAGGATTTAAGGAGTTGGATGGGGGTCTCTCCCTTGGGGACTTTGCTTGGCAAAATGGCAACATGGACAGCCATATCCTCAGGGGGTTGTAAATCGGCATTGGTCGATTGACTGCAATGGAGCTATGCCAGTTATACCAGTTGAGTTTCTGGCCCATGAAACATCTATCTGATGGTCTCCATACCCTCCCTCCTGTCTGTCTGTCTGTCGCGTCTGTCTGTCTAGCGCCTCCAGCCATGGGTGGGTTCCACCAGTTAAACGCAGGCGATGGGGTCCTTTCCACCCCTCTCTCTCTCCCACACTCACAGCCCCATTTGAATTTGAGGGCGACATAAATAATCATCTGCCCATCAGAGGAGCTCTCCAGCTCTAGATCCCACCCACAGCCTTTAGGCAGTCGCTCGCGTTCCTGTTTCGCGGGGGTTTGCGTCGTACCGATCGGCCCTCTGCAGGGTTAGCAAGGCGTGCTTCGTGCGATGGTGAAAACAGGCCCTTGCGTGAAGCCAAGGAAATGAGCAACAACAAAACCCGGGTGGGTTGGTTTGAATCCGGCGTGAGTCCGCGGGTGGGGGCGGGTTTGGGGTTGGCTGAGCTCAGGCTGTGTCGTACGATCACCAGATGGGCAAGATCGGTGCCCTCTGCTTCGTATCCGGAGCCTGATTCTCCTTGCGTTTACACCAGTGTCCGTCCTTTGGCTTCCATGAGTTACAGCGGGTTTGCAACGGAGGAAGGGCCCCATTGAGAGCCAACAAAAGGACTCCCGTTGGCTTCAGTGAGCTTTGGCTCAGATCATATATGAGAATCGGGCCTCGGTGGGGAGGCGGTGTAGGGGCAGAGCATTGTGGGCACTTGGGGGAAGAGCAAGGCTGCCGTAGGTCAAGATCGCAGTGCAAGAAGGCAGTGGGGTGCAGTGGGTAGAGCAGAGGGGGCTGGGAGCCAGAACTCCTGGCTTCTATCCCCAGTGCTGGGGGGGGGAGTGGGGTCTAGTGGGTAGAGCAGAGGGGGCTGGGAGGCGGGAGCTTTACCTGTGAACTCTGAACTCTCCCAACGATTTGCACCAGAGGAGCTGGTCCTCTGCCTTTCTTTTGGTTCTCTCCCTCCACCTCCCTTTGCTCCCAGGACAAGCTGGCGGGGTGGGGCCTTTGGAGGGGGGAGGGGGGCTGATCTTTGCCTGGATAACATAACCAGGCATTTCGCTCTCAGATTCCCGGGGGGGGGGGGTCTCTCTTGTACTTGGCTCCTTTGAGACTGGTTGGGCTGGCCCTGGGGGCTGTGGAGGGAAAGCCCATGCTGCCCCCTCCCATTGCACGCTGCTCAGCAGCCGAACTCTGTCTTCCAGGTTGGAGAAGGAGCTGGAGATTCTGGAGAACGGGGACTCGGCGCCTCCCACCAAGGAGAAGCTGGGGAAGGAGGTCGCGGTGACAGCAAAGGAGGAGAAAGCAGCAAACACACAGAAGGTCAGGAGGAGGGGAAAACTTAGCCCTGGCTGGCCTCAAAACCTTCCCTTAAAGAGGTCAGTTCCATTAACCCCCTAGAGAACCGCGGAGCCCAGAATAGCAACGGTATCTCCATGCAGGGGCCCGCCCACTGCACAGGTTGGCATAGAGCGGCTGGGCGGTTAAAGGGATACCCCGGGAAAGCATCTCTGACTGTTCCCTTGAGACAGCAGGGACAGAACCAGCTGCCTCCGTTTACCCTCCGCCACCCTTACCCAAGTCAGGGGTTCTGCTGCTGTAATGCACCGAATGGCCTCGAGTCCCGGGTTTCGGGGTCACGGGCCTGGAATCGGTTCATCTGTCATCGCGTCATACGTGCGTGTAACGGCAGGTGCCCGAGCTGCAGTCAGACATGTGCACATACACGAGGCCCCAGTTTCCCGGCTGCCTTGCGCCGTCGTGTGCCGCCTGGGGGTAAAATACCACCAGATCGGAGTGGCAGCATTGGGTATCCACTCGGTGCGGGTGTCGGGGGCGGTTCTGCTCAGGAGTATTTTGCACGTGCACCGGTGCAAGCCGTGACATGAAAGCAGGCAGGGGCGACTCGGGGATAGGGTATGCAATGCTGCGTGGCTTTATTAACAGGTGAGATCGAAACAGGCGGCAACCAGTGCCTCTTCCCCTGAAAATAACACTAGGGTTACCATATTTCAACACTGAAAAAAGACAACACTCCATGGGGGCCCCGGCCCTGCCCCAACCCCTCCCCTTCCCCACCCTGGCCCCGCCCCAACCCCACCCCCATTCCAACCCCTTCCCCAAAGTCCCTGCCCCAACTCTGCCCCCTCCTCTGAGCACCCCGCATGCCCCCTCCTCCCTCCCGCTCTGATCTTGGTTGGGGGTTGCTAAGTACTTCCCTGCTCCCCACTCGCCCTGCAGCCTCTGTGCCCCCTGCTCCCCATTCGCCCTGCAGCCTCTGTGACCCCTGCTCCCCCTGCAGCCCCTGCACCGCTCCCGCCCCTGCAGCCTCTGTGACCCCCGCTCCCCCCCCGCCCTGCAGCCCCTGCCCCCCCCCCGTCCCTGTAGCCTCTGCACCCCCAGCCTGCCCTGCCCCTGCAGCCTCCATGCCCCCACCTGCCCTACTCCTCCTCACCCCTGCAGCCCCGGCACACGCCACACTCCCCGCCCCACGCCGCAGCCTCCTTCCTGCCGACGCCGCGCACGTTCCCCGGCCTGTCTGTCCCCGCTGGAAATAGCTCCCGCGGCTCCGGGTTCCAAGCCGCGCGGGGCGACGGGGCCGCAGGAAGGGTCCCCCAGTGGCCGGGGGGTCCCCGCCTGCGAGGGAAGCCCGAGCCACTGATTGGGCCCGGCCTCCCCATGGTCCTGCGGGCTCGGCTGAGACGCACGGTCCGCCCGGCCTGCGGGGGCAGCAGCGGCCCCTCCGTCGCCTTCTGCGGCTGCATCCCCCCCCTCCCGCCGCCCGAGCTCGCTACAATGTAGCCGGGCGGCTGGGCTGCGCTGCGGACCCGGCGGGTTATGCCTCCCTATTTTCCCGGCCATGTTCAGCTTTTTGAAAATTCCCCCCGGACGGGGATTAGAGGACCAAAAAGCCGGACATGTCCGGGGAAATCCGGACGTATGGTAACCCTAAATAACGCCCCCGTCTTCCCCAGAGCAGAGCTTTGCCGCCAGCCCACGTCCACCCCTCGAGAAAATCCCCACCCCTCAGCCGCCGCGCTCGGGCCAGCCCCACAGCTCTGCCTAGTGCACCCCTGCCCTGCAATCGCAGAGCTCAGCAAGGACAAGGCCTGCTGGCCAGCGGCCTGTTTGTGTGGTTAATCAGCCGCATGGCCCAGTCTGGCGTGGAAGCAGACGGTTGTTTGCCGGGGCAGCTGCCGTCAGCGGCTGTGCTCAGCCACGCCCCCTGCTGGATCAGAGTGGACACTCCGAGCCCTCCGCACGCCCAGCCCGGCTGATGGGGATGTCAGGCCTCGTGGGGAATTAAAAGGCGATGATTGGCTGGCGTTTGTCACTGGGTGGAAATAATTGTGCTGATGAAGACAGAGAATGCTGGAAAGAAGCTGGAATCCACCTGACTGAGTTCTGCAAATCCATTTGCATTCCTTCACCGCCTGGCTGGGGAGCTCGACCCCGGGTGAAGGACAAGACTCAGTCTAAAGGGGACTCGCTGCTGTTAGCCCTAAAGGGTCTATGACAAGCAGCTGAACGGCCCTGATCCCATCCGTGCACATAGACAGTGGCCAGTTCCGCACTGTATTCCCCTTTCAAAGTGCACCAATTCGGGGCGCTCCATTATCTCTGGTTGCCCGGCCCCCAAGTACTGTGATTTGAGCTAACGAGTCTCAAGCCACATGCTTAGAATGAGACGTACCCGCTGGGTCTGAATGCTGCTGGCTGGCAGCAGTAACTAGAGGAGCAGGGGAGCCGTCTGCTGTTCTGGTGGTTGGATTAGCTAATGCGTGCTCGGCTGGGTGGAGGACTCGGGTGCCAGAGGAGGGCTGGGAGTTAGCAGTGCTACTTGTAACCTCGCCGTTCTGTTTTGCAGACTCCGCTGGGCACAACTAAAGGTGGGTCCTCTCCTGTCTCACCCACACTCCCCTCACTTAGGAGCGAGCTCCCCGGCGCTCCTGCTCTGAGTGGCGGCCTCCTATGCAGGAGAAGCAGAATGTGATGCCCTGGCCTTGCAGCCCTTGGTCCCGCCGCATGGCTGGGCAGCACTCGGGCAGGGTTGGCCGCTGGATGCCAATCGGTGCTGAGCTCCCAGTCGCCTCGCTCTGCAGGGAGTGCATCCCCAGGAGCGGGAATGGCTCCTTCAGTCAGTAGATTCCCCTTTGCTTGAGTGCCACCCAGTCCTGGAAATGCCCCCAGCCCTACGGCTCGGGGTGGGTTGCCGAAGTCAGTCACCCACCTTACCAACCCCCCCTTCTCCTCTCTCCATTAAACCCAGGGGCAACAGTTATCAGCCGTCTCTGACTGCACCTGCTTTCTGCAGGGTGAACTAGGAGCTGACCTAAGGCACGAAAGCCCATTTGCAGAGGGCAACAGCCTCCCCGGTGGTGGGAAGTGCCTCCTCCCAGCTCCCCAGGGCGCGGGGTCGAAGGGGCGAGCTGGATGCTTGTTGCTGTTGCAAGCCTGTGTTGATCACCTGGCCCGTCCCCTTGTGGTGGACGTCATGGAGCAGGGCATGGGGCGTGGCTAGGAGCAGGGCATGGTGGGAACAGGGCATGTCCCCTGCTACAACAGGTCACCTGGATAGAGAAGTCATTGTTTTTCCTCTTCTTTCCCAAAGCGGAGCAGAAGATCTCCAACAGCCCCATGAAGTCGGTGGAGGGCACTGACATGATGAAGGCAGGTACGTACGTCGCCTCTTGTCCCGGGGAGGATGCTGGAGTCCTACTGCCCCATGGTACTTAGCGCTGGATGGGGGCAGGATGCCGTGGGGCTACACCAGGGTCGTGCTGTCTCGGAAGAGAAAATCGCAGCAAAGCCGCAGTGCTCAGAGCACGGTTGCAGGTGTCTATCAGCGGGAGTTGGGGACAGGGGTGTATGGCACGGGGATCAGGGATAGGGTTAGGGTTAGGAATGTGCAGGGTAGGGTTGGGGTGTTCGGCCAGGTAGGTTGAGGTTATTGGTGTCCATCACCTGGGCTTAGAATTGCAGACAGCCATTAATTTGATGGTCCATCGATACAAGTCGTACGCTCTGCACGTGGAACCGTTCCCCGGGGGAAGGACATGCGAAGGCCCCTGATGCCAGCCAGATCCTATTAGGGGCAGGCTGAAATCCGCCTTGTACCAGGCAGTCAGCACTTGGAGCAGTGCTGGGTACCCAGTGTCTGGTGCATCCAAGGGTTGTACCCCAGGGAAACGTGAGTCACGCACTTCTCACGTGAGACACGGGGTCGCCCCATGCAGTGCTGGGCGCACGGCCCCGTGCGTTAAAGACACACTGGAAGAGTTTCCCTCTTAGCCCATTTCCTGGCTCTGTATCTGGTACGGCACTCGAGTTACCAGGGAGAGTCACCTTCCATGCACGCTCCCCCTCCCCTCAATCAAAGCCAGTTGGCTGGCTGAATCTTTATTTGATTCAGTCCCTCGTGTTGTGGCTTCTTGAGTTTTATCCGAGATCTAGTGTAGCTGCCAATCCAGCCTCTTGTAGCCAATCCTGCAGGGACCGGCCTGTGGGGACACATACACACCCCCTGCACATCGCATCTTTGGCCTCTGCCCTGGCGTGGCTATAGATTAGGTGATCATGGACCCTGGCCCAGGACGCGCTGACTCCCCAGAGGCTGAGGGGACTCCGCCCCAGGAGTGTCATTTCAGAAAAATTCAGGGAGGCCAGGGGGCAAAACTGCGCCGGCACAGAGACCATTATCTGTGATTGTCAGTCTGGGAGAGGGAGTGGAAGACAGAATAGAGCCTATAGGCTTAGGAAAGGTTGGAGGAGGGGCAAACCAAGGTATTGCAAACTCCCCCCCTCCCCTTGCCCAATAGCACATGATGCCCCTGCTCAGCACCGTGCAGGATTGTGACCCTAATGGGGCATTTCAATCGCTAAGGACTGTGCTGCTCAAAACCCATTGTAGCAAGGCTTCACCGGGGCTGGTCCCTGCCTCAGTTTCCCCTCCCTCCAGGCCCACAGTCCTTTATGAGGGCTTCGCCTTGCTGGGGCCCCTTATGCAGCAGGCTCCTGCTTCCCGCAGGGATCTCTTTGAGGCCTCCTGCCTGGGAGCTCTGGAGAGCTGTCACTTGCCCTTGTCCCAGCCAGCTCCCTCCCCAGGCCCTCTGCCCAGCAGCTCATCCGGCCCTCCAGTTCCTTTGGGCCTCTCCCTGGACTTCCCCCCCCACACACTATACTCACGCTGCCACTTAGCTCTTCCAGTAGGCCTAGTTCTACGTCTCTTGCTCCCATCACCTGATCCCCTGTCCTCATTCCTGTCCCCTGGGACGGTGGGTTACACCTGGTAGAGGCCAGGTTGTGCCTCGGCCTTTTAAAGGGCCAGCTCCCCCTGTACCACTCTCATAAAGCAGACCCCACGCTTTTCCACGCTGTGTCGTCACGTAGCAAAGGTGAGCTCCGCAGGTGGGTCCGACTGAACCGAACGGAACAGCGTGAGTAAATTCTATGGCCCAGACCCTCGAAGGTGCGGAGGTGCCGAACTTCCACTGAAATCAATGGGAGTTTGGTGTCACAAGACCTATGAGGATCTGAGCCGGTAGTCTTGTTCTGGTCTCTAGTGGAGGTGGGTCTGTGATTTTCCCCTCGGGAAGACGGTTGTCTCAGGAAACGAAGACACCGAAAATTCAAAGTGTTGGAGCTGTTTCCATTTTGCAGGGCTTGAAAGGGATCCATTTGCCACCAAAATCTTTGGTGCTTTTCAAAACGGTTACAGAATATTTTGTTTCCCAAAAATACTTGGCCTTGGCGGCTTTTCTTTTTTTAACTGAAAACCAGGTTTTGGGTAAATGAAAAATGTCAATAATGATCATGCTTAAAAATACCAATTAAAAACACCCCCGGAAAATTTTGTGCAAGACAGAGACTTTTTGACCATGTAGAAAATTTTTTTTTGCAAAAATTTCAGTTTAAAAAAAATGCCATTTTTCCATGTAAAAAAAAGGAGGGGCAAAGAATGCCAACCACCCTATGAGCGAGGAAAGGGGCTTTCCCAGCCCTCCTGTTGCAGTGCATGCGTGTATTAAAGTCGCAATAAGTGACGCTGCTCACCAGGTTCTGTTTAACAGTAATTAGGGACTGGCTCAAATCTGAAACCCTTCAGCCTTTGGGAACGCTGGCTCTCCATAGAGCTGGGTGACATTTTTAATGAGAATAGTTTTGCTCCTCCCCCCCAAAATTGGAAATGTCAAAATGTTTCCGTTTTTTGTTTCAGAGAGACGTTTCTTTTCAGAATTTACCTAAAGGTATTTTTAAGAAAATTACAAACATTTCCCAAAAGCCAAACAAAAAAAACCTTTGTTTTGGGTCGATCCGAAACGTTTTGTTCCATCTTAAATGAAATGTTTTTGTTTTTCTCTTGCATCAAGAAAAACAGAACATTTTTCAGTTTGGTTCAATGTGAAGCAATTGTTAAATCAAGCTTGGCTGGTTTTCTGATCACTCTGCTCTAGGAATTGGTTGGGGGCAGTTCTCTGGTCAGACACGATCACAGGCCTGGTCAGACACGATCACAATGCTCCCTTCTGGCCTTGCAATCTAGGAATCTAGGAACAATTACTCAGTTCAGCCACCAAACCGAAAAATCGGTTATTTGCCCAGTCCTAGATTTGGCTGTGAATCCAGACGTTGAGCCCAACTCTAATAACTATTAGAAGTCTGACCCACAGCTCCTTCTATGCAGGATTGGCTCAAGCTTTCGGTTGTATGTCTCTGCCATCTGGCAATTACCCCCAAGGGCGCAGGGAAGATGGAACTCAGAACTTGAGCGAGTTTGTATCTCCGAAAAGCAGGCGGACGGGCCCCTGCCCATGGGATGGGCAAAGGCCAGGCCACTCCACGGTGGGCTAGCTGTGCCGTAGCTCCAAAAGCATTGCTGTGAATTTCGATCCCCGACACCGACCAGACATAAAGACGACACGGCTATTTCTGAACTGCGTCCACTGGGGCCATTTCACCCATGTGTAGCTACCGGGCCAACCCCAGCCCTGCTTTGCGTGAATGAGCTACACCTTGAGTCCTACCACGCAGTACGGTCGAGCTAATGCCAGGAACAATCCAAGCCACAGCCCCAGAACCTCTGCCTTCCAGAGTCGAGATACTCGTTAACTACACGCTTGTTACATACATGTAAACCCACTTAATGTCAAGTGCGATCCATACAGCTCGATTGCTTTCCAAGCCCCAGGCGGAAATGTTATTTATATAATCTTAGATGCTGTTTCTGGCCTTACCCTTTTACCCTCTTATTATTTGAAATCACGCTGCAGCTGCACTTGTTTGGGTTGCCTGTGGATAGAAATCCCCTTACGTTCCCTTGGGTTGATTTCTTTCTTTCTTTGCCTCCTGCTCCTTGTGGCTTGTTGGCTCAGAGGGAAGGACACGTTGATTCATAGCATGGCTCGTCTAACCCCCCAACGCAGCACAGCAGCCTGGCTGCTTAGAGAAAGCCGGCTGGCTAATCTAACGGCTGCTTGCAAGCTTGGAGCGCTTAGCAGCACGGATCTCCGTAGGTCCATCCCGCCATTCTGCTGGTGCTCTGGCGTTTGCAGGTTAAGTACAACGGGGCTTAGCAACGTTGCATGAAAGGGAAGCTACATTCCTGTTGCAAATGATTTCCTTTAGCCCGGTGAGTATGGATCAAACCTCAGAGTCCAAGTTAGAGTCCACGGCTCCATCGGGGAGCTACCAAGACAAGGGGACAGAGCAGGCCTCAGAGTTCAGGTGTAGCATGCGAGAGCTGGGTACGAGGCGTTCTCAGCGTCAAAGTGCCAGAGGAGAGCAGACGAGCCCAAAGCCAGGAAGCGCTGCACAGATGCCAGTGGCTCTACGCCATTTTCCGCCAGCTGAGAACCTGTCCCAGGGCCTGATTCTCCACCGCCTTGCGCCTTGCGTTGTCACGGACGCCTGCGCAAAGCAGGGGGGGGGACACCCTCCCAGCCGCGGGAGTGGGGAATTCCAGCTGGGGGAGTGTTTTGCACCCACTTTGCACAGGGGAGAACAATGCCACAGAGGGCAGTTGGGCTCCTGGGGCTCGCTGTTCATTGGAGAAGCCGAGCCCTGCGCGTCTTTGATTCATATCTGCTCAGTGGACTGACGGAAACAACTCCTAGATTCTCTTCTGCCTCCTGCCTCCATCCGAGAGATCAGAGAGCAGGCGCTTTCCTGCCGTTCTTACGACAGCTGAATTTGGAAGTTGGGGTTTTTACTAAATGTACAAAACCGGAGTGAGGGTCAGATCCCTGCTCAGAGTCCTTGGCGGGGCCTGATCCTGCTGGCCAGTGGCGAGAGGTGAGCTAGACCCATCCCTCAGCTCTCTGGACAGAGAGGTGACAATGGAAGCAGTTCTCTGTCCACAATGTCTCATCAGCTACCAAGAGGGGAGACCAAACAGCCCCAGAGGTAAGGGAGCTCACGGCAGCACTGGGATGGCCCAGGCGCTAAGGATGCTCGAAGGTAATGTACATCCGGCTAGGAAGGCTGTGCCCGGGACGTAGGGGCTGCCTGCCACGCACTCCCTGCTGGAACGCACACTGCCGCTTCTCCCCACCTAACATCTCCGAGCTCGCCCACTGGCACCCCCTCCTCTCCATCACGTGCCCCCTTCCCCCCCCCGCGCTAGCTGCCTGCTTCTGAGTGCTGGAGCCTCGTAGCGGGGTGGGAGCCGGGGGCTGGTTTAACTCTCACTGTCCTGTTTGTATCCCAGCCATGTACTCAGTGGAGATCACAGTGGAGAAGGACAGAGTAACTGGCAAGACCAAAGTCCTATCCAGCACCACCCTGCTCCCCAAGAATCATTGCCTGCAGGGGGTCAAGGTGTACGAGGATGAGATGAAAGGTACGGGCCCAAAGAGCGTCCCTCCCTCCCCAGGCATCCTGGAGGCCAAAAGGGAGGTGAAGGGAGAAGGTGGCTGTAGGCACGGCCGGAGGAGCAGCAGTGACCGTTCGCTGCTGTCTACCGCTCTCCAGCTTTCCTGGGGACTGGCAGACGGACCCCTGCCCCAGCTGCGGTGGGTCATTGGCACCACCTACTCAGGGTTAGTAGCTAACAGCCGCCACACCCTGCGTCCCCGCCCAATACCCAGCGCCATGTTGCTCTCCTGGAACCAGTAGATTCAATCTGCAAGCCCCTGGAGAACAGTAAGGTTCTAAGGAAAGCCAGCATGGATTTGTCAAGAACAAATCAAGCCAAACCAAGGTGGGTGCACAACTGCTTGGAAAAACTGTGCTCAGAGGGTCGTGCTCAATGGTTTGCTGTCAAACTGGGAGGGCGTCTTTAGCGGCATCCCGCAGGGCCAGCTCTGGGTCCGGCACTAGGCAATAGTTTCATGAATGCCTTGGGTAATGGAGTGGAGGGCATGCTGATAAAACTTGCAGATGACATCAAGCTGGGAGGGGTTGCAAGCACTTTGGAGGACAGGCTTAGAATTCAAAATGATCTTGAGAAATAGGAGAATTGCTCTGAATTCAACAGGAGGAAATCCAGCAAAGACAAGTGCAAAGTACTTCATTTTGGAAGGAAAAATCAAATGCACACCCACAAAACGGGGAATAAATGGTGAGGAATAGTACTGCTGAAAGGGATCTGGGGGTCCTAGTGGATCACACATTGAATATGAGTCAACAATGTGGTGCAGCTGTGAAAAAGGCTGTTCTCATTCTGGGGTGTGTTAACTGGAGTGTCGGGTGTAGGACACGGGAGGTGATTGTCCTGCTCCACTTGACCTTGATGAGGCTTCATTTGTGTCCAATTCTGGGCACCCCATTTTAGGAAAGATGTGGACAAATTGGAGAGAGTCCAGAGGAGCAACAAAAATTATGAAAGGTTCAGAAAACCTCCCTATGGGGAAAGGTTCGCGAAACTGGGCACCTTTAGTCTTGAGAAAAGACGAGAGAGAGAAGATCTGATAACGATCTTCAAATATGTAAAGGGCTGGTATACAGAGGCTGGTGATCAGTTCTTCTCCATGTCCACTGAAGATAGGACAAGAAAGGAATGGGCTTAATCTTCAGCATGGGAGATTTAGGTTCGATATTAGGAAAAACTTTCTAATTATAAGCGGAGTTAAGCTCTGGACCAGGCTTCCAAGGGAGGCTGGGAAATCCCCGTCATGGGAGGTTTTTAAGAACAGGTTGGCGGAACCCCGGTCAGGGATGGTCTAGCTGTAATTGGTCCTGTCTCAGCACAGAGGGCTGGTCTTAATGACCTCTGGAGATCCCTTCTGGTCCTGCATTGCTCTGATTCGCTCTCTCTCTCGTTGGAGGATGTTAGATAAGCGCTTTCATGTCCCAGGGTGGCCCCAGGAAATGGAGGAAAGATTCATAGGATGCATGACATAGTCTCGAGTTGATGCATCGGCGTGTGTGGGAGGTAACATTGTTTAGGTCGAAGCTGTGTGGTGCCGTGGCTTGGATGCTGGACTCTGGGTCCAGTTCAGGCCCTGGCTCTGCTACTTAATTTGTGCGACCTTGGGCAAGTTGCTTTCCCTGCCCTGTGCCTCAGTTTCCCTAGTGTGTGAAATGGGGGCTAATAAGACCTGACTTCCTGTGTTACCTTGCTTTCTCGTTGAGCGCCTCCATGACTGCAGCTATCTTTTGCCTTTTGTGTTGGGCCACAGCATCAGCTGACAGCCGCTTCCTGGGATTGTGAGCGGATAGCAAGATTCATAGATTCATAGATTCATAGATTCTAGGACTGGAAGGGACCTCGAGAGGTCATCGAGTCCAGTCCCCTGCCCGCATGGCAGGACCAAATACTGTCTAGACCATCCCTGATAGACATTTATCTAACCTACTCTTAAATATCTCCAGAGATGGAGATTCCACAACCTCCCTAGGCAATTTATTCCAGTGTTTAACCACCCTGACAGTTAGGAACTTTTTCCTAATGTCCAACCTAGACCTCCCTTGCTGCAGTTTAAACCCATTGCTTCTTGTTCTATCCTTAGAGGCTAAGAGGGTGGTGCGCTATCGGAACTCCTTAGTGATTTGCTGCAATCTTCCCCTCGCCCCTTCCCAATGCAGCAATTTGCCAAGGCTGCTGGGACAAATGCCCCAGAGTGGCAGAAGCCGCGTGGATTGCTGGGCAAGGCAGCTGAGGTGTGATGGGAGGGATGTTCAGACTCTTTCGGTCAAGTGCAGCTTTGATCTTGTTTGTCGCCCGGCGGGTGCAGGGAGGCATTGGGGCTGACACAAGCGAAGGCACCTTTAAAAGTCGCTTCGCCCCTTGTAGCGTTCAGCAGATGTTGGGAGATCAGTTTACAAACGATGGGCAAACACAACCCCATTTTCAGTGAACATCAATCCCCATGAATGGCTCTTATCGAGGATGTGCTGCGACCTTCCCTGTTCCATTGGTAACCGACACTGGCCCACACCTACTCCACACACTGGGCTTGGACATGTGTTCTGCTTAGCTAGGTTGGTAACAGCATCTCCACGGGATGCCGACAGGAGCTCTGAGCTTGGGGCTCCCCTGGTATGTGGACTGCTATTTTTGCTCTGATCAAGTGCTTTGGGTTTCTCTCCTGGCCTGTCCCAGGAGCTGTGTGTGGGTTGCACTATTTTGCTGCCTTGCCTCGGCTAAGCAGCACGCACCCTTGGCTGCTGGGAAAAGATGCACCAAGCTAGCCACATAAGAAACAGCAGAGCCACCTTCCCTGGGGATAACAGGGCATCACCACCAGGGGGGAATCAAACCCAAATGCCTGAGTATGGAGCAGTAGCGCCACCTAGTGGCTGCGTATACTAATCTCAGGGGTGGGGATTCTTTCTTACAGATGTCCCAGGTTGTCATCCCTGTACTGAGGATGATCTAGATCAGGGGTCTCAAACACGCAGCCCGGGGTCCGCATGTGGCCCGCAGGGTTGTTTTCTGCGGCCCGCAAGCTCCTTGTGGCCCCCCTGCCCCCCCCCAGCGTTTACCTAGAGCGGCTCCAGCCCGACGTGCACCGGGGCAGGGCAGGCTCCCTGCCTGCCCTGCCCCCGCGCCGCTCCAGGAAGCGGCCGGAACGTGGGAAAGGGGGGCACAGGACTCTGTGTGTTGCTCTTGCTTCAGGCACCGCCCCCAGCAGCTCCCATTGGCCGCGGTTCCCCATTCCCGGCCAATGGGAGCTGCTGGGGGTGGTGCCTGAAGCAACAGCAACACACAGACCCCTGTGCCCCTCCTCCCCCAAGTTCTGGCCACTTCCTAGAGCAGCGTGGGGACAGGCAGGCAGGGAGCCTGCCCTGCCCCCGGTGCACGTCAGGCTGGAGCCCGCCCCCCGAACCTCTCCTGCAGCCGAACCCTCTGCCCTGAGCCCCTGCCACACCCCACACCCCTCCTGCACCCCCTGGGAACAGGAAGAAGGCAGAGTTGGGGTGGGGATTTCGGGGAAGGGGTTGGAATGGGGGCGGGGCCTCATGGAAGGGGTGGAGTGGGGGCAGGGCCGAGGGCAGCGTGGGGGAGGTGTCAGTAATGCGGCCCTCGGGACAATGTACTAGTCCTCACGTGGCCCTCATGGTCATTTGACTTTGAGACCCCTGGTCTAGATTATGCCTGTGGATGTATCCTAGCTGACCAATTCCAGGACTGGTGGTTTCCTGTTTAAAGGGTTTTTTCCTTTGTGGGTGCCCAGTGGGATCTGTCCCAAGCACTGCTTTAGAAGCCATTGGTTCTCGTCACCTGACTGTAGATGGGGGTTTGCTGGAATAATTCCCTGGACAGTAGCAAGTGCTGATCTGGGAGTGTCACTGGATGACAACCACCATTTCTGGTGACTGGGTCGAGGGTGCAGCAAACAGCGGAGTGTGGGGCGTGTCTGCCTCTCTGAAGGGCCAAAAACTGCCTGATCCAGAAGGGGAGTTCTGGGTGTGGGTCAGATCCTAAACCAAGAGGCGTCCAGCTCCAGATG
The DNA here is from genome assembly GCF_013100865.1 of Trachemys scripta elegans. Lineage (NCBI taxonomy): Eukaryota > Metazoa > Chordata > Testudines > Emydidae > Trachemys > Trachemys scripta. The sequence goes on along the minus strand of NC_048319.1, from coordinate 5,700,955 downwards.
GGGGCGATAATGTGAGATTAGCTCCATAGATTCCTGCCGTCTGAAATCTAAGCCCCCCAGCCCTGGCTTGGTTCTGCCTACCCCAGATCCAGGCACCACCTCTCATCTCTAGACCAGCCTGGCACAGGCCCCCTTGGCCTTCCTCTGAGCCCTCACTGTCTTCTCTGTCTCTCCCGCAGTGGTGCACGCGGTCCACATGGAGGATGGCGCCATTGAGAACGGGGTGCACCCTCTCAGCTCCTCTGAGGTGGATGAGCTGATCCACAAGGCAGATGAGGCGAACCTGAGTGAGGCCTGCCGGAGGGACTCCAAGGCCAAGGAGCGCGAAGAGGCCAAGAAGGGGGGTCCCGGGAGCAACCTGCCCAGCCAGAATACCACGCCCCGGAAGGAGATCACTGGGGTGCAAGCCAAGCCAGTGGACAGCCCAAGAATCCTGGCCTCTGGTGAAGGGGCAGAACCTAGCAAAGAGCAACCGGTCACCATGATCTTCATGGGCTACCAGAACGTGGAGGACGAGAACGAGACCAAAAAAGTGCTGGGCCTGGGGGGCACCATCAAGGCCGAGCTGGTGGTGATCGAAGATGCCGACAAGCCAGCAGCGGCTGGAGCGGCAGACTGCACGGGCAAGGACCACGCCCCACCCAACGGCAGCACCGTGGAGCCCGTGGCCGCCCTGCCGCAGAAGGAAGACAGCCAGGTCGGGGAGAAGCCAGGGGCCAACGACACGGATCCCAAGGGGGCCGATCAGGACCTAGACATGAAGAAACACCGTTGCAAATGCTGCACGGTGATGTGAAACGTCGGCCGGCTCCTTTTGACCTCCCCTCATTGTACAGCCAAAAAGGACTGCCCCCCATCTTCTGTTCCCCTGTCCCTCATAGTTCGCTAGGTTCCACAAACTCCAAGTGACACAGTATTTTATTTACTTACCAGACACAACTTCTTTTTCTTAAGAGACTGGGGAAACAAATGCAGTGTTTGTAAAGTGTATAATAGGCAGCACCATCTCCCGGCCGCGGCATCGCTCGTCTGACGTCCGCTTCCATGCAATACGCCAACGGCGCTGAATATTATATTTATTATACACGCTTATTTTTTTCCCCCTGCCTTTGTCTCTCCCCCCTGCTCCCCTGTGCCATGGTGGGGTTTCTCAGAGCTCCTCAGCCCACCGGGGATGGCCATCAAGGAACTCTCCCGCCTGTAGGACTCCCGTTTTTTTAATTGTACTGATGGCTTTCCCCCTCGTTAAATGACACCCTCCTCTGTTATCCGAAGGATGCTGGAGCTGATCTCACTGATGGGGGGGGCTCAGGAGAGGGTCATAGGACTAAGACGCCTCCTTAGATGGTTCTTCAAGAACTGACTGTTGTTAGGACTTTCTTTCCGGCCTCCTGGAAGGGGAAGGAGGGAGGCCACCTACGTCCCAGCAACGGGCCACGGTTTAGAAACACCTGTATCATCTTGATAAGGCCACAGCCCAGCCGACAGAGCCCGCCTGTCCAGCGGCAGCTTAACTATCCCCCTCACCCCGGGTTTGTTCCGACGACAGGTCTGGGGACACCCGACAAGTCACAGACACAGCGCCCCAAACCACAGCTCCACAAGAAGTTTGAAGCAGAGGTTTCGGCCGGCACGTGAGCTGCTGGGCCGAACTTAAATTTGGCCTGACCTTGCTGCTTAGAGTTTTTAAGCACTGACCCGAGCCTTCAAACCAGCCACAAGAGGGACTGTTTCTGCCGCAAAAGGAAAAGGACACTCCCCGGAGTCCGTGTGTGACGTTCCAACACCACTTGGCCAAGGTCCGTGGGGGTGGGCTGTGAGATGGACCTGTTGTTTCAACACCTAAAGTTGATAGTTCCTGTGGTGCCAGGGGCAACGTGCCGCTCCAGAAAAATGCAGCGGCGTAAAAAATAAACAGATCCCTGCTGGATTTCCAGGCAGCAGAATCAGTCATTCTGGAGTCACTCCTTCTCTGAAGGAACTTCTATGTCCGGCACTCACAGTGGTGACCACAAGCCTTAAGGTACTTTATTGACCCTGCTGGTTTGAATGCCGGAACCGGGGCCTATCAGCTCCCACACCCCTGTGATGTCATGTCTTCTGCTGTTTTCTACAGAAGAGCGGCTCCTTCATTTCTTAGCTGGCTTTTCTCTGTTGGAATGACAAGGCCGTGAGGGAGCGAGGTGGTTGGAAGGACATTGACTGCGTCTCCCCTTGCATGAACTTTTCCCTTGTAGACGCCGTGCCGGTAAGGAGATCAGCCACTGAGCTATTGACCGAGATGCTCCCAGCCCTGGACGGTGGGTGAAATTGGAAGAGGTTGGCCCAAGTCTTGGCCAGCGGGAGAAGGGACTGCTCGTCGGCAGTTCTGGAGTGTTGTTCTGAACATGTTCGTGGTCATTAAATTGTGGAGCCCTGGTTAGCCACAGGTAGGGCCCTCGTCCCCTGTCAGCACCTCCACCCACTCAGCACCGGCAGCCCCATAGCATCAGTGCTGTCGCCTTCCCGGTCCAGGGCAGCCCTCCCACGTCTGGACAAAGTCTGAGCCCTCCAATCCCTTGGCATGTCCTCACTCGAGCGTGCCCTGCCAGATGCCCCATTGCTGCACGGGTGGGGGCATTATGATTTGCCTTTGGCGCCACCTAGTGGCATTGATGGGTCCCCTCGAGCCAGGTGTTTATTCAGCACATTTGGCCCAGGCAAAGCAAAACGGTTTTCACTTGGTGGCCAAGGAGCCCAGCAAGGGACCCGACAAATGGCTTTGAAGGGGGGCAGAGTTTGGCAGCTGCCTCAATTGCTTAGAGACACCCCTAAACCCAGGCCCCCGTTCTGCCCTCCTTGAAACCTAGGCAGGCCTGGTGACACTAATGGGGTTGCACCAGCTGTACCTGAAAGCAGAATTCACCCCTCCCCCAAGTAAAGCGATGGGGCTGGATTCTACTCTCGGCTACCCGCTGACTGTTGTGGGTCTGCCCCAGAGCTCGGGGACTCCTCTGGGGGTCGCTCACAGAGGTTTCCAGCCTCAGAATATCTTTATTCTTGAACTGTGTTATGCTGACGGAGGGCACCTGGCTTTTAAAGCAGTGAAGCGAGTGGTGATGCTGTGATCAGCGTTAGTTCTTTTGCTGCTCCTGGTTCGAGTCTGTAGCTGGCCACTGGGCCCCAGCCCCCTCCAGGGAGCATCTGGTTCTTCTCTGGGCTGACGTCCGTTCTCGGGAACACCTCGCGAGGGAGCTCTTCAGAACAGAGGCCTCCCTGATCCCTAATCGCTTTCCTTGCATCCACTGACCCGGGAGGCAGTTCTGCTCCGCAACAGCCAGATTCGCCAGGATGCTGCAAGTCCCCCAAAGGCAGCTTGTTGGCTCGCTGCCTTTGGGCCCTCCTCGGAGGTCCTTTAAAGGGTTCCCTAGGGGAGGCAATGGGAGTACATTGTCTGCCTGCAAGAACGTTCCTGGAACGCTCACGCGTGGACAAACGTGTGCTCCGTGCAGGACAAACCCCATGCAGCAGAACAAATCAAGCAATGGGCCATGACCCGGGGGCGCCATTAGAATGCAGGCTCGGTGCTAGAGGTAAGACTTCCCGGCTAGACAGACAACGCTCCCGGGTGTGGGTCTCAGGTCTCCTTTGCCGTGAAATAGGACGAGCTGTAGGGTTAGTGGTAGGACTAGAGATTGGAGCTTGTGCAAGGAAAAGCTAGCGCTCAATTAGTGTTTGGTTCAGGACGACAGAGTCAGGGATGCATTGGGGCTGGGTCATTCATCTGCAGTGACTCATTTATCGATACGACGTTAGACCTTTTTTCCCACGCCCCAGATAGACCTTATTACAGATTGGCTCGTTACTGGAAACAGTTCGACGAACGCTCAGTGAAAACGCTCCGGGAACTTGGCATTAAGCAGAACGTCGGGTTGCAGGCCGGAGTCTTTGGTATCGCCTCTGCTCTCCAGCTGGAGTGTTGAAATTCGTTACGAGCGGGGACGAGGGAAGGGATTTGAGGAGGTGCCCCTGGGAACGCTTCCTGCACGGAGCACATGTTTGTACGCGCGTGAGCGTCCCAGGAACGTTCTTGCAGACAGACAAACACCAAAGCTTTTGGGCGTGTTCACGGAAATCACGCCAAACGCCCTCAAGGTCAAGTTGGGGCCAGATCCCCATCTTGAGTAAGTCAGCCCAGTTCCATTGACTCCAGTGGATTTACGCCTTCGGAGGGCCTGGCCCTGGGAGTTGAGGAATGCTTTTTATTTGTTGAAAATGTTCGCCCGGCTCTAGACGCTATGGGGCCAGATTCTCACCTGATGTAAATGGGAAGCCAATGGTGTTACACCAATTTATGCCACGTGTGTGGTGCATCAGTGCCAGCTCCGCCATCTTTATACCAGGTCGGTCAGTTAATGGGTATGTGATAAAAGTGTGGGGAGGTGGCTCTGTGCTCCCTTGGTTTTCACCCTGTTCTCTCACATCATCCTTAGAGGCTGATCTCACCCAGGTAGCAAGAGCATCTTCTGCCCAGGCATGCAGGTCCTGAAGGGGGACGTCATCCTGGCTTCTCTGTTATGTGAAAATTACCACTGGGCAAGATTAACCACACGTGCCCTGTAGGCTTAACTGGACTCGGCAGGTGCCGAGGCTACTTGCTGTCCCTCTGCAGAGGGGTAAATTTCACCCTAATGTGATGTCTCAAGGATTAACCAAAGATCAGGCCCCTGATTGCACACAATGGTCTCCCCCTCCTCCCTCCCCCCGCGATTTGTGTAGCCTTCGCTGTTAGAGCGTTTCCCCTGCCGCGCAGCTTGAAAGGTTCCCGTGCTCGGTGTCGCCCCACGGCTACTCCATGCTGCACCCAGCTGTGGTTTTCGCACCCTTCCACTACGTGTCGGCGGTTCTCATCCCTGGCGTTAGCCCTTGTTCGGTCAGTCGGCCGGAGAGGACTTGGGGTCCTGGAGAAGGTCATGGAGCACAACACACGTAGCAGCCTGCGTGCCCATGAAAATATACCCACCCGGGGCCGTGCCCATGGAAAAATACCAACCCAGGGCCATGCCCATTCTTCCTCCTAGCTCCACTGACTTTGAGAGGGAAGTGAAGCTGGCCCCCAAATAGAAACCAAGGGGTTAAAAAGTATGTGCCCACACGCGCGCGCACACACACACACACACAGGGGGACATCACGACTTGAAGCCTTGATCAACAGTGAATAAATGTTACAACATTTCCAGGCTTCTCACGTTCCTGTTCAAAGATTCTCGTAGCGGGAGGAGGGCCGGGTCCAGAGAAGCAGATCCCAGTTAGTCACTTGCTATTTTTCCACTAGGCTGGCCAGTTCTCTTCGGTCCGTGACAATCATTTCTCCAGGGGTAGACGGAGGCCGACGCTTTCCTCTCCGTGCTCAGCCTCCGACCCTTGGCCTTCAAACACAGCAGTATCACAGATGCTTCTCCCCTGGGATTGGGGTATAGACGAGCTTCCCTGTGTGACCCCTGGAAGAGGCACCCGGCTTCCCAGCATTGGGTTTGGTGCAATCCAGGATGGACACTGGCAAAGCTTCACCTGAAGCCGATTCCACCACCCCTCAATTATTTCATTTAACCAATGGTCTTAGCCCCCATGGCTGAGATCTTTGCCGAAGAATAACGTTAAGGACCCTGTAATCATGTCTATTCTCAGGGGGTGAGGGGGTGAAGAGGGGTGTGGCAGGGCGGTGTGAGAGTGACCCAGCTGTACAAAGAGGGACGTTGCCTGCCCGGCTGCCCTTGCCAGGTGCACGTTGTCCTCCTGTAGCCCCTTCCTTGGTCCCGTCCCAACCTGGGGTGGGGCCAGGCTGCGTCCTCTCCTCCACAGCAGGTGGCTGTCGAGAATCAGCCAGCTTCGTGCCACCTACTGGGCGGAGATCTGTCTCCTAGGGCTCCACGGATCCGCCCTTAGTCCGGCCCCGGGAGCTCTTGCTGTTCTGGGGGCAGACCCGCCCCCCAGTCCACACATGGGGCAGATGGGGAGTTACGCTACGGGGCAGACCTCCCCCAGGTTCCAGTTTAGCTCTGGACCCAAGTCAGTCTTAAACCAGGCACCAGCCTAGTCACATAGGACCCGAGTCTGCTCCTGGTGGGCTTTCCGCTGCTGCTGTTAATGGACTCCGGATCGGGCCCTTGATTCCTCAGCTGGACCAGGGGGAGGGGGAGAAAGCAGGTGCCCAGCACATTCTGAATGGGAGACTGGTGTGCAGCCCCCTCCTCTAGCCCCTTTCCCCCACATCTGCCTGGCCCCTTCCCAGCCGGTGTGTGTACAGGGCGGTCCCTCTGTGAGTCCACACCCACCGCCCCCCCCCCTTCCTCCCCGCCCCCCGCTGCGTGACTCGGCTGAAGTGCACTTCCCGTGCTCCTGTGCTTTTTAATTGTGACGAGCCGTTTGAAGTTACAGCCCCGTTGTTTGTAATACACCCGAACTAAGCCAATAAACTGTGTGACTAATCAGACAGATGCCTCCGCCCTCTGCTTTGGGGCCAGCCCCAGAGGCCCGCGTGGGGAGATGGGACGTCACCCTGGATTCTTCGCCACCCTGGTTCTTGCATGGAAGCATCCCGTAGGGTGACCAGATGTCCTGATTTTATAGGGACAGTTCCGATTTTTGGATCTTTTTCTTATATAGGCTCCTATTTCCCCCCCACCCTCTGTCCCAATTTTTCACACTTGCTGTCTGGTCACCTGTAGTGGGGTGGTCACCCCACTCCTGCCCAGAGGGGTTAAAACAGCCTGGAGAGGGCTGCAGCTGGGAAAAGGCTGATTGGGGAAGCAGCCACAGGTGGGGCCACGCCCCAATCAGACTGCGGCTGGCCCTATAAGAGGGCCGAGGGCCAGAGACTGGAAAAGAGATTCTCTCTCTAGCTTTGTGAGAGAGAAGGACCTGGCTGCTGGGAAGCCAAGGAGGGGACCTAGGGCGGTGCAGTGCTGGGGAAGGGCAGAGGAAGCTGGGGAGCTCCAGGCTAGCTAAGTCCCAGGCTGCAGGCCAAGCTAAGGGCCCACAAAAGGGTACTAGGGCTGCAGAGGGGCAGCCCAGATATAGGTGGGGATAGGGGATAGGGGTTCCCCTGGGGGGGGAGACCCAGACAGAGGGTACCGCGGTGGGCAGAACCCCTGGGCAAAGGGCACCGGGGTCCGGGAGGGACAAGGGGCCAGCGGCAGGCGAGACATCAACCGGCCTGTAGAGGGCGCTCCAGGCTGGAAAGAGCTAATGCCCTGGAGGACCAGCAGGAGGCGCCGCGCCAGTGAGTCGTTGCCCCACCACATCACCCTAAGCGTCCAAGGGCTCAATCGCAGGATTTGCATCAAAGGCTGAGAGGCACAGTAAAGTGTGGGGGGCCATATAAGTACTATAGATAGAGGGGTGTGTATGGGGATGGATGGATGGATGGGTGTGTTTAGGGGTTTTTCCCTTCCCCTGGTTTTTGTCACGCAGACAGGAAGCAGAAGACCAGAAGTCCGAAGTGCAGGCAATGCGATGTTTATTGGCATTCGTTTCAAGCAAGCATACGCATAGCTCTGACGAGGACGCTTCAGTCAGGGACAGGCCTTTCTTTGGCCCTTTAGTGTTTCTGATGCTTCCCCCGCCCTTGTTCCTCCCAACTGGTTGCTTGACCTTCTCTCGGGAGCGGCGTTTGAGGCAGGACTGTCCTTCAAGTGTTCGCTGGTATATTTACACTCCCACCCTGCCCAGCAACACTTTAGCTCTATCATCTGTTTTCACCCCATCTGCTTGCGGGCAGGTGTACCACTCCGTGTCTTTGTTCACACATATTGGTAAGAATAGAAAAGTATCAAATGTCAAATGGGCAAACAAGACCCAAAATTCTCTCTCCGGCAAATATACAGGCCTGAATATTAACACTCCGAACAGGATGGATGTGTATGGAGATGGATGGATGGATGGATAGATGGGGCATGTATGGGGATGGATTGATGGGTAATGTATGGGGATGGATGGATAGATGGGGCATGTATGGGGAGGGAGGGATGGATAGAGGGGTGTGTGTGGGGATGGATGGGTGTGTATGGAGATGGATGGATAGATGAGGCGTGTATGGGAATGGATAGATAGATGGGTAATGTATGGGGAGGGAGGGATGGATAGAGGGGTGCTTATGGGGATGGATAAATGGGTGTGTATGGAGATGGATGGATGGATAGATAGAGGGATGTGTATGGAAATAGATGGATTTCAAACCATGCCCCCTCCTTTGGATCAGGATTTTGGTGCAGGCCATTACACCCATCACCCCATCTTGAGCCACAAAGAGGATAATGACCTACTACTGCTACCAGCCAAGGGGGTAACTCTTGTAGCTCAGCTGGCAGAGGTGCATGCTGAAGCGCCTGGGTTCAAATCCCATGGGGGTGGGAGGTCCATGCCATGGATCGGACCCTTTCCCAAGCTAACGTCCCCTCCTCAGATCATTGAGATGGAAATGGCCTGTTAGTTCCCCTCCTCTGTCTCCTGCAGGGTCTCTGCATGATGGTCTCCTGCTAAGGGCCATGTCTGGCCTCGCATGGAGCATTGGGTCTTCATGAGAGGCAACTCCCCAGCCTGGGCTAGCCCTGTGACTGTGCCAAAGCCTCCAACAAGGGAGAGCGCTAGGTAGGTAAGGAAGTGGGCATCAGGAGGGGAAGGATAATACAGACCTTAATCTCCTTTCTATGCAGATAACGATCTAGGCGCACAAGAAGGGGAACCATGCTGACCAGCTGGGAAGCCATTAGCTGCTGGCAGCGACAGCCGCCCCACGCCCCATTAGTGCTGACGGCAGATCTGCTGGAGCGATGCTGGTATTTCCAGCCGCTTGTGCACGGTCTCTGGTTAAAAAGGAAGCGGGGAGGGACAGTCTGTCTCTTGTGAAATGGGGAGCAGAATAAACTGGGAGCTAGGGGCATAGCAGGATAAGTATCTGCATAGATCCCGCAAGCTCTTTGCATGCTCTGTGGGGAGCTTTTTTGGCAGGGTGGGGCTTACTGGCTTGGATCCTGGGGGTGTTTGTCTCGTCTGAGCAGCAGGCTACGGGGAGGGTAAGGGAAGCGTTCCCCACCACATCGCTCGCTGCTCCCTCACCTGTGCTGGGCTTTTCAACAGCCGCTGCACCCCACCCCAGAGGTGGCTGCATGTCAGAAGTTGGAGAAGTTAACCCCGATCTGTTGCTTCATGAGGATGGCCACGATAGGGGTTGTGAGGCTTCACTGGTATGGTCTATAGCGTGACCATGACTTGAGCTCCGTGGCTGGAGGGCGCTAGAAAGATGCTAAGCGTGGTGACAAGTCCATGGGCTCACTATGCTGTGTGTCACAGTGGGGCCCGAATGTGTCTCCTTCTCTTGTGTCAGCACTAGGCCCCCACCGATTTGAGCTCAAGGAGAATCCCCAATTGCTGCCGGCAGTATAGGGTGTATGACACACACCGAGAGTTAAGCATCCCTGATTCTGTCCAGTAGAGGACAATGGTGCCACCTACATGCTAGCCACTTCATGACACACATTACATTTTCCTTGGGTGATCTAGGCTGGGGCGTCCTGTCCAACTTCTCCTGCTCTTCCCTTCCCTTGGGGGCTCGGGGTGAAAGAGGATGCGCCGGGCTCTGGCTTTTCCTGTCCTGGTGCAGAACTTTCCTGCATCCCTTTTTATCCTGATGATTTGTTTGTTCCAGCCCGGGGGGAGGGGGAAGGGGGTTGTTGTCGATGCTAAAGCCCTTCCTTTGATCAGCAACATTCCCATGGTCTCACTGTCAGCACCCCTCTGCCCCATTGTCTGCCCTTCCCTACAGCACCCGGGCTGGCATTTCCACTGTCAGCTCCTGGGCCTCTGCCCAGCCATCAGCTATTGTTGTCTGCAAATCCCGGTAAAGCCCGGCTTTAGCTGACAGATGGTCCAGAACCTCAGGCCTGCCGAGTCCTGCAGCTGCAGACTGAGGGCCGCAGGGCCGTGATCCTGGAGGCACCGGACCCCCTGCCCCCCCATGGGACTCCCCAGAGATGCTCCCCTACAGCAGGTGGGTGACTATCCGGTGCAGCAGGGCAGGGCAGGGGATCCGTCTGGCTATTACTGCTCTGAAATGGTTTAAGATCCGGTGTGTCCATCCGGCTGGGCTGGGCTGCTCCCGGGTGGCAGGGTCGGGGATGGGGGGGCGGGCAGAAGTATGTGGGGAGCTCTTCCATTTGGCTTCTGCCACCTCTCGGCCCAGGAGACCTGGCTCCTGTCTTCATTGCAGGGCGTTGCCAGAGCCCCTCTGCCCCAGCACGGAAGAAGAAGCCTCCGTCCTTGGCTAGTTCTGCCGGGCTCCTGCAGTGTCCGGACAGAGCTGGAGTCCCCAGATGCACCAGGGACTGCAGAAGGGAGCTGCCCGTGGAGCCTGATCCTGCAGGGGGCTGGGCACTGGCAGGGCGCTCAGCACCCCCATGGGATTGAGCTACGCTGTCGGGATGGGCAGCCCGGTGAGCTTGCCCACCTCTTCGCACCGGCTGATCCCTGCCAGCAGGAGACGCTGACCAAGGAAGCCGGGCTCCTAGGAGCCCTGTGGAAAGGGAGCTGCTCTAACCTGGCTGGGAAGAGGGGCGTTCTGGGGAACCCTGCTTTAGCTGTGATTACCCTCGCTAAGCAGGGAGGAGCCTGGAGCCAAACCCAGACCAGCCCCTCGCCCCAAACTCTGGGGGTGACTTTCCCAGTGGCCCAAATCCAAACCCAACTTTTGGGGGGGACTCAACCCCAAATCCAGTTCCACCTTTTGCAAATGGCCCCTTGTCTTCAGAACGGGCTGAAGCCAAACCCAATTCTGAAAACATTGGGGGGGAGGAGGGGTTCAAAAGCCAGAGCTGGCCCCTGCCCCCCGCTGGAGCCAAAGCGGGCCTCTGGCTAGCCGGAAAGCAACGTGGCAGGTGGCAGGGGCCAGCCCTGATATCGGCGATCCCAGAGCACTGCACCAGCCCCAGCGGCCTAGTGGGTGGGGCACAGTGCTGCCAATCCGCTGCACTTCTGCCGGGTGACCTTGGACATGCGCTGCCCCGCTCTGTGCCTCGGTTTCCCCAGTCACAGGATTGGCTAATGCAGCTGCCCCTCTGCCGCATGCTGAGGCCAGAGGACTGGGACGGTGCACTGTACCAGGAGCTCAGTCCGCACCCACCCGCCCCAGTGTCTATTCCTGAGGCTCTAACGGGAGGCCAGGCAGCTGCCCGAGGGTGTCAGTGAACTGAGCAGGGCCACAGCCGAATACAAAGTGACTGGATGAAACAGGGGAAAGCAGCTGCAGTTTGGACTGTGCCCTGTGCGAGAAGCACGCGGGGAAGCTGGTTGGGCCCTGTCACGCGATGTAACCCCACTGCAGGCTGGGACCTGCTGGAAGAATACAATCAAACACGGTGGAGGGGATGGAGAGCCGGGGTCGGAGTGGTGAGGCCGGAAAAGCCCCTCCAGGCTGTGACAGGAATGACAGACGAGGCCTCCTCGTTCTTACTGAGTCTGGGTTTATCTTGAAGGGAAAAAACAGCTCAAATAGGTGCCGGGCTGCAGCCGCGATAGGACTCCCGCGTGAACAGCCCGGGAGAGCGATTGGCTGGATCCTAGACCCTGCCTTTGCCACGCTCAGTTCTGTTCTATTCCCTTCCCGCCCTGGACAGCTGAACCTCCCCGACGGGCTGATCTCCTGGGATTTCCAGTCCAGCTCGTTCCCCGCAGCAGCAGAAACCTTCCCTAAAGGGGCCTGGTTTCCTGCTCTCCTCAGCGGGAGGCAATGGGCCCTTTGCCTGAGCAAGGACTGCAGGATCCAGCCAGATTTCCAACCTGGAGCAGCTTCGTCCCCGAGTCCCTGCCCTGAGCGTGACAAATCACTGAGGTCCCTCCTTCCCTGGGGGAGCTACACTGATCCATACATGGCTACCCCTTTCCTCAGACGGCAACTACAGATCCGCCTGCCAGCCCCTGGACACAAGGCTCACGCAGGCACTTCTGGTGCAACAAAAAGCATCCTGTCGGCTGCCCCGATCTCTTTTCCCCCTGGGCCAGACTTGGCACAGCGCCGCCAGCTCCACACTGGTCCCGCCCCAAATCAGGGGCTGCAACTGCTGGCACAGGCGACAGTTGCCTTGGGGGCTGCCCGGAATTGTGCCCCTGCTTCAGCAGCCTCTGGACGCACCTGGTGTTGCCAACTCGTGCGATTTTTCTAAGGAGTCCCGCAACGCTGGGATGTTTTCCTTGCAGCCCCAGCTCCTGGAGTCCTGGGATTATGGGAGATTCTCCACTTTCATTGGAACAAATGTCCATTCCTAGCCCTCCAGCCTCCAGAACTGTGACCCCGACACACACACACACACACACACACACACACACATACACACACACACACACGGAGGTTCAGAGAGCGCAGAAGGCAAATAAAAGGAACCCCCACTTTTATTACTGCTTTAAAATGGTGTGATTTTTAAGCCAATCTCATGATTTGGGGGCAGGCCAGACTCTCGGTTTTTCAACGCCAGAGGCTGGCAATAGCTCATCTCTGGCCCTGTTCATCCTTTGGCCATCTATGGCTCCTTCTCCTCCAAACTGCTCCTGGCCTAGAGCAGGGCTTCTCTAGCCGTCTTCCCAACCCGTGGGGTCCTCCTAAGCACGCTCAGGCTAGCTAGCCTGCCAGTGACCCACGCAGACCCTGTGTATGGTAAAGGCCGGACGCCAGTGGGTAAGAACACCACAGAGGCGCCGCCGCATTCTCCAGCGCTTTCAGTTTCACTTTGCAACCCCTTTCGAGAGGCCTTTGCATTTCCTGGAACTCGACACACACAGAGCAAAGGTCAGTGGTGCAATCTCTGGGTTTTGCTTGGCACCAGCAAGGCTGCAAACAGCCATGGGTCCAGCACTTACCTTCTGCTGAGCCGGGCTCGGCCTGCTGTCCGGGCCCTGAACCCAGAAGTAAAGGCTCCTCTCAGCTAGGGTCAGACGCTCCCTAGAGCTCCCTCAATCCTCCGGAGTTTCAGCCCCCCATCCGCACCCCATTGTCCTGGGCGCCTCATGTCCTGCTCTGCCAACGCATCTCGGTTCTGACCAACAGTACCCCTGGCCAGTCCAGCCCTGGACTTCGGAGCCGGACGCTCTTGGCTCTGCAGTGGCTTTCTGATGTCGACAGATGTCCACTGGCTTGAGGATGAGAAAGTCCCAGCTGCTCCCACCCTCTTCTATCACCTTTCTTCCGACTGTTTCCAGCCAGGCGAAATCACATCACGGCAAAGTGTGACGTCGCGGCCGGTTGTTTCTTGTGCTGCACGATCCAAGCGCCGTCTGCCCACTGGGCCATCTAGAGAAGGCCGCTGGTTGTAACCAAGCCTCTAAGGGTCTCATGATCCTTTGCACCCCGACGGAGTGACTCTGCTCCCATTCAGAGCTTTCCCATCCTGTCATCCCACTGGTTTCCATGCCAAGCTCAGCGGATTGACCAAACCCAGAGTGGAATGCCACCCAGGGACGCTGGCTACTGCTTTACTCCAAGGCGCCATCTGCAACCCATCAGTGGTATCTCCCTTCATTTCAACCTTGCGCTTCAGCATCATCTCTTCTTACCAGTGTGGTCATGGGGCAGAGGAATCTCGGGGGTTCGTGGTTGTGGGGAGCGGGTGTCGTATAGCAGACAAGCACTAGCCTAGGGAGAAAGGCCGTCAGCCTTCCGGAGGAGTCAGAGGGGATATCCCCTCAGCTAAGCTAACTTCAACCACAATCAGGATGCAGGAGCAACGTGTGGGTGTCTGTGTGACCCGGGGCTTGCCCTGGTTTTTTGTCAGACAAAGGAAGAAAGAAGAGACCCCTCCATGTGCCTGGGGTGGCGGGAGCAAATCCGTCACTTGGGGCAACCATCCAAGATTGTTTCGTTCTCCCAACACCAGGAAACAATTTCTCCCTGGCCCTGGCAAACAAGCCATGATATAACGCCACATTCTGCCCCATAGGGCTTGGCTGGGGCAGGGCAGGATGGGGCTGGGGGCCAGGCTGGGAAACAAGGAAAAGGAGCTGATTTCCAGGGCTGAATGAATGAAAGCGATTTTCCAAAGGGTTAATTTCTGGATGCCGCTGGACCTCTCTGCCGTTGAGGAAGCAACATTAAGGTAAATTAGATCTGATCAGTAGGAATGTCAGACTGTCCAGGCCTCCGGGCCACCAGGTGTTTCAGATCATTGGATCCCAGTGGCCCAGGAATTCTGGGGGCTTTCTTGTACATGTCTATCCCTGAACCTGGAACCAGATCCAGCTCTGTGTGTTGTAGGGACACGCATGACGCAGACATGTGCAGAAGACAGGGAAAGCTGTGTAATCAGACAACTTCAGCCTGTCTCTCTCACACTCAGGCGTCCTATGTGTTCACAGACGCACACCAAGCACATGTATGAGTGTGGCACATAGGATCACACCACTGAGGGATGGGAAAGACCTGTCAGTCTATCCCTGTACAGGGGACGGATCAGAAACTGTGCCCAGCCTTTGCCAAAAAGCTAGCTGGGTGTTGCTCTGCTCAGATACCCTGTTAAAGCACATGAGGCCTAAACCCTCCCCACGATCTAGTCATGTGAGAGCCAGCCGGGTCCCTGTTATACACAGCCACATGGGAGCCCAGCTCTCAGCCCATCCCTCAAGGAGCCTGGGGGCTCACATCAAACGTGGTCTGCCACAGAACCATGCACAAGAAACAGGTGTAAGTGATGCCTGGAGCCCGTTGTCCCCTGATCCCGGGGCATCCAGATGAGGTGGGCCCAGCTCCTCCCTCTGTTTCCCTGTCCCGCCCACCCCCTGCAGCCAGTTCACCTCTCCCAGGGATACTCACTCCTTTCTGATGATCACGACAGGTGGGATACTGTGGTGTTAGTGCCACCCCCCTGCTGCCTTTGGAGATGACAATCTGGGGGTCCAGGTTTCCCAGGGAGTTGTGGGAGCCCAAGGGAGTGTGTGTGTGTGCGTGTGTGTGTGTGAGAGAGAGAGAGACACACACACACACAACCTAAAGCAGGCAAAGTGGTGGGGACACCCAACCAGAAGAGCAGAGGGCTGGATGGGAGCTCAGAAGCACAAGGGAAGGGAGCAGCCAACCATGAGGTTCACCTGGCTTTTCCTCTCCCCCCCATGACCTACCCCTGCGGGGCTCTTGGCTGGGCTGCCTTCCCCATTCCTGCTGAGTGTCGTGCGGCTCTTGCTTAAGAGGGTGCAGCCAACTCCCTGCAGCGCCTAGAGAGGAAGTGGAAGGAGGAGCGCTCGCCAGCTGGGATTGGCTCCAGAATAACTGGTCACTCCCCAGCCGGGTGTAAACAGACTAAATCCCCTTTCTCTTTCTGCTCCAATCAGTCCTACGCGCTGATGGATCGCGGTAACCTGCAGAGGCTGGGAGCCTCATCCCCATCAGACTGACGGCCGTGGGCCTGCCCTGGACAGCGGCTCTTTCGCCTAGGACCCGGCATTGTGTGCCACGGGGCAGCCTTCCTGGCGCAAACTGTGATTCCAGGGGCGAGAGAAGATGTTTAAATACACCCCGCCGTGGCAGGTCCTGTGTTCCACCCTGGAGCCCAGGGCACAGGTAAGCGCAATGGTGAGACATTCTTAGGCTGTTTCTTCATGTGAATCTTCACCCCCCAGCGCTAAGAGGAGGCTGTGTGACCTAGTGATTAGAGCAGGGGGGAGATGGAACTGTGAGCCAGGACTCCTGGGTCCTACAGCCTTTCCATCCCTGGGCTGGAGTGTGCCCTAGGGTTAGGCTGGGGATCCGGACTCCTGGGTTCTGTTCATGCCTTGAGTACAGTTTAGTGATTAGAAAGGGGTGGGGGAATGGAAGCCAGGATGCCTGTGTTTTCTATTCCCAGCTCTGGGAAGGAGTGCACCCTATGGGGTTCAGACTGGGTGCCAGGACTCCTGGGTTCTATTCCTGGGTTTGGTTGGGGGTATGGTCCAGTGGTTAGAGCAGGTGGGTCTGGGAGCCAGGACTCCTGGGTTCTATTCTTGGTGAGTGTTCTCTAGCAGGTTAAGCAGGGGATTGGAAATCAGGATTCCTGTGCTGGCCCAGTGCTTGGCTACATTCCACATCAGCTGTTGTTACCTCCAAGTGACCCTGGCGGACACCAGACAGACTGGTTAGTTCACCGCTCCCCTGGAAGCTGCTGGCTTTCTAACAGCCCTGGCGCTCGCAGGTGTAAGAGGAGAGCCGGTTGTCCGTGCAGGGAGCCCTGCTGGGATCAGGACTATGCGAACATCAACATCCCACTCACATCAGAGGGAAGTGAGAGCCTAAATCACCTCTCTGGAGCACCGCAGCATAATGGGTGCGTCCTTCCTGGACTTACCTGCTGCAGGTGTGTTCTATCCAGACTCTGCTGGTACGCTCACCAGCGCGGCAGGGACCTTCCACCCGCATTCACCTGCTGTATTCAGCCACACGCCAGGTACCTTCTGTCTGCCCTGCCGTGAAACACTCAGCAGCTGGGAGGTGTCCTCTGCCTGCACTCACCTGCTGTGTTAAGTAGCTGCGCTCTGCTTGAAGCTGTCTGAAATGTCCAGCAGCCGCTAGCAGCGTTCTGTAACACGCCCCAGGGCTCTGAGACCCAGAGCTAGAGCATCGGTGACACCTGCCAAGGGATACAAGAAATCCCAGCGCCTGATTTTGAACTAGACACACCCTCGTCCTGAGGGTGTGGTAACTTTCTTACCCACGTTAACAGACAGTGGACTTTGTTTCAAATCCATGGGGAACGAGACCCTGTGCTCCCTGCCCAGAACACATCTGCTTCTGCATACTGGAGCCTTAGCCCCGGTCTACACTACGAGTAGGTCAAATTTAGCAGCGTTAGATCGATTTAACCCTGCACCTGTCCACACAACGAAGCCATTTTTGTCGACTTAAAGGGCTCCTAAAATCGATTTCGGTACTCCTGCCCGATGAGGGGATTAGCGCTGAAATCGACATCACCGGGTCGAATTTGGGGTAGTGTGGACGCTATTCACGGTATTGGCCTCTAGGAGCTATCCCAGAGTGCTCCATTGTGACCGCTCTGGACAGCACTCTCAACTCAGATGCACTGGCCAGGTAGACAGGAAAAGTCCCAGTGAAAAACAAGAGCGACACTCACTAAAAAGACCCTGCCCGAGCTGGGTGAGGCCTGGGGGACTGGGCGGGGAGAGTGTTTTTTCACTGGGCTCACAGCAGAGCTGGTCAATCAGAGGGCGTGAGCCTGCCTAGAACACCTGGGATTTTCAACTACAGCTTAACAAGCCCCGATCTAGGGTTTCGGCATCGTTTCTCCCAGGCAAAGGAGAGGCGGGATTCTGCTGTGAGCGGGGATCCCAGCCCTGGAGCGATGCCTAAATCTGATGCCGGGCGCCCTGGGCGCATTGTAGGGAGTGATGGGGAGGTTGGCTGGGGAGGGGACATCGCGGTGTCGCTCTCTCGCGCCCAGTCGCTCTCATTTACACACTGAGAAGAGCTTGGGCCCCGTCCCTCTGCTGAGACGCCACGTTGTTGCTCAGCAGAGTCTCCCTGGGGGAGAGGCCAGGGCCCGGCAGAGGGTGAGGTGTGCCCGGCACTGGTCTGAACTTGCTGCAATGCCCCCTGGGGAGTGGGTTTTCCCCTCTCTTGTTCAGCTTCCAACTGGGGCAGGAAATCAAAACAGGGACGGGATTTTTGTTCGGTGTTTGTGCAGCGCCTGGCGCCTGGGTCTGACTGGGGCTCTTAGGTGCTAGAGTAATACAAATACTAAGGAATAATAATCATAATTATAAAGCAACGGAAGAGGCCACTGTACCACCACGGATCAGCTGCTAAGAAACACCAACCCCCCGGACACCCCCTGCCCCTGGAGGCATTGGAACGTGGGGCTTCTCTGGAGACCTCTCTGGCCAGGGAGAAGCGCAGTGCTGGGACTGGCCTTGAAGGGGTCGAAGCCACGTGCCGTTGTCAGGACGGGGCTCTGGACGGCACTATCAGGCAGCAGCGCTATGTATCAGGAGGCGCTCTTGTCTGGTGCCACTGTTGATTGGCAGGTAGCATAGGGTGCTGCCGTTTACTGGTCGCTCGCACTAGGTGGCACTTCCAGAAGGTGGCGCTGTGAGCGTCATGAGGCTTTCCCCCAACCCGTGAACTCAAAGGATGCCGGAGAACGCCCCCTCTCCTGCCCCTGGCGCTGGCTTGTTAGATGGAGGATGCACAGGGGTCCTCTGCAGAGAAGCATTGATTGCATCAGCATACCCATGGAAAGGGGAGGCCTTTCCCCTTAGTCTGACTTCCTCTTTCCCCTTGTTGGTCTTGCCTCCAGGAGACGTGAGATGTTGCTGAGGTTTATTACGAGCTGCCCAGAAGCACCTCCCGCCAACTGGTCCTTAGCAGAGCAGGGTGATGGTGGCAGCGCCAGTCCCGGGGCCGGGGAGGCTTCCGAGTTAGTGCCACACCCTAAGGGGAGGCAAGAGAGGCCAGAGTTCGATTCCCAAGATCCCCAGGATGGCATGGCCTGGGAGCAGCAAGGCAGCCAATGAAAGACTCCTGAGGGATAAGCCCTCTCCCAGGAGGCTTTGCAGCTGCTGAGCTGAGTGTTCGGGGGCTAGGGTACCGTGCGTTGGCGAGAGCTCCCATCTCAGCTATGCAAGAGCAAACACTTGGGGTATCAGACATAATACACAGCTGGGACAGGAGAATCCTGGCCGGGGAGAGGCGCCCATAATGTAAACAGGACAGTGCGTGTGCCTGAACCCACCTCCTCCTGAAGTGTTTGCTGAGCAAGGCCGTTTTGGTACCCTTCAAGGGCTCTTGGGCACAGTCCTGCCCTTTCCAGAAATTTGCTTCCTTTTCAGCAATAAGCCACAGGTAAAGAGCTCTGACTACCACGCTCAGGTATTGGGGCTTTGTTCTAGCATCTCCACTTGACAGTCACTAATCCAGTGTCTCCCACGCACCGGCTGATGTGGCAAGGAGCTGTATGATCTCCCAGCCCTCGGGCAATTTATATGACGTGGGTGACAGTTACAAGGGTGCAGGTAGCAAATTCCAGATCCAGCTTTGAATCCAAACAACCGTCGCCCTTCTCTGGTGCTGTGTGTCGGAGAAGCTCCAAGCTCTTTACATAGAGAGAATGTAGCACTTGATTGGACCGTGGCCACAGGGGCTGCTGGGTAATAGAGGATGTGGTGCTTGGCTGGGCAGTGGCCCCAGAGGCTGCTGGGTAATGGAGAATGTGGTGCTTGGTTTGGGCAGTGGCCCCAGAGGCTGCTGGGTAATGGAGAATGTGGCGCTTGGCTGGGCAGTGGCCCCAGGGGTGCTGGGTAATAGAGAATGTGGCGCTTGGTTTGGGCAGTGGCCCCAGGGGCTGCTGGGTAATGGAGAATGTGGCGCTTGGCTGGGCAGTGGCCCCAGGGGCTGCTGGGTAATGGAGAATGTGGCGCTTGGTTTGGGCAGTGGCCCCAGGGGTGCTGGGTAATAGAGAATGTGGTGCTTGGTTTGGGCAATGCGCTGCACTGCACTGATGAACTCACACTCACAACTCTACTCGTGCAATGGGTCAGCGTCATCTTTATACAGATGGGGAAACTGAGGCCCAGAGAGGGGAGGCGACTTGCCCAAAGTCACAAGGCAAACCTGTGGCAGAGGTAGGGAAAGGATTTCAGCCACAAGATTTCCCTCAAATGTCAGGATGGTTTAGATCTAGGGCCTCCCTAGGGTCTGGATCTAAGAGGGTCTAGTTTGCTGCATCAGAGAAGCTGATGGGTGGTAAGGGATGGCATCAAATGTATTAAACCGTGGAGCCCGTGTCTCTGCCAGGGGAGGGGGTAGTTTTCCCAGCAGATGTCTCAGTGCATTCCAGGCTGCAGGACAAAGGATCGAAAGCCACCTCTCGATGCAGCCAATGCGAGGCCTGCCGGAGAAGGGCCAAGCCTGTGGCCCTGGCTCCCTCCCGGTGAGTCTCTGCAGTAACTCAGCTGCCGGATAGTTCCAGGCTGCTGCAAAGTGCAGGTCATCACGATGAGGTGCACGTTGGGGGAGGGAGCAGGGCACTAGACTCAGGTTCAATAACCCTTTGCCTCCAACAGCGAGCCCAGGCAAATTCTCAGAATTCCTTCACTGACTTGGGGCCAGGAGCTTATCAGGACAATGCAGCCCGTGGTCTCCTGGCAGCTCCGGCAGCGTCACCCCACCCTGCCCCCAACCCAGACCTGCGTAGTTCAAAAACACACTCGCTCGCAAACACCAGCCCAGCCGGATGCCCCCTAAGAGGTCTCCATGGGGAACTGGAACGCCCGTTCTGGAGGGTCCATTTGACAGTACGTGCATTGTGCTCTGGGTGGGGTGGGAGGGCTGGATCAGGGGTGGGGCCTCAGTAGACTTTGCAGCTCCTGCATAACTTTCTACTGCTACTGGTAATACAGCCTAGCTCTTCTATAGCGCGTGTAGCCAGGACTCTCAAACGCTTACACTGTACTGTATGCGTCGTCTGTACACCAGTCCAGTGTGTGCAAATGGGTCTGTGTGTGTGTTTATGCATCTTTGTGTCTGTGTGTGTGTGTGCACCTGTGGGTGTGAGTGTCTGTGTACGGATGCCTGTGGGTGCTCTGTGTGTATGTTTTGGTCAGTGTTCACGCATGAAAGGAGCGAGAACCAAGCCAGTTGTGTTTGTGAAGAGCCTGTGGTGTTAAGTCTGGGGAGGGACTGGGGGCTGCTGGGTAATAGAGGATGTGGTGCTTGGCCTGGGGAAAGCCCCAGGGGCTTCTGGGTAATAAAGGATGCAGTGTTGTGTATGGGCAGTGGACCCAGGGGGTTCTGGGTAATAGAGGATGCAACGTTGGGTCTAGGCAAAGGCTGCAGGGGCTGCTGGGTACTAGCGTGTGCGGCGCTTGCTCTGGACAATGGCCCCAGGGACTTCGGTGCCCTTTTTAATATTTGCGGGGCAGACCCTGAGCAGTCCATGAATGCTACAGAAATGCCAGCGCCCTGCGGGGTCGCTCCCTGCTCGTCCCTCTCACAGTAACGAGGTGATGGCGCTACTTCTGGCCTCTCTTTGCAGTCGTTCTACCGACCAGGAACCGGAGGGCAGGAGAAGGGGGCAGTAAGGAGCAGGGTCTGGGAAGGGTTGGGTTTTGCCCCACTGCCTCCTTAGTTTCTCTCCCAGCCTTGGGAAGCAGCAATTCAGGTCTTGCTTTTCTTGTCCATGTTGCTGGCAACAATACATTGCTGAGGAAATTATTACAGAGAGTGGGGGTTGCTGTGGGCTGAGTGTGTGGGGGGCCGGCGCGGCCCAGAGCGATGGGGACCGGGCACGTTGGGGCCAGCGCGACCCAGAGCGATGGGGACCGGGCACATTGAGGCCGGCGCGGCCCGGAGCGATGGGGACCGGGCGCGTTGGGGCCGGCGCGGCCCGGAGCGAGGGGGACCGGGCGCGTTGGGGCCGGCGCGGCCCGGAGCGATGGGGACCGGGCGCATTGGGGCCGGCGCGGCCCGGAGCGATGGGGACCGGGCGCGTTGGGGCCGGCGCGGCCCGGAGCGAGGGGGACCGGGCGCGTTGGGGCCGGCGCGGCCCGGAGCGAGGGGGACCGGGCGCGTTGGGGCCGGCGCGGCCCGGAGTGATGGGGACTGGGCGCGCTGGGGCCGGCACGGCCCAGAGCAATGGGGACCAGGCGTGTTGGGACGGCCCATCCCAGCGCCCTGGTGAGGAATGTGCTGTAAAAGAAACTGGCCCTGTGACCAGAGGCCCTTTAAATATGAGAAGCCACGATCTCTAATGCTCCTAAACGTTCCATGGTCCACAGCTACACCCATCTCTGCCCATCCTGTTGTGCCCCAGCTCCCCTCTGGAGCTGCAAGGGGTGAGTCCCTGGGCATGCAGTGTGGGGGCTGGGTCCAACTGCACTGGGCTTGACACCCTGTTTTCGCTCAGCACCCATGGGTTGTGTGGCACTTTGTGACTCAGCCCTGGCCAGCAGATGAGAGTTTCCCCAGTCAGCAGGTCACCGCCAGGCAGGGATTCCCTCCCTCTTGGCTGTACCAAATTCTCCCACGGAGGGGGGTATGATTTGGTCTGTGGGCTCCTGTCCATGGTCTCTCATCCCCTCCCTCCTCCTCGCCTAGGCCACCAGTGCGCTGCTCATTCTCCCCCTCAAACTACAGGGCAATGAACCCCACAACTAGCAGAGGCTTGCCCCATATCTTCCTATCCGGGCGTTAGAAAAGGTTCAGAGAAAGGCAATTAAAATGATTAGGGTTTTGGAACGGGTCCCATATGAGGAGAGATTAAAGAGGCTAGGACTTTTCAGCTTGGAAAAGAGGAGACTAAGGGGGGATATGATAGTGGTCTATAAAATCATGAGTGGTGTGAAGAAAGTGAATAAGGAAAAGTTATTTAATTGTTCTCATAATACAAGAACTAGGGGCCACCAAATGAAATTAATGGGCAGCAGGTTTAAAACAAATAAAAGGAAGTTCTTCTTCACACAGCGCACAGTCAACCTGTGGAACTCCTTGCCTGAGGAGGTTGTGAAGGCTAGGACTATAACAGGGTTTAAAAGAGAACTGGATAAATTCATGAAGGTTAAGTCCATTAATGGCTATTAGCCAGGATGGGTAAGGAATGGTGTCCCAGCCTCTGTTTGTCAGAGGGTGGAGGTGGATGGCAGGAGAGAGATCACTTGATCATTCCCTGTTCGGTTCACTCCCTCTGGGACACCTGGCATTGGCCACAGTCGGGAGACAGGATACTGGGCTGGATGGACCTTTGGTCTGACCCAGTCTGGCCGTTCTTATGTTCTTATCCCTGACCACCTGCTTTAATGCTCTCCATAGAGAATCCTCTTCCAGCGCTGTTCCGAGCCACAGTGCTACCCAGTGACCACTACGGAAATCCCCAGGGTGGAGGGGGCCATCCTTGGGGATTCCCACCATCTGCTGAGCGACTCTTAGCATGACCAAACTCCCCTTCACGTTCACACACGCCCCATTCGCTATCTGTCCCCTCCCCTCTCCTCCTAGAAAGAGCCGAGAATAGAACCCAGGAGTCCTGGTACCGCTGTCCCTTACTGTAAACATAACCCATAGCCCTCCCTCAGCCCCCTGCCCCCAATCCTCTGCTTGATCAGCTCCCCTCACAATGTTCCTCCCTCTGTAATTGGGAAATCTGGCAGGACGAGCAAAGAGCCCTGTTGCTTCCAAAGACAATGGAAGTGGGCGTGGGCCTTCCTCGGAGGTAGGTCCTGGATCATGAATATCCATCCAAGGGTTAGTGCTTCTTCTCCTGCTCCATTCCCCGGGCTCCCTGGGAGTGGGGCAGGGAGTTTAGGAACCTGGCCATTCATTCAGGTGCAGGCCAGGGTGTATGTAGAGGGTACAGGCCAGGAGTATGGTTGTGACATTGTTCCCTCTCAACGCACAGAGTGCTGCATGTGTGGATCCCGTGCACGTGTGACATACGGGGTGGGGGATCCTGGGTGGGGGATCATACAGGGACATATTTCCTGCCTGCCCGCCCCACTGCACAAAAGCCAGAAGCAGGGAGCCAGAAGCAGCATCAAACTCTCATGCTCTTCGTTGAGGATTCCCTTCGTAGACCTCGCAGCACTTCAGAAAAGTGGTTAAGTCTCATTATCCCCATTTTACAGATGCGGAGACTGAGGCACTGAGCTGGGACATGACTTCTGCGCAGCCAGCCAGCAGGTCTGTGGTAGAACTGGGCAGAATATATTTCCTGCCCATGTCTCCCCCCACTTGGCCACGCTGCCCCCAGACCAAGATTTCCAAAAGTGACTCGGGACTCCGGGTGCCCAACTTCAGACACCTTACAGGGGCCTGATCTGCTGAGTGCTGTCTGGTAATCGGGCTCCTTTAATGTGTCTAACGCTGAGCACCCCAAAAATGGAGCCAACCCAAATCACTAGTCCCTAGGGTCCTTTCCCATCCGACACGGCATTGCAACAGTGGGGAATGTTTTCAAAGGCCCACTTTGGAGTCTAAGTCCCATTGGCTTTACCCCCTGAGGTGCAGATCCTCAAAGGGATTGAAGCGCCTGACTCCCACGCGCTTCCCACTGAGGCTCTGGGCTTTGGAAAAGGTTCCCGCTCCAGGGGCCTGCTCTAGCTGGCAGCTCACTCCGTGGCAGCGCCGTCAGAGGAACGTGGAGCGTACAATGACGTGTCCAGTGCTGACAGCCACCCACATTCCACAACGGCAAAGCCACTCCCAGCAGGGACTTTTGACCCCTGGACAGGAGATAAGCTGCAGGCGGGTGATAAGTTTCCAATCTCCGTGTAGTCAGGAGCTATAAAGGAAGGATAATTACCTGCCGGTATGAAATGAGAGAGTCATATAAGAATTCAGCTGAGCATAAACTCTTGGGAACTGCAGCTCCATTGGATTTCGGTTCCCAGTGTGCACCGGGCCCAATCCATCCCTGGAGTCAAGCATCTTACACCTGCTGTCCCCGTGACTCTCTCTAAGCAGGTCAGTGTCCGTGCAGTGAAAAGCCTATGGGAGCCAGTCAGACCTGCTAGAAGCAGAGGTGGCTTCAGTGCCAGTGCATTGCACCTGCTTTCTCCAGGTGTGAATTTGACCCTTTCATCTGGGGGCAGTGGCTTCCCAGAAGCACTGCAGAAATGGCTTCGGAACGAGTCGGAAATAGCTCCAGGGTCTCTTCTGCTTGGAGCAGATGTTCTGCACCAGTCACGCAGTAGGAAGGGCTGCAGATACCGTTGCCAGAGAGGGGGTGTTGTAGTTCGAGTAGGGGACAGGGAGTCAGGATTCCTGGGTTCTCGTTCAGGGAAGGGAATGGGGGGTAGTGATTAGGAGTGGGACTCAGTTCTGGGAGGAGAGTGGGGTCTAGTGGTTAGAGCAAGAGATGAGGCACCCTGGGTTCCATTCTACACCCTAGTATCTCGCTCTAATCTGTCAGTCAATTTCCTCCACTATAAAATGGGGTGTCATAATATTGACCTCACCTCCAGCTGGGAGGCTGAGTTAACTGTATTTGTAAAGCCCTCAGCTCCCGGGAGGAACAGCTGTGCAAAGTTCTCCAGTGGCTGGCAGAGCCGTCCCTCACATAACTCAAACATGAGGCTTGTCGCTTCTTCGTGCCTGACGCATGCAATGGCTAACCTTAGCAGGGGACACCATTTTACTGACCGCAGCAACGTCACAGCTGGGAGAGATGCGACCGCATCACAGCAGCCCTTTCATCGAGCTGTACAAGGCATTACAAGGTCCAGTGGCTGGAAGCTGAAGCTGCAGGCTAGAAATAAGTGGAAGTATTTAAAAGTGAGGGTGAGGGGCATTAATCATTGAAACAACAGACCTACGGTGCTGGGGGATCCTCCAGCACTTGAAGTCTTTACATCAAGAGTGGGTATCTTTCCAAGAGTCGCTGGGTGACTTTCTCTGGCTTGGGTTATACAGCTGGTCACACTCGATGATCATGAGGGTTTCTGATGGCATCGAGAGACCTATAGTCAAGGTTGTGAAGAGATGTTGTGAAGGCCAAGGCTATAACAGGGTTCAAAAAGGAACTAGACAAGTTCACCGAGGATAGGTCCATCAATGGCTATTAGCCAGGCTGGGCAGGGATGGTGTCCCTAGCCTCTGTTTGCCAGAAGCTGGGAATGGGCGACAGGGGATGGGTCACTTGCTGTGATCTGTTCATTCCCTCTGGGGCACCTGGCATTGGCCGCTGTCGGCAGACAGGACACTGGGCTAGATGGACCTTTGGTCTGACCCAGGAGGGCCGCTCTTACGTTCTTCTTATGTTCAAGGTGCAATATACACCTCTACCCCGATATAACGTGACCCACTATATCACGAATTCGGATAGAACGCGGTAAAGCAGCACTCCAGGGGGGCGGGGCTGCGCGCTCCGGCGGATCAAAGCAAGTTCGCTATAACGCGGATTCACCTATAACGCGGTAAGAGGTTTTGGCTCCCGAGGACAGCGTTCTGTCGGGGTAGAGGTGTACTTACTTTGAGCCTGATGCAAGACCTCCTGAAGCTATTTCTATTAACTTCAGTGGGCTTTGGGTCAGGCTTTTACTGGTTACATGTAATCACGTCTCCTTCTAGTGTCCCCAGCTATGATAACAGCTGGCTACGTACTACCCCTGGATGGAGGGTCCCCTTTAGCTCAAAGGGAGAACTCTGGTTTTGGTGCTGTTTTCGATTGCTGCTGACGTGTGTGGCAAGGATTATTACATAGATAGCCTGGACTCCCAGCCCCGCCCCAATACATAAATGAATGCACTGCGTAGATATCTATGGAGCTCCCCATCCCTGAGAAATCTGTGCTCCACTAATCGACTCCGGATGCAATATAGCTCCTGCAACAACAAAGGAGGTAACTGGTTTACAGTCATCGGAGGATTAGCCTAGACTCTCCTGCTGCTGTCGCCACCTTCAGCAGGTTTCATAATGAACAATTGGCATGAGAAGGCATAAAAGCCAAGGTCAAGGGCTGGAATTTATTTCTGTTTTGCACGATACTTGGGTGAAAGTTCGCTGCATTTTATGAGTCATGGAACTGTGTTTATGATCCACACCCTTTCGATCATTTCAAATATATACCCTAGTTGCTGGCGCTTATCGTTCCCTGGCTCGAGAGGGGGAAATCTGCGAGAGCTACAAAATGTGAACGCTAAATGACATTCTTTTTCCATCCACAGGTTCATTCCCCTTTGCTATCTGAGCTTCGTTGTCTTTCCCTGCCTAGGTCTTCTCTAAATATGATCATTGCTGAACAACCTGTGTCCATAACGCACCCATGGACATAATCATTGTGCTAAGCACCACAGCCACAGAGAACTTTATAGCCATAGAACTCAGATCCTCCTGCTCCAGACACATAGGTCTGTAGCACTGAGCTAAAGGAGAATCCCTTGTGCCAGCAATATAGGGCCTATGACACATAGTTAAGCAGTCCTGATTCTCTCCAGTAGAAGGAGCATTATGTGGGTTATAGCAGCTGTCACCAGGTGGCGCTTTTCCAAGTTCTGAGTGTGTGAGCAAGTTTTGATTCTCAAGAAGATACGCAGTGTTGTTGTTAGTTTTGGCTTATGCAAGGGTTTCGGGTAGGGGCAGCTTCAGGAGAGAAGGGGCTGTGAGAGCAGCACGAGAATTTGCTGCCTGCCATGGACTCTGATTTTAGGCAATTCTTGATGCAGAGTTGCTCCCGGGGAAGCAGACATTAGTGTTGGGCTGAGATTCCTGGAGGACTGCCCTGCATGCTCTTTGACCACCTCTGTTCGGGAACTGGTGTATATGTGTAAATAAAACAAGTTACACTGAGAATATATCCATATTCTGCATCGCTGATTTTTCCTCCACTAGGAAGCTGACCTGCAGGGCCCTGGACATCAGCTACTGATCAGCAGAGGAGTAACTCTGGGGTCAGAATGGAACACTGGTGTCAGGAGAATGAGCAGCGTTCTCATACTCATTTGTGACTTCGGCTCCTTGTGTTTCTCTCTAACATGTGACTTCCCTCCCGCTTTAGGGACAGCAAAACGTCTTTCATGCAGAAGGCCTTCAGGTGTATGAGGAACCCGTGATTAACCCCACTGGTGAACCGCAGCTCAGAGTCCAGGAAGACGCTTCTGAAGAGTTGATTGAGGAATCGCCCCAGGAAATGGACAGAGTCACCAGAAACCTGATCTTCCATATCCCTCACACGACTCCTGAATACAACACTCACCAAGGCAGCTCGTCTGCAGAACTGAGAGCTGAGAGCAGCGATGACGTGTTTGCTCCTTACAGCCAGGGCAAGGCTGAAAATGGCCACGACTGGAGACCCGGCTGTCTGCCAGAAGACAGATCTGAATTAGCAACAAACTCCCTGGATGCTGGAAGGGATCTCTGGACTCCACCTCCAGACAGAGAGTCCAAGCTAGAGCTCGTGAAGTCGGGGATGTTGTATGATGTCAGGGCTTATAAAGAGGAGAGGAAGCCATCCAAGCTGTACTCGGATGATGAAGAAGAGCTGAATTACCCGCTCACCCATTTGGACATCTCTCCCGAGAAAGCAAAAGAGCTCGAGGAGGAGAGGAAAGAGGTCATCCAAAGCCAGGTGGTGAGGAGAAGCTCCACCATGGCTGAGAAGCAGAACTCCACAGAGGAGCTGGATTCTCTAAGCACAGGCTTAGCTGGTAGGTATGAGGCTAAGCAGGGAGGAAGCTATGCCACCAGCTTTGCCCTTTGCTTTGATAACCCTTCCCCGGCTCAAGTGAGGACGACCGTCGACCCTGAAAACATAGACAGGGAGCAGATCAACTTTGCCGCTGCCCGGCAACAGTTCCTCACGCTGGAAAAGACTAACCCAAGCTTGCTCTTCAGCCCGAGGCAGCAAGTTATGCCTCCAAAGCCAGAATCAACTCAGAACACCTTTGAGGGAGCGTGGCACAGCGCTGAGGCTGTAGTAAAGATGTTTATGGACTATGACGATGCCAATGCACCCAGCCAGAGAGAGATCAACGGGTATGATGTGGTGTACAAGACACCCATGGCTGAGGAGCTGTATGCTCCCAAAAAGGCTGGCATAGAAAGGGACGATCCCAACGGGAGAATGGCCAGCTTGACCAAAACCTCTTCCAGAGATGACCTGGACTCCGGCTTGGGTGAAATGTCCAATGAGTCCAGCGGGGGTTACGTTAGCGATGGAAGCCTGTCCAATGAGGTCTTCGACACTCAGCTGGATTTCAAAGCCAGCAACCAGGATCCTGCCAAAGAGCTGAAGGCCAGGAATGAGACGCCCATAGAACGGGAAATCCGCTTGGCAATGGAGAGGGAGGAAAGCCTACGGAAAGAGAGAGGGATCCAGAGACAGACCAGCAGCCGTGAGCTGGTGGAAATCCAGACCAAGCCCCTCCTCTCCACGTCTCTCTCTTTACCTTCCTCCAGGAAAGTGAAAGACAAAGGCCGTGTTTCCTTCTACGTCCAGAGGGAGATCGAGCAGGAAACCAAGCGGGAAGAAGATCTGAAGAAGGAAGGGAGGCTACTGGGGATGTATGATAAGGGGACGCAGCAGGAACTGGGGGAGCGCAAGAAAGTGTTTGAGCAGGAGGGTGCCTTCCCGGCCCCACACAAAACAGCGTTTGCAAAGAAATCAGAGGACCTAACGGGGACCCTGAATGGCAAATTTGCACTAGAGCAAGCCATGGATGGCAGCTTCAGCCCCACGGAGAGCACCACAGATGGAAAGAGAGTCCCTAACCACAATGTGAATCTAATAAGCTTCCAGGCTGATCAGCCATATTCTACGCTAAACACCAGTCAGAGAACCCCGGCGGATGAGCTGCTGTCATGCAATCAGCCCTCCGGCCGCTGCAGCAAGTTGGTGGATGAGGATTCCTTCGGGGCAAGGTGCCCCAGCAGTACAGAGAGGGCAGATTCCACACCAAGTCCAGAGGAGAGGGTCAGGGTGCACAAGGAATCCTTTGCCACACCGTTCTGGAAACCCAAGATCTCCTTTGTGAGCGACCCGGGGACACAGGGCCTGCTCGGAAAGGAAAAGATGCTGGAGCCAGCGGGCACCCAGGAGGACCAGTACACCCTGAAGAAGGGCAAGCCCCAGACGTCTTGGCTGATCGAGGAGGAGATCCGGAATGCTCTGCAGAGGGAACAGGAGCTGCAGGAGCAGCGGAGACACAGGCTGCTGACTGACAGCTTCTCTCCAGCCACCGATGACGGCTCTGCCTGGGAGAAGGGCTTCCGGTCTCAGCTTTCATCTCAGAGTTCAGGTGAGGAGAGAGAGACAGAACTATGGGGCTTCGCTCCCTTGGGGCCAGCGTGAGTCCTATGCATCACCAATGTCCTTATGCCCTGGGATTCTTGGCGACAGCAGGGCCCCTTTTATCTGCCCTGGCTGCATAAGGGGGCCTTAGAGTGAGTGGAAACAGCCCCAGGATGATTTTTGCCCCCCCGAACACACTCCGGTGCCCCCCCCCCGCCCGGCCCGGTTCCCAGTGTAGCAGGTGGATTGGAGTCATGACCAAGAGCTATTCTGTGCTTCCAAAGGCCCCTAGGAGACCATGGGAACCATTGGGCAGGTCCCTGCACAGCCCCAGAATTGGGGGAGCACAACCAGCCTACCTCACCTTCCCCCCTGCATCCTTGTCCTAAGCCCAGGAATGGAGTAACTGAGAGCCAGGCCTTTAGGCTTTAGATAGTGCAGAGAGTTGGTGCTGGCCCCCTGAGCAGAGAGGAGTTTTTCCCTCAATGGATATCCAAGGAGCCTGCAGCCTAAGAGAAGGGCTCACAAGGAGTTAAACTGGGACCCCAGATCCTTGTCCCCCTACCCCACCCCACCGCTTCCCACGTTTGAATTCAAATCCAGCTCCAAAGTTCATGGCTCAAGCCCCATCTCCAGCGCACAAGCATCTCCCCAAGGAGCGCCTTCTGGTCTGACTCAGGCAGATGCCATGCCAGATCACCTTCCCCTGTTTGCTCATTCCTCTCCCGTGTCAGCCTCCCACACCCCTGGGAATCCAGTCACGGCTTGCAAGCTGCCCAGCTGCAAGCAAACAAACAGAGTAAAGGTTAAAAATGCCACGTCCCCTCCACACCTCTGGGGCAAACATCCCTGAGAACAGGAGTGGGTGGGGGTGGGGATTGGGGGGGCAAAAAAACTCCTCCCTGCAAGGACTTGCTCAGCTCTCCAGTAGGATGCCCATATCCTGTTAGCAAACAATGCCTGCTGGAGGATTCCATTACTGGAGCACAGAGCGGCTTGATCCGGAGCCCACTGACGTCCCTGGGAGTCTTTCTGTCGATTTCCGTGGGCTTTGGATCCAGCCCAGACTGCCTGGGTGGAGGCCGGGTTGGGGTGGAGAAAGCATAGAGGGCGGCCTTAATAGAATTAGGGATGGGTCAGAGCAGGAACTGCAGACCCAAGACTCCTCTGGATTCTGGGGGTGCTCTGGACTCAGGCCAAAGGAAAACTCCTGAGACCTTGCTCCTGTTTTTTATATCCCATGGGCCCAGTGACCTCTGAAAACGCATCCCCGGTTTCTGCTCCCTTTGCACGTGTGTCTTTCTCTTTAAGCCGCCTCGGGCATCGCTGACAGCTACTGGGTGACTGAATCACCCGTCTCTGTTCCTGCCTCGCACCAGTCAGGGACGCCGGGGTCAGCCTCTCCACCTAACGTGCCCAGTCCTTATCAGGGCTACACGGGCAGACACGCCTCTGAAACAGCCCATGACGGTCCCACGGGGCCCCCGCGGGATGAGAAGAAGAAGATGAAGCTGAAAGAAGACAGGAAGGTGAGCGCTCCTGCCTGGCAGCCTCGGGGCCGGCCTGGGGCACAGTCACGTTCTAGCAGCGGGCTGGGTGTGGGAAGCATGGCCGTGCAGTTGCTCAGGTATAAAAGGCAATGAAATTTTGTCGACGTTGCGCGTGGTGCTGGCTGTGAGAGGAAAGGCTGAGTCTCCCCTGCTGCCTTATTTCACCTGCCACTTGGAAAAGCGGTAGGTTAAGGCACCAGGCCAGGGCTTAGGTGACCTGGGGTCTATTCCGGGCTCTGCTGCAGATTCCCTGGGTGTGACCCAGCTCAGCTCCCTGCCTGTGAAACCTGCCTACTTCCTGGGCCTGCGGGTGCCCACATCCTGCAGGGAGGGAGGCTGGCTAGACGGTGCAGCAGCTGCACTGCCTGAGGGCCTGTCTGTGCCACAGTCAGAGGGGTGAGTGCACATGGAGACCTGCCCACGCTAGCTTTGATTTCGCTAGCAATAGCAGGGACGCTGTGGCAGCCTGGGCTAGCCGCTTGAATACGTCCCCAAGGGGCTGGGTGGGCTTGTACCAATGCTGCCACGTCACTGCTATTGTCCTTGGAGCTAGGCAGAATCATAGACTATCCAGGTTGGAAGGGACCTCAGGAAGGGATCCAGTCCAACCCCTTGCTCAAAGCAGGACCAACCCCAACTAAATCAGAGCTCGCTTGGCTACGTCCACGCATGCTTGTGCCCTATTCCTCCCCACCCACTTTGGGAGGGCTGGCGGTGGGTGGGGTCTGTGCTCCACCGCCCCACAAGCAGGCGCAGACTCCTTGAACCTTCCCCTCCACACACACTTGATGCAGGCCCAGCACCGTCTGTCTCTGTAGGGCAGGGGTGGCCCACGTGTGGCTCCGGAGCCACATGCGGCTCTTCAGAAGTTAATATGCAGCTCCTTGTACAGACGCCGACTCCGGGGCTGGGGCTACAGGCGCCAACTTTCCAATGTGCCGGGGGGGGTGCTCGCTGGTCAGCCCCTGGCTCTGCCACAGGCCCTGCCCCCACTCCACCCCTTCCCGCCCCCTCCTCTGAGCCTGCAGTGCCCTCGCTCCTCCCTCGTCCCACCCAGAGCCTTCTGCATGCCATGAAACAGCTGATTGGGAGGGAGGGGGAGGTGCTGATCAGCGGGGCTGCCGGTGGGTGGGAGGCGCTGGGAGCAGGGCAGGGGCGCTGATGGGGGGCTGCTGACGTATTACTGCGGCTCTTTGGCAATGTACATTGGTAAATTCTGTCTCCTTCTCAGGCTCAGGTTGGCCACCCCTGCTGTAGGGGGTTGCCCCTCGTGCCTGTATTCTCTTTATCACCCTCCCTGTTTCTCTGCCAGGTTCCTTTCGTCTGACCCTTTTTTTCCCCTCTTGCAGTATGCAAGCATTGAAGCAAGCGATGACGTCAACGCAGAGGTAAATACATCAGACACTTAAGCCTTGCCTCAGATTTCCCCTGTCTTCTCAGACCCGCCTCCCTCCTCCCAAATACCCACATGGTCCAGACCACGTCTGCATTTCTCTGGCACTCATTTCCTTCTAGCCAGGAAGATTCCAATCACTGAGCAGAGCTCCGAACGTCAAGTCCCCCTCCAACAGGCACTTCGGGAAAGAGAACTGTGAGGGCACCTCTATGTGTGGCTGTGGAATGCCACGGGCAGGGAAAGGGTTAACAGCCTATCCTTGCGCAGTGTAGCTACTTTGTCTGGCGTTGCATGGAGGAAGTTATTCCATTGTGAGAGGAGAAGAATAGAAGTTTTTTTCTAGCCAGTCTCTCACTCCAAGGTCAGACTGTGCTAGGAGCCAGCCCCAGCCAGGGTTAAGGGAAACT
Organism: Trachemys scripta elegans; assembly: GCF_013100865.1. Lineage (NCBI taxonomy): Eukaryota > Metazoa > Chordata > Testudines > Emydidae > Trachemys > Trachemys scripta. The sequence continues at coordinate 5,667,882 of NC_048319.1, read as the reverse complement.
CCAGTGGGTTAACACTAGTAGTGAGTTCATTAGAAATAGGCCGGATCCAAACAGCCTCCAGCATTGGGGAACATCAGATGGGAATCCAGCCCCTGGAGGCTAAGAGACCTCTTGGCCGAGTCCAGGTCTCTGATCGACTTTGGGAAGTCCTGATCTGAGTCTCAATCCAATTCTAGGTTTAGTTTTGTGAGCTCAGGCTGTGGGGAGCCTTCATTGGTCCTCTTGGGCACACATCGCAAACGCACCATGTTAAATTCCTAAAGTTTCAAGTCAGCTGATGGAAAAGGAACGTTACTGAAATACCCGAAACAGACAGGGCCTTGAGTCTCTGCTACTCTGCACCTTGTGCTGTTGTTGACATCTGTGCCAAAGGGATGTAAAGGGCTACTCAGCCGGAATGGTAGCGGATTACACCCATCTGCCACTGGTGTCAGAGATGGCACAAGGTCCTGGGCAGCAGTGAACCAGGCCTGTAGTGTTCAAGCCACGCAGTGGCTTAGGCCTGGCGTACGCTGGAATATTGCAGAGAGCTGGTCTCTGCTGGGGATGGAAAATTCTTCTCCAAACTTCATGGATTACTAAAGAGCATCTTCAAACAGCTGAATTGGGCTGACTAAACACAGCACTTAGGCAACAAAGATGTTTCCAAGCATGAGAGAGAGGAGTGGGCTGACAGAGACACCTCCAAGAGTGAACGCTCCCGGAAAAGAAGAGGAAGGACAGTCTGGTGGTTAGCAGCCTGCAACTTGGGAGTCATGGAGTTTAAAGCCAGAGTGGACCACTAGATCATCTTGTCTAAACTCCTGTATATCACAGGCCAACACCAACACCAGCCAGCACTCGCTCACTAACCCAACAATCGGAACGAGGCCAAAGTATTAGAGCTTACAGGAGACTAGACTGTTATGTGCCACAGGTAGAGAAGGAGGAGCTGAGGTGCATCAGTGCCCAAGGCCCTCACAACGGCAGGGAAATAATTAAATGAGACTCAGATTCAATTTCCTTCTCTGCCACAGACTTCCTGCATGGCCTTGGGCAAGTCACTTAGTCCCTCTTTGCCTTAGTTCCACATCTGTAAAATAGGGATAATAGCACTGCCCTGCCTCATAGGGGGCATTGGGATGATAAATACATTAAAAAGAGTGAAAAGCTTAGACACTACATTAATGGGAGCCATGTAAGTATAATAGATAGATCCTGCTTTCTCGTTCTGCACAGAGGGCAGGGTTTAGCTGGACAGGTGTCTCAGCAGCCTGGCCCTACTCAGTGCTTGTTTAAGACACTTTCCTTGTGGATGTAGACATGTGTAACTAGCCAGTCAGTCTGGCAGATGTGCCTGGTTCAAAAGCAAAACTCCCACCAATTTCACTGCGAGCAGGACTGGCTACCTTATCACCGCCTTCCTCCGTAAGGGCCTGTAGCGGGGTGCCTACTCTGCTCCTAAAATAGAAGGGGTTAAAAGCAGCCCTGGAGAGGGCTGGGCCTGGGGTTGGCTGATTTGGGAAGCAGCCGCAGCTGGGCCACGCCCCAATCAGGCCACAGCTGGCCTGTATAAAAAGACTGTAAGCGAGGCCCCCAAGCAGTCTCTCTCTGCATTCAGAGAGAGAAGGGTCTGGCTGTAGGGAGCTAGAGACAGGGTACCTGAGTGGAGCAGGGCTGGGGAAAGGCAGAGGAGCTGGGGAGCTCCAGTCGGAAAAGCCCCAGGCTGCAGCCTAGCATTAGGCTAATAGGTACTGGGGGTTGCAGAGGGCAACCCAGGGGTAGGCCAAAGCAGCAGGTCCAAACCCAACCTTGACAGTGATGAGTAGGCTGATACTGCTGTCTGCCCCAGGGTGTGGGGCTAGACAATGACTGGCAGTAGCCTTATGGTGAGGTGGGAAGAGTGGGTGGGGGTTCCCCAGGGAGGGGAGACCCTAAGACTGAGGGGTCACTGCTGGGAGGGTAGCATCCCAGGTACAAGGGCACTGGGGCTAGGGAGGGACACGGGGGGCCAGAGGACAGGCAGATCACAAGCCTGCAGAGGGTGCTCCGGAGCTGGAGTGAGCTAATTCCCAGGAGTCACCAGCAGGAGGTGCTGCAGGGGTGAGTTTGCTCCTCTACAGGGCCTGATGTTGGGATTTTTTTAAAAGCGGCCTCCAACTTGAGTCACCACGAGTCAAATTTTCCATGAACTGTGGGTGGTCAACTCTTTTGAAATCAAGACAGAAATGTGTCAAATTAGGCACTCTGAACTTAAGACAATTCAGATCAGTGCATGCTGCTGAAAATGTTAGGCCTAAGATTTGGTGGGAGGAAGGGAAGGTTAAGGAACAAACAGTTTTACAAAAATAAAAAGCCAGTGCATAGGAATCAGTCTATAATTTTGTGTTTAATTTTAGATTTTAGAAAGCACCAGAGTGACACGCCACAAGAATGCCATGGCCAAACGCTGGGAATCAGGACAGTTCTTCAACAAAGAGAATGCCTGAGGAAGCTCTCGCAGCCAAGGGAAGAGCAGTGACCCCGCCAGACTCCGCTTTGTATTTACATTTACTCCGCTTTGGATTCAATCTATGCTAAGTACAAATCATCCAATTGTTTCTCCACATGATGATTGTAAGACTCATGGACTTTTGAAAATTGCATATGTTTAAATCTCAAAAGGCGACTGTTTAAAAGTTTTAGCTTGTGCTTGTATCCCCGCCTGCCAAAGGAATATTTTTAAGGTGGAGAAATGGATCACTTTAGTTTCTACTTCTCTGCAAGTAGATACAGGCTAGATGAAATGAAACGCGGACTGTAATTTAACTCCGAGCTGTGTCCCTGTGGCTGGCAAAAGGAGTTATTTCTGAAGTTGTCTTAGGTGCTTAGCTACCACGCCATTAGAACGTCCCTTGATAGACAGATGTCTTCGGATCTTCACAAGCATCAAAATGGGAAACAGAGGAGAAGTTGATATGATCTGTGGAGATGAGTGCTATATAAAATATATATATTAATGCTGTTGTTTATTTTGCTAATAATTTATTAAAGAGTCATACCTCCCCTCATTCTTCCCAGCCTGTCTTGTCAGTAGAGATGTTCAGGTGAAGTTGTGTTGGGGATTTGAAAGTGTGTGTTTAGGGAGAATGGGGGGAAGGGAGGGGAAAGCCCTTGAACTGCAGTGACAAGCTTTCCTGGAGGAAAGGGTAAGTAGGAATTCCCAGGAGGCCTCTTTATGTCTGGCCCAAGGCATTCAAAAAGCGGAGGTGCTGCCCTGCTCACAGGAGTGGGAAAATATAAGCAAACCTCAGGATACTAACTAGGGCTATCAAGCAATTAAAAAATGAATCGTACAATTAATCGCGCTGTGCAACAATAATAGAATACTATTTAAATAGTTTTGGATGTTTTCTACATTTTCAAATGTATTGATTTCAGTTACAACACAGAATGTAAAGTGCTCACTTGATATTTATTTTTTATTACAAATATTTGCACTGTGAAGAAATAGTATTTTTCAATTCACCTCCTACGCATACTGTAGTGCAACCTCTTTATCATGAAAGTTGAACTTACAAATGTAGAATCACATACAAAAAAATTACTGCATTCAAAAATAAAACAATCCAAAATTTTAGAGCCTACAAGTCCACTCATACTTCTTGTTCAGCCAATCACTCAGGCAAACAAGTTTGGTTGCAATTTGCAGGAGATAATGCTGCCGGCTTCTTGTTTACAATGTCACCTGAACGTGAGAACCGTCCTTCACATAGCACTGTTGTAGGTGGCATCGCAAGATATTTATGTGCCAGATATGCTAAAGATTCATATGTCCCTGCATACTTCAACCACCATTCCAGAGGACATGCGTCCATGCTGATGACAGGTTCTGCTCGATAACAATCCAAAGCAGAGTGGACTGATGCATGTTCATTTTCATCATCTGAGTCAGATGCCACCAGCAGAAGGTTGATTTTCATTTTTGGTGGTTTGGGTTCTGTAGTTTCTGAATCAGAGTGTTACTCTTTTAAGACTTCTAAAAGCATGCTCTACACCTCATCCCTCATAGATTTTGGATGGCACTTGAGATTCTTAAACCTTGGGTCGACTGCTGTAGCTATCTTTAGAAATCTCACATTGGTACCTTCTTTGCGTTTTGTGAAATCTGTTGTGAAAGTGTTTTAAAACGAACATGTGCTGGGTCATCATCCGAGACTGCTATAACATGAAATGCAAGTAAAACAGAACAGGAGACCTACAATTCTCCCCCAAGGTGTTCAGTCACAAATTTAATTAATGCATTTTTTTTTAATGAGCATCATCCGCATGGAAGTACGTCCTCTGGAATGGTTGCCGAAGCATAAAGGGGGCATATGAATATTTAGCATATCTGGCATGTAAATACCTTGCAACACCAGCTACAAAAGTACCATGCAAATGCATGTTCTCACTTTCAGGTGACATTGTAAATAAGAAGCAGACAACAGTATCTCCTGTAAATGTAAAAACAAACTTGTTTGTCTTAGCGACTGACTGAAAAAGTAGTGGGACTGAGTGGACTTGTAGGCTCTAAACTTTCACATTGTTTTGTTGGAGTGCAGTTATGTAACAAAGAAAAATACATTTGTAAGTTACACTTTCACTATAAAGAGATTGCACTACATTACTTGTATGAGGTGAATTGAAAAATCATGTTTATCATTTTTACAGTGCAAATATTGTACTCAAAAATAATATTGTATGCTTTGTATTCTATGTAGTAATAAAATCAATACATTTGAAAATGCAGAAAAAATCCAAAAATATTTAATAAATTTTAGTTGGTATTCTATTGTTTAACAGTGTGATTAATCATGATTAATCTTTTTAATTGTGATTAATGTTTTTGCATTAAGCGCGTGAGTTAACTGCGATTAACTGACAACCCTAATACTAACATAACCACTGGCATGTCCATCTTCCAGAAAAAGGATCCCAGTATGGTGGGCCAGACTGTGTTATGTACATTCCACTAGGGGGCTCCAGAACAGAAGCAAAAGCAGGATTTTCAGGAAGGTGGATGTATTTCTTGAAGCAGCCACAGTAGGGAATTGAAGGGCAATAGTCAAAAGTACCCTTACTTGGGGTGAAATTCACCTCAGTGGAGACAGCCCAGTGACAGACTCAATCTCTCACTTGGCGCTGGTGTAAATTACTACACATGACCCAGAGTAATGGAGAATGGGGCCTGTGGAGCGTCCACCAAATTGTCTCACCAGGGAAGGGAGAAGGTGGAACAGGCAGAATTCAAGAGAACTCCTATTGAAGAATTGGCTTGTCACCACTAGAGATCTACATCCAAATTCTGACTAGGGGTAACATTTTCAAAAGCACCTGTGTGATTTAGGAGCCTAAATCCCCTTGGTTTTCAATGAGATTTAGGCTCCTAGGGCCCAGATCCTCAAAGGTATTTGTGGCGCCAACTCCCACTGAAGTCAATGGGACGTCGCTGCCTAATACCCGCTAAGAGCCTATGCAGCTTTTGAACATGGGACTCAGGCACATGTTACCGGACATCACAAGTGAAATGAGCATGAAGTTCTCATTCAAATCAACGTTGCCCCATTCTCTCAAGCCCACCATGCAGCATGACGCTGGCTCTATTTCCCAGGCTCTGGATGGAGCTGCTTGGAGGTCAACGGTAGAAATGAATGGGGGAAGCCAACACACCATCTGCTTGGACGAGCCCTTGTCAAAGCCAGCGCTGTCAACCTCAGCTCTAAAGTCAGGTAGAAATTGACAGGGAAGAACAGACTCATGCGGTTGGATTACTTTGTGTAACCACTGAGGGCAAACATTCCCTTCTTTCACTGCCTCTTCTACTTCTCAAGTCTTAAAAGCAGCACCCGGGAGGACTCGTTTTATTAAAAGCCGTATGCACAAAAAGAGGAAGGGAAGCTGAGTTTTGCCTGAGTTCTGCTGCAAAGAGTGAAATTGCTGTCTCCATTCTGCAAATGTTAAACTCAGCCGGGCTCAGAGGGGTAGCCGTGTTAGTCTGTATCAGCAAAAACAACGAGGAGTCCTTGTGGCACCTTAGAGACTAACAAAATTTATTTGGGCATAAGCCTTCGTGGGCTAGAACCCACTTCATCAGATGCATGGAATGGAGGGCTCGCCTCTCCTCTGAGCAGCCAGTAGGGGGTGTCAAGCCCTATTTATATCTTGCTCCACCACCTATTGTTCTCCACACAGCAGCTAGGAAAGCACTGTGTGAGTCCTGTTCCGCCATGTGTGCAGGAGGCTACGTGACCGATCTTTTCTCCATCAAATTCTTGAGCCCTGTGTTTGGGAGGGAGCCCAGTCCAGGGGCTAGGGAACTAGATGGGGAATCACAAGACTTGGGTTCTCGTTCCAAGTCTACTACTGACATGCTGTGACCTTGGGCAAGTTGCTTCCCCTCTCTCTGCCTCAGTTTCCACATTTGTAAAATGGGGAGAATGACACTGACTGTGCTTTGAGATCTCTGTATGACAAAGCACCCGTATAAAAGCTAATTTACTGTAAACATTCCCAACTTCCTTTACAGTCCAATATTATAGCATTTGATTCCTTTCTGGATATGTGAATTATACAGACCGGAAGTACTGACAATTACTCAGACCGGTGTATCACTACAAATCTCTAATCTTCTCTGTTTAGGAGGTGGGCAGCTAACAGGTGCAGCTTGTCTGTCTGTAAGCCTATCCGTTCATTTGCGATCACAGTGTATCCTGAGAGAGAAATGACGGCATCATAGCCTTGCAGTATATGGATGACTGGCTCGTTTGCAGATTAGAGGTGGAAATATTAGAAAGCCGCAACACCGCAAAGGTTTTCTTTGGAACTATTAGTAGGATGGACCGCTATTTATATTTAAGGAGTCAGTGCCCTAAAAATTTTTTTTTGAGACATTTGTAATTCAGCCACTTTAATTTGCAACTGTGTACAACTTGGCATGCAAGCAGGTATTGCCTTTTTTAATTTAGATGAGAGCATTTCAGTGATTTGTGTTTTGTTTTTTTAAACACACACGAACTAGAGGGAATTACATAGACTTTTCAAAAGAAAATAAGGAAGGTAAATTTAATTCTGGGCCTCATAACCCAGTCTGAGTCCCTTTAAACCTGCATCCTCATTGTTCCCCTTAAAAAGATGAACTTGCATCAGCCAATGAAACAGAAAAAAAAAATCCCCTGTAATAAATTAAATTTCCTCCTGGAATTCCTCTAGCAATCCTATTAGTGGATCACAAGGATACCCAAATCACCTGTTATCCCAGTACTCTGATTCTTGCAATGAGGACAGCTCTTCCCACATGTTGTATGTAGCTCAGAGGCTACCTCTCCTGACTGCCTGGTGTCTGATAGTTCTCCCCCCCCCCCCCCAAAAAAAAAAAAAAAAGCTTTAGGAAACCAATATGGGGACAACTGACATCACCTTCCAATGCAGGTAACCATTTGTAAACTATCTTGTGTGCACAGAAATCCCATTGATGTCAATGGACTAAGGATAGAATGTCACACCCTAAAGAGTAATGTGGTGGAAAGTCTGGAGGTAAGAGATGGTTTAAACAGCATAATGGTTTCTTAGGTATGAGATACAGTATCTGACCTGATTTACTCTGGATAGAGTAATGGAGAACAGCTGTGCAACAATCTACAAGGGAATGATGTTACTTTGGTCCCTCTGTGTATTCAGAATTGGATGTATTTACATAGACAAATGCATTCCTTTTGCTTAACTTCTTACTCCCTATAGCCTACAGAGCTAAAACAGCTAGAAGAGTGACTTGGAATTCATTATCAGAGGGGTAGCCGTGTTAGTCTGTATCCACAAAAACAAGGAGGAGTCTGGCGACACCTTAAAGACTATCCAATTTATTTGGGTATAAGCTTTTGTGGGTAAAAAACCCACTGCAGATGACTCCATGCATCTGAAGGAGTGGGTTTTTTACCCACAAAAGCTTATGTCCAAATAAATCGGATAGTCTTTAAGGTGCCACCAGGCTCCTCATTGTTTTTTGTGTTTTATTGTTGTGTTGTTTTTTTTTTAATCCATTCCTTCCTTGCTTACTCAGTACCAATCAGTAAATTCACTGACAGCACTGAGACTGCACAGGTGCTAAGTGGCTTAACTGGATATGTGGCTATGCTTATTTTCTCTTCTACAACAAGTAGCAATTAAACTCATGCTATCTACTTCAGCAAATCTAAACAGAATGCGACCAAGGCATGTGAAGTGCACTCAACTAGATGTTTAGTTTAAGAGCATTGTGAGGCAGGAATAGATGTGATCTGGGACAATCTATATACAACTGCTAGCAGATGGAATTAGAAGAAATAAGCTTTGTTAAATGAACCAGTGCTTCTTTCACAACCCTAGCTCCTTTTTGCTACTTCTAGGGCTCTCTTTATGCTGTTTCCTGCACACGTTTTCTTGCCGATAAAAGCATAAGTTATGAAATTCCCATAGAGGTTACTATACCGCCCCCATCACTGCTGTATCTGAGTGCCATCCAGCCATGCATTAAGTGACATGACTGACATCTGCCACATATGGTTTGTTCTTTCTCTCATCCCATCCCCCAGGGGAGGTTTGTATATGCAGTGTTTGAGGTTTTTTATATGAATATGCTGCTCTGTGTTTATACCGGAGAAGGTAAGGTCAAAGTGCATCTTGCTCTTGGAGCAGAAGTTTGTGATGATCCTCCAAAAAAATGAATGATCTTTGCTTTCTAGAGCCTTACTCTAAGTTACCTGTACAGGCTGGCAGTGTTTTGACTTCTAACAGCCTCCATTGTTAAGTATTGATTTGGCTGAGAAAGGGTTAAGTGGGTTCTGATGACTCATTGCCCCACCTGAATATAATGGAGGTAGGAGTGGCTCTAGTCTCTAGGGAGCGGCTATGGAGCCTGGGGAAAAGTTTTGAGCTGCTCTTTATCTTGTTGTTGGCTTTACTTTATTAATAAAGCCAAATCCCCCTAGAAAAGGGGGGAGTTTGGATTTCACACTGTGATTGCAGAGCAATTTGGTAAAGGTCCCTGGTTACGCTGCCACTTATATAGAATCTATATATATTAACTTATGTTGATGAGATACTAAAAATGCTCCAATTTTTTTTTTTTTTTTCCAAAACGAAAGAGGTAGAGATTCTGCCATAATGACTCTCCCATCGATACTGCAGGCGAAGCTCTACAGCATAGGAAAGTTAGGAAATATGGGATATGCCCCAAGGTCTGCCACTGATTAGTTTTATATACCTTTGGGCAAGTTAGTTCAGTCCTCTCTTTCAACCCCTGTAGAAAGGGAAGAAAAATTCTTACTCAGCTTTGTAAACTCCTTTGAGATCTATGGATTAAAAGCTGCTATGTACAGGACTGGATCCTACAATGGGATCCACCCACACGGATCCTCATGCCTGTGTGGAATCCCACTGCAGTCAGATGGACTTCATATAGCTAGATTCCTTGGCAGGATCAGCTCCAGAGTACAAATATTGTTAGTCACTTGAAGAAAAGTCAATATCTGATTACTATTAAACATAGTGATTTGAATGACAGAAATGAAGCGATACCAGTTCTGGGTTACTAGTTTCACCTTCTTGGAACAGACTGACAGTAATGAAGTAAAATTTTGTTTATTATGAAATGCCAACAATTATGACTGGACATTAAGAAAATACATCTGTTAAACAACTTTTGAACTGAATTACAGAATTTGACTACTGACTCTAATCCTCTACAGACTATGGTTATCACACAGAGGAAAATAGCTGCTATAAAACTTTTCAGTGCTATTAACTGCATTTGGGAGGTTGGTAACTTACTAAAACACATTCAGAACTTCTTAAATGTAAGAATTTCTTCCTCATTTAGAAAAATAAGAATTGATCTAAACACTTATGTATAAAACATTCTGATTAGCTATAGATTATTAGCTGGCAACTACTGGTGATCTTTCATCATTCTTCTTCATTCCCAAAGCCAATTCCACCTGTTTATCTTTTTATTGTAAAGAGAGACAGATAAATTACACATTAGACCACAAGCTTGGTTTACAACAGGATCAATTTCTCCCCGCCCTATCCCAACTGAACATACCTGTAATTCTCAGCCAGGATATTCAAACACAGGTTCTTTCAACATTAACATTACTGAGTTAATTCAGTAGAACATTAACAATGTTTTAAATCCAGGATTCAGATTTAATTCAGTAAATAGAATGTAAGAATTAATTATATGCTTGGTCTTTTTATTGATGGAAGTCCTTCATGTTGAAAATGAAGGTGGTGGTCAATTTAACAACAAAACTTTGTAAGTACTTTGGGCAATCTGCTGAGAAGAGGGGTTCCCTCGCTACCTATACTAACTACTGTCATTTTAAACAACTCCAAAACGGATTTAAAACATACTTATACCAAAATAGGCACAGCAGAAATCAAACTGGTAACTCTTATTTCATGGACTTTTTTTCAGATCCTTTAACTTGCTGGACAATGACTTTCATCATTTTCTCCATTTTGGTTTTTGTCAGTGATTTTCTACAGTACCATATTTGGTCCCATATGCAGCACAAAGGTTTAGGAGATAAGTAAAATGGATCGCGGTCATGATGCATATCCAATGGCCTTCTCTTAGCATACTCCTTATAGTCCCTGACTGGACAGTTGCCTGGATTATCAGGTTTGGCATAAATACATAGAACTGACTCTTCTGTGCTTGCCTGTGATTTCCGATCATCTTTCCACTCCAAGTACTCTAATCCCTCCTCGTTCTTTTTTAACACAATCTGCCCCCACCACAGATTTGGGGTCTGACTGTGTGTGTTTGTCCCAAAGCCTCGGATGATGTTTACAAGCATTAGGTGCAGAAATCCTTCGGGATGCATTCGACTCAGTATGCCCTTTTTACGAAGATCCTCTACATCTTTATCTGTCAGGTTTTCCAAAATATTCCAATCTCTCTCCCTCTCCTTCCGTGCTAGATTCTGGCATTTTACTTTTAAAGCTTCCTGAGATGCTGTGAACTCAGGCCCTTTAATCACATTATACTCGTATTTGTGTTCCTTGAGGTATCTGTCTATACTGCTCTGAAAGAAGAATAAAGAGTTGGCGGAAAACTCTGTGCCATTCTGTTTCCTGACCCTAGTATAGAAGGAGGCGAGGTAATTATCAAGGTCTGCAGGTGGCAGTGTGAAGATCTCACGCGTTTCAGAAGGATAATGTGACGCCAACCAGTCTCTGAACATTTTTATATCACCAATATTACGAATTCTCTTACTCTCCGACTTCTTCAATGTCTCTAAAAGATAAGAGACAACTCTGTGGACAGAAAGAACTACAGAGGCTATCAAAGGCATGTAAGGCGATGCAGAGCCATGTTCATCTTCCTTATTAAAGCATTCAAACATTCTGGGACTATTATGATCCTGCTCCGTTTAAGTTTTGTGTGATCGCATCCTCCCACCCATCCCACTGTTTTGTTCACCTGTTGCATCCTGTCTGACACCTCAACTGTAAGTTCTCTGGTGTAGGGAACTGTCATCTTTGTTATTTTTCTGTGCAGTGCCTAGTGGTTTGAGCATTGGCCTGCTAAACCCAGGGTTGTGAGTTCAATCCTTGAGGGGGCCACTTAGGGATCTAGGGCAAAATTAGTACTTGGTCCTGCTAGTGAAGGCAGGGGGCTGGACTCGATGACCTTTCAAGGTCCCTTCCAGTTCTAGGAGATAGGATATCTCCATTAATTTAATTTAAATTTTAATTTTACAGTAGGGTCCTGATCCTTGATTGGCATTCCTAGGTGCTAACATATCAAATATTTAAAAACTCATCATTCAAGGGGAGCAGGCTTAGGCCTTAATGAAATTTTATACCACTCACTGAAATTATGAAATTCATCCCTATAAGTGAGACATCTTAAGTTATATGCCACACTTAAGACCTCAAAATAGGGCTTAAGGTGGAACTTGAATTTGTGTGTTGGGAAGGGGGTGAATTTCACCCTGTATGATCTAAAAATTGAGGCCTAAGGCCACAATCTGCAGCTCTTCCTTATGGAACTAGTCACATCACTAAGGATTGCATGATTGGACCTGAAATGTGGACTCTGAAACTGGAGCAATCCAAAAAGGGATAGTCTGTATAAAAATTCCTCAATTTGCAACTATTGTCATGTGTATACGTTTATAGTTAAATAAGGCACAGCAGCGAGTCAAATTGTGTTCTGTTATGCTCAGGCAGTCCCCGGAAAATCAATGGAACCTGGCCTGTGTGCAGATCTCAGGATTTGGCCCAATATTAAGCTGCACTTATTTTACATGTTGGATGTGCTGCACAAGCCGTTAAGCAGAATACACTTCGAAGTGGTCTCCAGCACAGACGCTTCTTTATTAAAAAGGAGCTCTAGACCTGAAACATAAATGTCAGCTGAAAGTTAGCTCTAGGGGCTGAGAATCAGGAAAAGCCCACCTGTTTAAAACGGAACAAGTAAAAATATCTCTTAAAAAGGATTGCCAGGATTCCAGAGGGGTTCTTCTCAGATTGTTATGAGGTTGTCACATCTCTATAGTTCCATGTAGCCTAAGAAGAGAATCACTTAGGGTGAAATTCGTCCGTAGGCAGAGGGCCATCCCAAGGTCTATGCATTGCCTAACCCCTCAAGGTGGGATGTAAATGGCTTGAAGAGTAAGGCGAGGGAAAGCAATCTCAAGAAATGGTGGAGATTTTATCGGCACTCATGGGAGTGGGTATCCCTGCCATTAGCTACACAGGCATACATCCTAGGGGGCTTATTGGAACGCTGTTGCTGTTGGATCTTTAGGTAGCACTTGGCAAGGAGACCTTTTCTTTCAGATACAGACCTCACCACAGTCACCCTCATCTTTCCTACCTAACCTTCAAGCTGGATTACTGGTAATGTGCTCTGAGGAGGACACCTTGTTTAAGACCATTTGGGAACAGCAGCTAGTGCAGAATGTAGCTGCCAACCTCTACTGAGTGGCATTTCTATATGTAGCACGCTACACCGCTCAGCCCCATTGATTACACTGGCTACACAGTGGTTTTCAGATGAAGTTTAAGGTGGGTTTTCAAACCTGGGCGGCCTTAAATGGTTTGTGCTCCCACCTACCTTTCTCTCTCCTCCTATGACTTCACTTCCCACAGCCCACGTATGATTGCTTCAGGGTATGCTGCAAAGGTCCATGTGCTCTCCTGTGGGTTTTTTCCAGGTGTGAAGAGGTGGGTGCTGAGTGGGGTTCTGAAGCTGATGGCTGTGAATGTCTCTTGTTGGTAGTGAGTCATTTGGTACATGATTTTTGGTTTCATTACTATTGTTTCTGCACAGAGAGTATGGATCTAGAAACCTAAATATTGCTGCTCCTTTTTTACGAAAACTATTGCATGGTCTACTTGAAGAAATAAATGGATTGTAAATCAATGAACACTGAGACTGCAAGCTAAGGCTGAAATTAAGATAAAATGGCTTATGATTCATTGTTCAGCAAAAACAATTCTTGCATAAATGTCCCCAGGTGAATTTACAGCGGCTGTTGATGAGATACACTATCAAGTCAATTTCAAAAATACTCTAACAATATATTCACCAAGTGTAGTCATGCTGCAGATTTTTAGTTTTGTAAGGGCTTGTCTAAACAAACACCCTACCTTAATCCAAATTCACTCTCAAGAGTAGACAAGCCTTAAAACACTATTCCAGTACTTTGTTCAGTCAAGGGAGAATTCTATCCAATCTTCTGCATCACAGAATCTTACAGCAGCTTTTTTCTCTCTTTAATGTACTAGCTAATTTAGCAATATGGACATCTACCGCCAAGTGGATGAACTGAGAATCATTCAGGCATGTCATAAGCCCTAATAATGGTAGAGCTAAAGACTATGTTTCTTTTAGCTCAAGTGGCTGGGGATCTGTAACTCAAGAACTATCCATGTTCTATCATGGCTTGCTGTCACTGTGACATCTCAACAGTCACAATGTGCAGTTTACTGGCAACCATGAAATCCTAAGGGGCTCTGGATCTGCCACAAAATCTACATATACATTTATTAAGCACCACCCTGAATTTTCATATTGCTCTTGATGGCCATCAGTCAGGTAGACGGAGTCATCGCACCAAACAATTGTGGAAAATTAAACCTACAATCCCGACTTTTGGGACTGTTTGCCTGAACATTCAAAAGATGGCTCTATATTTGCACCTGCATTTTTGCATGCATAAAAATCATTTGCATAAAGATCAGGTAGACATCCAGCTGCCTGATATTTTATGTGAAGCACCGTTTGCAAGCAACAAAAAAATCAGATGCAAATTTATTCGCTCTACTGAATCCTCTTTAAAAACTTGGCCCTTTGCTACTGCTTTGATGTTTTTAATCACTAAATTAAATCAGTATGTGTGTAACTGGCACTAAAAATCCATTAGCCACACCTATGCTAAAATCACAATTGTGTTCTGGTTCACTTCTAAAATGAAGCAGATCCATTTATTAATGGTTCCCAATATTTGGCAAGAAGGACAGTTTGTTTAACAGTTTATACATACACTGTACATCATCCATTTTCTTCTTGAACAAGGCAGTAACTGTCTTAAAAGCTACTATAATCACATGCCACATTTTAGGTATTCATCAAAGAGCATATTTTTATGAGGAATCTTATGACATTGTCTCATGTAAAAATGTGCTCTATGCTGACACATGGCATGAACGGCAAGAAGTGAATTTATTTTACAAATAAAAAAGTCTGTCCATTTTTAGTTACCAAAAAATGTTAAAATCCCAAATTATAACAGGATACACAAGACATCAAACTTTTAAATTAATTGCTTTAATATCTTTAGCGCTTTTAAGAAAAAGGGTAAAATTCTGGGCTCATTGAAGTCAATGGGAATTTCGCTACTTACTTCAATGGAGCCAGAATTCCCTTGCAGTTACTACACTAAATCGTTTTAAAGATCAGTTCCTCTTTCTCTTTCCTGGGGAAACCTGAGTTCATACTCCTGGTTACAGCTTATTGCAGGGACCACATCTTAAGAGGTACAGTGTGTGGTGCTATTGTGGTAAAATCAAAGTCTAAAATGTTCCAACTTAGGTGGCTAGCTTTAGCAACCCAAATGTATATTATAGGGCATCTAAATAAGTGGCTTGATCTTCAGAAGTGCCGATTGCTTAAGGCTCCTATTATGTCCGTGGGAGATGAGGGTATTCAGGATCTCTGGCAATCAGGTGTTTTTATTTAGGTGCTCAGATATGGATTTAGGTGGCTAAATGGAGCCACCCAAATTGTAATAATCTGGCTAAAAGAGACATATACTAAAAAAAAAAAAAACCACCCAGGAATAAAACTCCAGAAATTCTTACTTTTGTTTGAAGCCACAGGCAGACTGTCCTCAGAGTTTTCATTCTCCAGAGTAGGCAGGGCTAAAGAATTTGCAGCATTCGGTGGTCCTGGCTGTTTGTTCTCCTCGGTAGGTATTTCAGCACGGTTCCCAGCTAGTCCCATTCCTGATGTGGTGCACACAGACGGGCACAGCTGGAGCTGCTGATGGACAGCTCCAGTGAGTGCAGTGTCATAGAAAGCCAAGATTGGGGGGGGCTCAAACTGGGCCTTTGTTTCCATGCTGGAGACAGGAAATGGCTTCAACTGTTCTTTGGATGGTGTTGATTCACAGGAATTCCCTGCTTTAGAGGTTTTGCTTTTGGACTTTGTAGGATGAAAAGCTGTTAACTTCAAGCAGTTGCTTTCCAGGCTCCTATGATGGCTGTCTTCTAAAGTCGCCTGTAAACAGGGAATGACTGCAGCCTTTTCTTTAAAGACAGAAACTGATGTCTGGATGGCTGCTCGTTTGCTAATGACCTTACTATCTCCATGCATTTGCAGTTCCTCCTCAGCAGATGCTTCTTTATTCTGGAATACTCTTTCAGAATCACAATTACTTCTGCGTAGTTGGTCTCCTGTATCTGTTTCAAATTCTTCTTCATCAGAGATGTCTTGCAGGTCCTCCCTGCTTTCTGGCTCTTCATTACCGTGGTCAGTTCTGGCATGATAGTCAGTTGATGGAAGACTCCGCTCCACAGCAAAGCATGACCTCATGGAGTAGCTGTCATTCTGAGGAACTACTCCACTCTGCTCTTCTTTTGTCATTGTTGTATCAGAGATTACACAGAATGCGTCCTCTTTCTTGCGCATTATTTCGGGGGACCTGCTGCATGATCCCAGGTTAACTGAGTCAGCTTTCTTTTTTTCAAAAGGTGAGGCTCCCCTGTACTTCTTTTCACTTAAATTATGTTCCATTGACCAGGAGTCATAGCTTCTGGACCTCTTTTTCCGTTCTGCAGCTTCCTCCCTTTCCTCCTGGCTTTTGAAGTATAATGCCCCACAGGGCCAGTGATATGCATGTCCAGATTCACATATCCACAAAACAGAATTGTCCCTGGTGGGATGTCCCATATTCTGTATAATTTCCAAGCTTGGGATTTGACTGCATATAGTTCCATGAGTATGTGCCCAAGTCACTAAATTAGATAGATCCATGGCAACTGAGCTGACATTGTTGTACATGTCATCACAAACGTTCTCGTTCTGCAAAAGGGTTAGAATTATCTTAAGATACGTAAGAAACAGGATGATTTTAGCAACAGTTAATGGGAGCTGTTTTCAACCCCATCTATTTAAATTTTAAATATTAGAATAATTAGCTTGACAAAACTTGTGAAACCTTTCAAATTATTTGTTTGAACAGTTTCTTTGCTCAGCTATAAGAGATGGAAGGGAATTTGTGGATGTATTTATTAACTTATTTGATGAATTTCACAATAGATACAACATACAACTTGCACATGTATCCTATGATCTGAGCAAACTTACAGCTGAGGGGATCTTATACAATGAAATGGGAATTCTGAATGGAAGATGCATGTATTGGGAGAAACCATTCAGGTTAGCATTCAGCCAGTTTGCCATCCTGAAAATAATTATACCCATTCAAAACTAAAAAAATAATTTATCAATCATCCCCCATGCACCACGGTGTTCAGTGGCCCTGTACAATAACTTCATAATTGATTTATATAATATGTATCTAATAAAACAAACTCAAAACTACTCACAAGGATAAACAGCAGGGAATTTTTACATAAGAAAAAGGGCAAAGGATTTTTTTTTTGAGTTCACATAAGTATATATTTAAGCAAACACAGTTGAATGTGCAATAATCGATGAGGTCATTTAACGTGTACTCACCATGCTGCTGTTTTTATTTGATGGAATATGCTTTCAATGGGAATTCAAGGGATAAATGTCTCCATATATTTAAGTAGTCCTTTCTTTCACAGAACCTAAAATAAATTATCATATATATTTTTACTTTTTTTATTTTTGGAGGCAAGTTCCATTCCACTAAACTTTTCAATATTCATTGAGCACAAACTAAATGGTCCCAGTCTTGCAAAGACTTCACTTATGTGAGCAGTACCATTGAGCTTAATGGGACTACACACAGGAGGAGTTACTCATGCCAATTTAAAGGGAAACAAAATATTAATTATGAAAACAGAAGTTTTAAAATGTAAACGTTCTTCGGGACTACTGGAAACCTGACCACAATAGCACTGTGATGGGTCTTGTTTAATTCTTCAAGCGGAGGGAAAAAAAGCAGAAAGAAATAAAAACGGTGAAAAGCAAATTAAATTTTAATAATTTAACTTTTAATAAAGTTGCTAGCTACACAAGTGAGGCATTTTCTATGTAATTCCTATTTATCCCAATAGACTTAAAAGTTGCACCTGTCTATACATAGGCTCTTTTGAAACTCCTAGCCTTAATTAATTAACACCTGTGAGGTGGGATGGAGAAGACCATCAGTCAAAGTTACTGTTAGTATGTACGTGGTGGTAGAGTCAAGAGCAGCGGTTCTCAAACTCTGGGTCAGGACCCCAAAGTGGGTCATGACCCTGTTTTAAAGGGGTCGCCAGGACTGGTGTTAGACTTGCCTGGAGCTGAAGCCAAAGCCCTGACCTCACTGCTCGGGGCCAAAGCTGAAGCTGAGCCCTACCACCAAGGGCAGAAGCCCAAGGGCTTCAGCCCTGCGCAATGGGGCTCAGGCTATAGGCCCCCCACTTGGGGCTGAAGTCCTTGGGCTTCGGGTTTGGCCCCTCCCTCTCACCCAGGGTGGTGGGGCTCAGGCTTCACTCCCTCCTCCTGGGGTCATGTAATTTTTGTTGTCAGAAGGGGGTCACGGTGCAATGAAGTTGGAGAACCCCTGGTCAAGAGGGTTTATTTGGGAAGAGTCTGTCTTCATGTACTCCTTTTTGCCTACAATGGCTCTCCCAGACCTGAAGAAGAGCTCTATGTAAACTTGTCTCTCTCACCAACAGAAGTTGACCCAAAAAACAATATTCCCTTACCCACCTTGTCTCTACAATGGCTTCAGACAGCTACCCATCTACCCACGCTTAGGGGGAGAAACAAGAGCTGTTTGCTTTGATGTTCTACCTCTGGCCCCTTGCTGAGCTCACTGGCCTGGTTTTGGGCAGCAGGGCAAACAGAGCTGAAAAACTGACATCAAGGAGTATTGGCTGGATAAAGGTAACGCCCGCTCTAGGGTGTTTGGGGGCTGTTCAGGGGAACAAACCTGCACAGACACACACCCGCTGGGGGCTGAAGATGGTAAGCTGTCCTAGGTTCACGATGGGTGGTCAGAATGGTAAGCCTCTAGGTAAGTCAGGTGTCTGTATAGACTATTTTACAAAACCTCTTTCTCTGATGCTTGGTTCCTCCTGCAAAGATTAAACAATACTTTGGGGTCAGAACGTGGCGTGGTCACTGTTTTCCCCAGTGATCAGACTCCTGAAGGGGTACCGAACCCAGTCAGACTTGCTGGGTAAGCATGTGCGGAGTACAGTAGCCCAGGGCCTGGTCTGAAAGCAGCAGAATTGCATGATTCCACTGCACGCAAGTGAAAGGCGTGAGACCTGACAGCTGCGGGTGTGCCCTTAGAGAGGGTTCAGAGATGCAGCTAGCCCTGTAGTTGTGACACCCTGTACCCATAAAAAGCAGGTAGTTGGAGTGGGCTGGGGGAGCCAGGGCCTCTGTGGGGAGAGGTTGGCAGAGACAGACAGAGGAACTGGGGACGGGGGAAAACTGGAAGGAGCCTGGGGCATCCGGGGGAGGTGAGAGGGTTACCAGGAGAGTGACCCTGGATGTGGGGGGGAGATCCTGGCCCTGCTCCTCCTTTTCAACCTGTTCCCTCCCCACTCGCTGCCTGGCCCCAGCCTCCTCCCTTCTGCCCCTCACCTCCCTCGCAGGGGCAGACGCTGCCCTGCCAGCCTCCTGCACCTCCACACTGGCTTGGCTGGCTCCAGCCCAGGGAAGCGGTGGGAGAGGAGGCCAGCTCAGATGCTTGCAATTCCTCTGTCACAGCAGCCCCTGGCAGCCAGGAGGAGGAACTGAGGGGGAGATCACTGAGCCCGGCTGCAAGCCATTCCAGCAGGTTTCTGGGGAGGTGCCATTGGAGCTGCCACATGGAATGGATGTCATGCTGTTGGCCTGAGATTTGGCGCAGACTGGGAACAGATGAGTGATAGCAGTGCGGGCTTCCCCACAATACCCTGCAAATGTGCCTCAGGCATGACCTGAAGGGAGCCCATGGAAGATGAGAGGCCTCTCCCTTGGGACTGCCCAGCAAGGGGCTTGTTAGTGCTGGCGAGGATGAGCATTCTGTGATATATGGGCACCTGTCCACTGGGAACTCAACTGAGATCTACCAAACTCCTAACACATTTTTCCAAATCCTATGGGGCCACGCCCCTCAGAAGAGTGAGTAATAGATACACATTTTACCAATCTACAACTTCCAAATAACTTGGTTTTGATGCTCTCGCCGTGTAAGGCTCTGAACTGGCAAGGCACTGAAGCGCACTTTTAAAGTTAAGCATGTGCTTAAGTCCCAGTGACTCAAAAATTAAGCATGTGCTTTGCTGAATTCGGGTTCAGGGCCTAAATGAGGGTGAGATCAAAAACAGTGAGAAGTTTTAAAAGCCCATCATCACAAGAGGGAAGAAGGCTTTAAAAATGGCCTAAAACAATTAATCAAAAATAACGAGGGAGATCTTGTTCCAGACGATGGGGACTAGGGTTAATAACTAAATGACAAATACCTGAGAGGAGCATTGAATGAATTTGCAGCAGCTCAGCAAGGTAACTACAGTTCTAACAGGAAGGGAAACAAAAGTGCCACTGATGCCTATCTGGACCTCCCCAGCACTCGGGTCACATAACAGGGTGTCCCATTTAAAGAGACCGTGCTGGGTCAAATTCTCTCTTGCCAAGTTTATTTTATCGCCTAACAGGGAATGGGTAACAGTCAGGAGAACACTTCCTGCTTAGGAGTGAAAAGTCCTGTATGTTAGCAATGCTGTATCATTGCCACACTGGGTCCCCTTGTAAAGGTCTTGTACACAAATGTATCTCACTAGTGTGTCTCCCCAGCTTTTCCTATTGATGGCTTTCCAAGGATGATAGGGATAGCTTTAGCCTGGAATGCTGTTTCTAACAGGATGTTTGCCTATGCTGGGCATTTGAACCACATGTAAAGCTAAGATTTTCAAAGGTGCTTGAGGGAGTTAGGTGCCCATTCCCACTAAAATTCTTTGGCTCCTTTGTAAAGTGCTGCCGAAAACATTTTAGCTGAAACCATGTTTAAACTGAGTCTTATACCATTTCAGCCAATGCACTTTGAACCCCAGGCCTGTCTTAATTTAGGGCAGGCATTACATTGAGCCCACCATGATCCTTGTCCCATTCTTGCCTATGGGTTTGTTCCTGCTCCCATTGATGTCAGTGGGAGTTATGACACTACCTTTAGTGAACAGTTTCCCCCTAAAGGGCTGCACTACCTGGACAGAGCAAAAGGAACTTTGGCATTTACAATTACTGTGGAACAAGGGTAATAAAAACAGAAGCTTTGCCTGGTCATAAAGCATGGAATTATTAACTTGGCAGCTGAACTTCTTGATTGCTATCATGTCCTACTCAAAATTGGACCTTTTGATCTCTCTCTATCTGTAAGCATGTCTTCCCTTTCCTGATCTCTCCTGAAAAGCCTTTTCTTTTGATCCTTCGCTCCTAATAAAACTCCAGTGATCAGCTATAGTACCTTCAGAGTCCAGATCTGCTCTGACGTTAGTGTCAATCTGGAGTCACTCCATAGAAGTCAATGGGGTTACTCTGGATTTACACCAGTGTAACTGAGAGGAGAACTTTGTCTTAGCAGTTAAATATTTACTAAATAAGAATGAGTCAGATCCTCACCTGGTATAAATCAGCAAAGCTTCATCAAAGCCACTGGAGCCACACCAATGTACCTCAGATAAAGAGCTGGCCCAATGCCTATAATTTAAAAAAAAATCTTTATAAATAGCAGTTGCTGCTTCAGTATCTCTGTAACTGTGAATACTGGGGCATTTTAATGATATTCCAGCAAGCACTTCCATTTGATAATGGACTTGAGAGCGTGAACAGGATATTCCAAAGTTGTGAGGTAAATGCTCTCTTCAGATGAAATGAGCAGGGGTTAAAACTACAATTAAATAAACCCCCAGGATTTAGAGCACTGTCCACTTAGTCCTATGAGGGACAGCAGGTTCTCACTGCATGTGCCAGCTTTGGGAGACACTCTGCTGGTAAGTGCTACTCCACAGAAACCTCATTATGTGATTTCATATATTTTCATAGAATCGGGCACTATTTTTTGTTTTTACTTCCTTCAGATCCCAGATCATCTTCCCCACAGTTGCCCTGAATTACATCTCCTCTCTCAAGTTCCTGTTACGGAGACACTATTCTTGCAGCATGACTAAGCTCCTTGAGGCGATTATTATTTATTATTATTACTTTTATTTTTTAAGTATGACAGACACTAAAAACAGATGTATGGGGGGAAATTAATTACAAAATATCCAAATTTTAACACACTGAGAAGGAGCATGAGGGAAATTGAAATTAATGGGAAACAAATTATGAAGCAGCTCGTCAAACATTTTTACTAAAAACTCTCAAATGTAGAAAATAACTTCAAGTCCTGATCCTGCAAACACTTACACATCTGAGTAACTCCATGAATATGAGTAGTTGCACAAGGGAACAACCTGTGTTATGTAAAGTTACATGCAAGTTTGCAGAACTGGGGCCTTTTTTCTTCATAAGATTTTCTCTGGGCATTACTCTTGGCGTGTTAGGCCCCAATCCTGTACTGTACATGAGCGTACCTCCGCAGTGCTCATTGCAGGATCGGGGCCTTACTTTGTTCCTCAGACCCATATATGCAAATAGAATCATAGAACTGGAAGGGACCTCAAGAGGTCATCTAATCCAGTCCCCTGCACTCAAGGCAGGACCAAGTATTAGACCATCCCTGACAGGTGTTTGTCCAACCTGCTCTTAAAAATCCCCAATGATGGAGATTCCACAACCTCCCTAGGCAATTTATTCCAGTGCTTAACCACTCTGACAGTTAGGAAGTGTTTCCTAATGTCCAACCTAAACTACCCTTGCTGCAATTTAAGCCTGTTGCTTCTTGTCCTATCCTCAGAGGTTAAGAAGAACCATTTTTCTCCCTCCTCCTTGTAACAGCCTTTTATGTACTTGAAAAAATCCATCTTTCATCACTGAAGAACTGGAAGAGGGATGTGGGATGTCAAAAGTGCATTTCTCAAAGACATTAAAGCAGTGTTGTCAACTCTCACAATTTTCAAAAATCTCATGATATTTTAACTTCCTTAAAGTACCAGCTTCTGGAGTCGTGTCCTCCGCTTTAATTTATTTAAATAAGTTTCAGTCCTTATGATTGCAGAAAAACGCTTGAGCTCAAAAGGCAAATAAAAAAAAAAACAAAATGCATAATTTTTTTTTAAATCATGATTTTGGGGGCTTGACTCATGATTCTTGAATGCTGGGGTTGGTAATCCTGCAGTAGTAATTTGTTTTCTGAAAACAACAGATGCCAACTTAAATTTAAATTAAGGATGTGTTTTGTATTTAACAATTTAGGTGGCAAAGTCTTGCTGAAATTTACAGCTGAACAAACCTGTGAATTTACAGATCTTCTCCACCAGAGGCTGCTACATTGTTAATAATAATAATAGTGAAACCCTGGCTAGGAAGAGCCAATTGATTTCAGTCCTATTTTAGGCTCACACCCAATCCAGACAGAAAGCATTCCGTTTCTGCAGGGTAGGCTGACTGAAAAGAGTGTTTACACATCTCCCTTTGGCCTAGGCCTAACAAGGAAAGCAATGGCCTGATCCTGCTTCCGAGAAAAATCTTACTACTAATCCAAGGTCCACTTATGGTGACCAGATAGCAAGTGTGAAAAATCGGGACAGGGAGTGGGGGGTAATAGGAGCCTACATAGGAAAAAGCCCCAAATATCGGGACTGTCCCTATAAAATCGGGACATCTGGTCACCCTAGTTTCCACTCTTCTGCTAAACGTTAAGTTTGCAAGGGTGAAAATACCCTCCCAAAATACTGTTCTCCATAGCTGCAAAAAACAAACAAAGAAAAAAAACACCCAACTACACACATGAAGTACCAAACACACCAAAAATAGCAATAATTAATATAAAGTCCTAGACTTAGCTTTCCTGGCTGCTAAGCAATGCTGATTCGGGGGGGGGGGGGGGGGGGGGAGGGATGTTTAAACCTAATGCTACAACTACAATGCAATTCTAGGTTGACTAATAGTGTTATTTTAATAGTGTTATTTTAGCTGAATACAGAAGCATCTCCATTTATAATCCTTGTATGTAATGGGTTTGTATTTTAGTTCTTTTCTATCTGGCTGAAAATTGGCATAAAATTTCCTCAATCTAAGACTGCAGATTTTGTCCCTTCAAAAAATCCCTTCTGAATTGGGATAGTGTGCGTATATGTGTGTATATATAATGCCTACTATTCCTATATACATATAGATACACACCGCTACCCCAATATAATGCTGTCCTCAGGAGCCAAAAAATCTTACCAGGTTATAGGTGAAACTATGTTATATCGAACTTGCTTTGATCCGCCGCAGTGCGCAGCCCCGCCTCCCCCCCCCAGAGTGCTGCTTTACCGCGTTATATCCAAATTTGTGTTATATCAGGTTGCATTATATCGGGGTAGAGGTGTGGGGTGTGTGTGTATAATTATTTATTTATTTTCCAGGTATTGCTGAGCAAAATTTTTTTTTTTTTCTCAAAAATTCATCTACAAATAGTGAAGTAACACAGGCCACTTCCCTACTCATCTCTTAACAAAGAAATTAAATGGTGCTTTATATTGGAGATAGCACATTCCAGTGCTTAGGGGACTAGAGTGGGAGCTGGGAGCCCTGAGTTCTAGTCCCAAGGATATGCTGTGTGCCCTGGGGCAAATTACTCTTCTCCACCCCCCCCTCTGTGCTTCACTTTCCCTATATGCAATTTGTGGGTGATACCCTACCACTGTAAGATGTTTTGAATAAAGAGTGTTCTGTTATTTAGTGGGGAAGATGTGCCTTGTAACAAAACTTTTTTTTTTCAGTGAGACTTTGCCACCTAAATTGTAAAATACAAAACACATCTTAACCATTAAGATTGCATCCTTCCACCACCGGACCCGCCCCAGGATTTTGCCTTTTAAGAGCACTTTTTAAATCTACTTGATCAAGGGTGGCTCAGTTTAGGGATAGGGTGCAGAAGGCGAGGATCTTATCCTCCTCTGAGCACTCCCCTAGGCGTACAGAGTATAGTGATGAAGTAGAACTGGGGACTGTAGGGCTAGTCAGCAGGGCAGTCAGAGGAAAGCCAGAAGCTTCTATGAAAGTAGCTTTCTGATGTCCAAAGAGGCCTTGGAGGATGCAGAGTTCCTTTTATGCAGGGGTATCTTTCACAGGATCTTCCCTGGGGGCTCCGGAAAGAATTTGGATGCCCAGTTCTGGCACTGAGGACAACACTGGGAATTTTCAAAGCAGAATGTGTATGGGAGGGATGCGTGTTCTTTGACAAGCTGATCTCAGCACTGGGTGCCTGGGGCTCAAAGCCTCCATGATCTGCATGGCTCCATGTGTGACGCTTTTCTTCGCAGGGGGAGAGAGCCACAGATTCTCAGCTCGAGGGCACCTGAGGGAGAGTGGGATGGCATGAGGGGAGCCTAGCCCTTGCATCCCAAAAGGTGAAGATTGGAGGGAGCCTAGAAAAAAAATGGGGGGCTTGGGGCAGCCTGTGGGTGAGGGAGCCTTGTTGTGGTCAGGGATGGTGAATGGGCAGGAGAGTCTGGGGGAGGACCTTGTGCAGGAGAGGACCTGCCTGGAGCAGTCTCCCATTCTCTCCCCTTCCTTCCCTTCCCAATTCCTTTGCCTTCAGCCTCTGAGCCTCCTCCATTCTGTACTTCTCCTGCCCCCACTTCCTTGAGCTTCTCACTTCCCTGATGGCAGCAGCTGTCTTCATCTCCTCCCTGCTGCCAATGGTTTTACGATTGTTGGGCCCCAGCAGGGGGAGCATTGAGAGTAGGGAAGGAAAAAGGCTCCAAGTTCTCAATGCCAGTGTCCCCACACTCACTGGATGCAGACAGATGTATCAATGCATGACCCTTAGCCGCCTTGCAAGCTGTCTCAGGCTCAGCTGTGTGCCTAGGTGATGGGCATTTGGAACCCTCATGCCATATGATGCTATAGTATTCTCCCTGATTATAAATACCACTACTTCCCCTCCTTGTTCCAAAATCACCACCACCACCAAAATCACTTCAGCAACCCTCTCACAGGGCAATCATAGCCTTTGGGGAACAGTACAATGGTCTCATAACACATGGGGTGATAGGAAAATCTTGGAATAAATAGGGAAGAGTGGGGAATTGGTTACTGTCCTTCAAAAATGACAAAGCAGCTTTCCCATGTGCTGCTCAAATGATGCAGGAGTGAAATGGGAAGCAGAAAAGGAGGCAGTTTCTCCACACTATGGCCAACATTTTCAAAAGTGTGAGGGGAGTTGCCCTACTAGAAATTTTTAGTTATTAAAATTTAGTTCGAATTTTTAGTGCCAAAACTGCCTGAGTACACAATGCTGGATGCAGTTTTCAAAAGTGCCCTTAGAAATTCCCTGCTTTGGGTTGAATAGAAATGCCCACAAGGTGCATATTCACTTATGTAACTAATCACTTTACATATGCCAATTAGGCCTGGATCTTCAGTGGTGAGCAAGGCTCCTGAAGATCTGCCTTTCTATCTTCCCCCCCTCAGCTCACCACAGATGCGCAGGCTCACACATGAAGCCATACACCAGCACATCTGTATGACCCATGCCTCAGTGAGGGTGAAGAATGTCCTATGAAGCAAGGAAATTCAATTAAACTAAATTTAAACTAAACTAAAATTACATTAATTTAGCCTTCTGGAGAAATATTGTAGCACTATTGCATTGGCAAGGGCATCCTGTTATCTGAGAAACCTTCAGTACATAGGTAATATGAAGTCAAAGACAGACCTACACCATATTAAAGATACCATTTTGGTTTTTTGGTTTAAATAGTTAGTTATGGTTTCAAAGTTTAATCTTACTGGTCTATGCTGTGCCTGCAGAACATGCACAAGCATGTAATAGTATATACAAACTAGGAAGCCGATCTTACAAATGACAATTGTGCAAACACGCATCAATAAATTGGTACAATTACCTAGTTTTGCACACACGGATTAAGCCCTTATGATTGACATTTCAGGCCCAATTCTGTAAGGTATTAAGTTCCTCCTGCAGGGTGCTATCTGTCTTTATGTTCACATTATACTCATTGCCAGAGTATCTGAGCATCTTAAACATTCGAGAGGATATGTTGTTGTTTTTCATTCCTTTAGCTGTTGAAGTCTGAGTGCCTCCAATTCCCACCAACGTTAGCATCTTGCAGGATCAGTCCTTTTGTCCTCAATATTCTTTTAATGCTCTAAAGGTATTTTAATATGCAGCAGAATTGGAAATATGCACTACACTAACTTTGGATGATTTGAAAATTCAGCATAAACTAAATAACAGCAAGGATTCCTAGCATGAGGCAAGTAGCAGCATTCATTTTCAGAGATTATCTGGAAATGTGAAAATAATGTAATGTGACTATATGGCCAGCCTCTCTTGCGTTAGACCCATTGTTTAATTTATTTATGACACAAGCCATTTCTCTTAATGCACTTCCATCTAGACAGTTCAAGTAAGAGTAATGATAGTTTAATTATCAGACCAAAATTGGAACATTAGTTCTCAACATTTTTCAGCTGAAACATAAGCAAGTCCTCATGCCACAACAGAAAAACCGCATAGCTTTGGGAACGAAGCACCACTGTGTTTTTCCATGACATAACATCCTTCAGGAACATATGGGCCGGCAAATAGAAGACACCCGCTGCATAATTATGGCACTGACAAACCAATTGAACCTCAGCAGCTGCCACTGGGGAGGTTTAATTCATTCCTGGTATTCTTGCCTTTTAAACTTAAGTGGCACTGGAACAAACCCATCTTTGATCCAAGTAGAAAATCACTTGGAGCTTGATGTTTAATAGCACTTAAGATCTGGGAAAATGATGTCTTTATTAGCCTGACAATGCAGGACTCATGGCAGGCATGGTATACACAAGGGTTTGGTGTCTGAACTGAACTCTATTATTCTTTTGGACATACTTGAGTATATGCGTTACTATGCCAATACAGAGATGATTACAATAATACATTGTGTTTCGTTAGCACACGCACTGAGCATCCCTGACTCTGCAGGGAAGCTTAAAGGAGCTACACAACTCTCAGAACAGTGCCAGCTGACTGCTTCCAAACAGGGCGAAGACCTCTCTGTAGCCTGGACAATAGAATGAAGGGGCTGGGATAGACCTCCCCCCACCACAACTCCCTGTGGGGACCACTTAATTTCTCCTTTTATCTCCCATGGCAGCTCCACAGGGGTTACTACAGCATCAGGCTTAGAGCAGCTTCCATAGGACTTGTACAAAGAAGAGAGAGGGCACCAGGATCCCCATAATAAGTCATCAGGTGGGCATGGGAGATCACTGGCATGAGCGCCTCACCCCATCCAAGAATTTGAGTCCACTCCATGCCCTTTCTATGCCTGCCTAGCTATCCTCAGGATTACTCAGGGCAGTATAGAGCCCCAGTCTGGGGGGCACGATTCACCCCTGCCATTTACTCTAGCAAAAGATGCTGTCAGTATTTATCCCTAAGAGGAAGGTGATCCAACTTCATTTTGATGGAGTGTACTTTTCGCACACAACATAAGGATGATACAGTGTGTTGCATTACATAATTCAGTAATGTATGAGGTGCTTAGATACTATGGTAATGAGGGAACATATAAGTACCTTAGATCAGTGGTCTCCAAACTTTTTTGATCCCGCACCTCTATCAGTAAAAAAATGTTGAGCACGTACACCCTGCTGTGCCAGCTCTACCATTTTTGCCAAAGCAAAAAAAAAAAAAAAAAAGCCACTCGGACTCCCGCCCAAACTGCTGAAGCAAAAAAAAAAAAAAGCTCCTCCGGCCGTGCACCCGCAAGAATCCTATAGCCCACGAAAGCTTATGCTCTAATAAATTTGTTAGTCTCTAAGGCCTTGTCTACACTACGAGAGTAGTTCGATTTTACTTAAATCGAATATTTGGAATCGATATTGCAAAGTCGAACGTGTGTGTCCACACTAAGGACAGTAATTCGACTTTGTGAGTCCACACTAACGGGGAAAGCGTCGACATTGGAAGCGGTGCACTGAGGGCAGCTATCCCACAGTTCCCGGAGTCCCCGCCGCCCATTGGAATTCTGGGTGGAGCCGCAAATGCCTTCTGGGTAAAAAAAAAAGGGGCCAGGGTGCTTTTGGGTAACTGTCGTCATCCGTCCATCACTCCCGCCCTCCCTCCCTCCCTGAAAGCGCCGGCGGGAAATCATTTCGCGCACTTTTCCAGTCATTGACAGCGCGGACGCCACAGCACTGTGAGCATGGAGCCCGCTGCAACCATCGCTGCAGTTGTGGCCGCTCTCAACGCCTCGCAGCTTATCATACAGGTTGCCCTGAGGCAGATGCAGAAAAGTCAGGCGAGGAGGCTACGTCAACGCGGTGATGGCCTGAAGTCTGAGAGTAGCACAGACCTCTCAGAAAGCAGGGGACCCAGCGCCGAGGACATCACGGTGGCAATGGGTCATGTTGATGCTGTGAAACGGCGATTCTGGGCACGGGAAACAAGCACTGAGTGGTGGGACCGCATAGTGCTGCAGGTCTGGGATGAATCACAGTGGCTGCGAAACTTCCGCATGCGGAAGGGAACTTTCCTTGAACTTTGTGAGTTGCTGTCCCCTGCCCTGAAGCGCAATGACACCCGGATGCGAGCAGCCCTGACTGTCCAGAAGCGAGTGGCCATAGCCCTCTGGAAGCTTGCAACGCCTGACAGCTACCGGTCAGTCGCGAGCCAGTTTGGGGTGGGCAAATCTACCGTGGGGGTTGTTGTGATGCAAGTAGCCAAGGCAATCGTTGATGTACTGCTGCCAAAGGTAGTGACCCTGGGAAACTTGGAGACGATCATAGATGGCTTCGCAGCGATGGGATTCCCAAACTGCGGTGGGGCCATAGATGGAACTCACATCCCTATCCTGGCACCGGACCACCAGGCCAGCCAGTACATTAACAGAAAGGGCTACTTTTCCATGGTGCTGCAAGCACTGGTGGACCACAGGGGATGTTTTACCAACATCAATGTCGGATGGCCGGGCAAGGTTCATGACGCTCGTGTTTTCAGGAACTCTGGTCTGTTTAGACGGCTGCAGCAAGGTATTTACTTCCCGGACCACAAAATAACTGTTGGGGATGTGGAGATGCCTATAGTGATCCTCGGGGACCCAGCCTACCCGCTAATGCCCTGGCTCATGAAGCCCTATACAGGTGCCCTGGACACTGAAAAAGAACTCTTCAACTACCGGCTGAGCAAGTGCAGAATGGTGGTGGAGTGTGCTTTTGGACGTCTCAAGGGGAGATGGAGAAGCTTGCTGACTCGCTGTGATCTCAGCGAAACCAATATCCCCATTGTTATAGCAGCTTGCTGTGTGCTCCACAATCTCTGTGAGAGCAAGGGGGAGACCTTTATGGCGGGGTGGGAGGTTGAGGAAATTAGCCTGGCTGCTGATTACTCACAGCCAGACAGCCGGGCGATTAGAAGAGACCAGCGGGAAGCGCTGTGCATCCGGGAGGCTTTGAAAGCAAAGTTCCTGAGTGAGCAGGGTAACCTGTGACTTTCTAATTTTGTGTACAGAGAAGCCTTCACCCCACTTCCAACACACGTTTCAAAATAAAAATAGTTCTACTTTGTTAAAGCACACCGTTTTCTTTAATACTGTTTTCGCGGGAATTTTTTAAAACTGGGACGCAGACTGTGGTGCGGAGTGGGTGTAGTGTAGTCGCGCGAATGCAGCTTCTAAACTCAAGGACTGACAGGCTCCGCTGCGGTGGGATGGTTCTTTCAACGGAGCCTGTCACCCCTCCTGATACGGACTGTGTGTATGGGGGGTCTATGTGAGTTTGTGGCAGGGGGGGGACGGTTACAGATCCCCTGCTGTGTGGCTCTGTGATCCTGCCTAAGGACCGCCGCTTAAGATCTCTAACTGCCCTCCCCTGACACAAAGTCACAGAGCAACCCACCCCCCACCACATAACATGAAAAGAACCTCCCAGACTAACCAGGGTAAGTAGTCACTGCATCACTGCACTATGTATGTGCCCTGCTGCTGTGCCTGCCCCCGACTATGTACCCTGCCAAAGGTGACTGTCCTGTCCAATTACCAACCCCCTTTCCCCCCCTCCTCCAAAAGAACATGATGGAAACAGTAGTTAACAGAAACATATTTTTTATTATCAACTACACATGGGACTGGGAAGTGAAACTTGGACGGGGGCTTGTGTCAGGCGGGAAGGAAAGAACTTGTCAAACTTTGGGGAATGAGAGCCTTCTGCTGCTCGAGCTCTCTGCAGGGGTGGAGTGAGAGTTAGCAGGGACTCTGCCGCCTCTCCTTCTGTGCACTTTGGGTGAAGGGAGTATGGGACTTGGTGGCGGGGGAGGGCGGTTAGAGATGGACTGCAGCGGGGCTCTGTCCTCCTGCCTCCGTTCCTGCAGAACATCCACAAGGCGCCGGAGCGTGTCCGTTTGCTCCCTCAGTAGTCCAAGCAGGGTTTGAGTCGCCTGCTGGTCTTCCTGACGCCACCTCTCCTCCCGATCCATGTTGGCTTGGTGCATTTGGGACAAGTTCTCCCACCACTGGGTCTGCTGTGCTGCCTGGGCTCGGGAGCAGGCTATAAGCTCTGAGAACATGTCCTCCCGTGTCCTCTTCTTCTTATGCCTAATCCTCCCTAGCCTCTGGGAGTGTGATGACAGGCTAGGTTGTGAGACAGTCGCAGATGGGGCTGTGGGAATGGGAAAAAGGGAGTGAATTCCTCAGAAAGATAAATGTAGTTGTGAACAAAAAACATAGTCTTTCTCTGTGAACAGGACCATGCACAGCACCTATCACATGCGCACTCAGCACAAGGTCGAATTCTCGGCCTTCGCATTCAGTGTCTGGGGTTTTGCAGAGCACTTTTGAGAACCCTGTCAGGACAACGGAATTGCTCTTGCACGCAGACATGGTAAGCCGTAGATTCGTGGCAGCTTAAAACTTTAATATTAGCAATGGCCTCATTTCACATTGAAATCAATGTCGGTCCCTGCTGCCAGCAATCCGGCAAGCAGGAAGTCTGCTCCTGTCCCACACCCTCGCGGCTGTCCCCGGGAACGATCCCTTTCGGCTGACCCTCTCCCGCCTCCACCGCGTGGCTGCAAACCAGCGGTTACAGTTCTGTAAAGGAACGGTAAAGCAGTCCCAACACTAACATTCCCCTACCTCATTCAAAGCAGGTCATCATGAGCGACATCACCCTCATGAGGATCTCTGAGAGCGACAGACAGAGAATGCTCCGGGAAAGCCTTCAAAGACCAGGGCCGTATGCCGCCATGCTGTGCCAAGCAATGATTCCGGAGTACTTGCTAGTCTCGTGGCGCGGCAACGTGTCCTACTACGGAGGACCCAATAAGGCCGCTCTCCCCAAGAACCTAATGCAGCGGATTTCAAATTACCTGCAGGAGAGCTTCCTTGAGATGTCCCAGGAGGATTTCTGCTCCATCCCCGGACATATAGACCGCATCTTACTGTAGCTGCAGTAGCAGGGACTAAACAGTAGAGCGGCTTGGGCAGGACAATCATGCAAAACCGGACATTGCTAGATTTTTTTCAAATAGTTGCACTGCCCATGACTGAACCGTTAAGTTAATCAAACTAATCATGAGAAACCCATTTTTTAAATTGTTAATAATCATGTTCTGTTACAAATAAATGTTTAGATGTTTACAACACTTACTGGATGATCCTTCACCAGATTCTGTGTCCGGGGTAACGGCTGGGGAGGGTTGGTAGGGGATCTCTGTAAGGGTGATGAAGAGATCCTGGCTGTCGGGGAAATCAGCGTTGTGAGCGCTGTCGACTGCCTCGTCCTCCTCATCTCCTTCCTCATCTTCCCCGTCCGCTAACATGTCCGAGGATCCGGCCGTGGACACTATCCCATCCTCAGAGTCCACAGTCAGTGGTGGGGTAGTGGTGGCGGCCGCACCGAGGATGGAATGCAGTGCCTCGTAGAAACGGGATGTCTGGGGATGGGATCCGGAGCGTCCGTTTGCCTCTTTGGTCTTCTGGTAGCCTTGCCTCAGCTCCTTGATTTTCACGCGGCACTGCGTTACATCCCGGCTGTATCCTCTCTCTGCCATGTCTTTAGAGATCTTCTCATAGATCTTTGCATTCCGTCTTTTGGATCGCAGCTCGGAAAGCACGGACTCATCGCCCCACACAGCGATGAGATCCAAGACTTCCCGATCAGTCCATGCTGGGGCCCTCTTTCTATTCTGAGATTGCACTGCCATCAGTGCTGGAGAGCTCTGCATCGTTGCCAGTGCTGCTGAGCTCGCCACGATGTCCAGACAGGAAATGAGATTCAAACTGGCCAGACAGGAAAAGGAATTCAAATTCAAATTTTCCCGGGGCTTTTCCTGTGTGGCAGTTCAGAACATCCGAGCTCTTACTGCTGTCCAGAGCGTCAACAGAGTGGTGCACTGTGGGATAGCTCCTGGAGCTATTAGCGTCGATTTCCATCCACACCTAGCCTAATTCGACATGGCCATGTCGAATTTAGCGCTACTCCCCTCGTCGGGGAGGAGTACAGAAGTCGAATTAAAGAGACCTCTATGTCGAACTAAATACCTTCGCGGTGTGGACGGGTGCAGGGTTAATTCGATGTAACGGCGCTAACTTCGACATAAACGCCTAGTGTAGACCAGGCCTAAGGTGCCACATGTACTCCTGCTGTCTTCACACAGCTGTGTAACTATGTAGTGTGTGCTCCAGGACATGCATTATAACTTGCAAGCTTAGAACTAAAATCCTACCCAGAATGAATCTGGTACAGGGGAGGTAGTGGTGAATTGCCAGCTGCATGAAGTTGTTCTACCCCACCAGGGCAGGATGTCTCAGAACACATGTTACTGATGGTGGCATATGATCTACTCACTCAGAACTAGCCTACCCCTTTTCCTGCATACCACACCCCTGCAGACCACAGTACACAGCCTTGCATGTTATGGGTGCATTATGATAAAAAGGAGAAAACCTGTTGTCTGTATCCTATGTAACTATAATTTGATAAGAAAGGGCAGGATTTAGCCCTAATACCACAGCAATGGATTGTGCATTTGCAAGCCTTGCAACAGTGTAGTTATTGAAAATCTAATAAATCAGAGTCATAAAAAGACCAATAATGATTCAGTGAATACAGTCAGAGAGAACTTATGCTCAGAGTTCATTCATTAGAATAGTTCACCAGTCTCTGGTTGTGAAACATTAAGAAAGGTGCCAGTACTCCCCTTCCGAAAAGACAGTATCAAGTGTGTATTTAAAAAAATGAATTTCACTTCCCTCTTGCGTTTTAACAATATTCCACCTACATACTTGAGACACCATTTTAAAAAATCCTAAATACATTATGTTTTCAAAAGCTGCTTCAGAAATGCTGACAAGGAAGTACCCAATCAAGCCACGATTGACCAAATTCATTGGTGGATTTAATTTTAAAAGAGATGGAACCAAGTTCCTCTCTTAATTTGTTCAACTAAGAGCAGAATTTGGCTCATGCTCAGGGCAAATTTTTACATCTTTAGACAAGGTAGTGAGTAGCTTGCAGATATATTTGTCTATAAAGACACAAAATAAAGAAACTCTCTGTATAGGGCCCCAGTTTCATTTACATTTGCTGCATTCAGATCTTGAAATTAGCCTGTTGTAGTCATCTAGCATCTGTGTAATCCCCAATTAAACAGCAGATGCAATGGGAGGTGACCTGCTGCCACAAGCACACAGGTGATGAGCTAGCATTTCGGTGAATGATACTCCTATCTGACAGGTGAGAGATGGAGAACTGGAAGAAATAATATATGAGCTTTAACTCTGAGTTGTGTTACCCTTCTTGGTGGTGGCCAGATGCTGTTTCATCTACCACTCTGATCACTTTCATACTGTCAGCTTGTGCATTCAAGAGTTGAAATAATTAATATACCTCCATGGCCTGCTCAGAGGTTTGGGGAAAACTGGATTCTCAGAATGACTGAGAACAAACAAGCCCTAGGATTCTGGAGATTGAGTTTCTGCAAGATACACAGAGACACTGGGATCCTAACCTGCACCAGGACTCTTTTTTGAAAGGAAATTGTCACCATCATTAGAGGGTACAAAAAATATAATCTGTGTAGGGAAATGGACCAGAATGCTCTTTGTTTTTTAACAGATTTGCAGCCATGGGGAAGTGACTGAACTGTGCTAATCTTTAATTGAAGAATTGCCTCCTGATAAAATGTCTAGCAAAGCAGCTTTGCAAAGGAGAACAGAAAGAAAAATGATGTTTATTGCTCTGCCTTAGGATAGCACACTGAGATGTGCTTGCAAGGATGGATGTTTGTATAAATAAATGTTCATTCTTGACTGTGGAATGCAAACTATGCTGCAGGGTTGGAAACAAACCACTTTATAAAGCTGAGGCCAGGGTAAGGGAAAGACACAGGGATTGCGGGGAAGAAATTCACATTCATTTTTAGCAACTTAGAGTTTCTCAAGCATTTTTGACATTTTTAATTATGGTGTGGAGTCTATTCCAAGAACAAAAGTCATGCTTTTTCAGGGGACTAAAGGGTAAACAATTAAGAAACTTAATGCAGATCAACCTAATGGTGGTGGTATTGGTTGTGGGATGGGAAACCTAGCTTCAGCACAACTTCATATCTTGTGTTTTGTGGACAAATGGACTTCAGATGCATTGTACAAATCATGTGCAAGGGATAGTGGATTCCTAGGGAGTTAGGGCCCAATCCTGCAAACACTTTCTACTGGGATAGTAACTACTACTAAGAGTAGTCCAATTGCATTGAACAAGGCAAGGAATGGATGAGTTCATGCTGTTGCTATTTGATCAGAGAATTTCCTGCAAGGCTGGGAAGCAACACATTGCTGTGTTTACATTAGCCAAGTTAGGACCTGTAACTTTGCAATGGGAAAAGGCAGAAACTAAAATTTCTTTTTTTAGACAAAATATTTAATTCTGCTGAAAGGCATTTCCACAATTTAAAAATCACAGAAGCCACAGGGGTTTTTTTTATGTCCGTGATTTTCTACTAACCTTGCTAGTGCACCTTTCATGGTTATACCATTGAGAAGGGCGTGATGGAATACCCACCCACCTTCCTTACTGAAGAAAGACAGGGAATTAGAAAATATTGTATATAATATAAAAATATTATAGTTCCATCTGGCCTGACTCTGGTTAGGTCTGGCATTGGAACAAAATGCGCTCCTATTCATGGCTGAGTACAAATATTACTGAATAGTAAGGGAGCGGTTTTGCGCACACGCACCTGCTCTAAGTAGTTTTGATAGATGCCACATTTTGAGTGCTAATGAAGAGAAGACAAGGGTTGCTGTGGGTACTTGTACAATATATTCAATTTAATAGGAACTTTCATTCTATTACAGTTAATGGAAAGTCACAGAGGAGGTAACCAGCTCTTGTGCATGAATCAATCATTAAGGGTATGAATTATTCAGTGATAATCCACACAGCAGTGCTATATGCAAACTCAAAAAGGGCAGTATCCCTAACCCAACAATTCTATTGTTTAATATCCTTCAACACATAACAGATGTACGACAGGCGAGTAAACAAGAATATTCAGAAAAAAATCATGGGAGAAGACTTTAAAAGGAGCAAATCGCTTTGTAGCAACAAAGAGTTGGGACACTGCAGGCTCAGGAGAACACTACTCTCAATTGGGTCACCATAGCAAGGCCAGCCTCTAGAATAAGACATTTTGCCCAAGGTGGCTTTCCACAACACAGTTATAGGGTCGCACTAAGATGAAAAACTGGGAAATAGTTGTGCAGGAAATTAAGGGTGTGGGGATGGAGATGAGCTGAAATTATGAAAACAAAATTAAGAGAAAAGAACAATGTCAAACAGAAGAGTTATTCTGGTCCGTATCTACTATGAAAACCAATATCTCTGTGAGCTGAACTAGTCAATAACAAAATTAATTCCAGTGCACATAATCTTGCTGCCATTTATTAAAATAATCAAAAAGTCATTGGGCCAGATACCTCCTGTAATTTCATTTTCTTCAATGCCATTATCCTCTGGATGAATTTGGCACATCATATCTTTTTAAATGTCCTATTTGCATGCATTGAAAATGATTGGATGAAATTAAGAAAAGGTTTTGCTTCTCGTGCACTAAGATATAATACCATGAAATTTGGATCTATGGAATTATTTTAATTCCAACACACAAAAAAGGATACTGAAACCCAGACTGTAGGGGGCATGCTAATGATCCCAAAGCAACATTGTGACAATCTGGCAATATTACCCTTTCATAACATTGAAATCAACATTCACTGTTCCAACCTAACTTGGAGGGGGGGGGGCAGGGAGGAGGTCTGACCAAACAATAGATCAACCCACTCAGAAACTTAGCGCTGACTGGTAGAAGAAGTTCCTGAATTCAATAGCCAGGAAATGGCTGGTTCATTCTGCACAGGAAATGAGTCACCCAAATGCATCCAAGAGGAGCAATGAAGACAGGAAAGAGCTGAAACAACATGAACTGATAAAGACTGGAATAGTATAGACCAGTGGTTTTCAACCTTTTTTCATTTGCGGACCCCTAAAGTATTTTGTATCGAGGTACGGACTCCTTTGGAAATCACAGACAAAGTCTGCGGACACCACAGATTGAAAACCACGGTTCTGTGGTAATGACAGCCTTTTGCAGACACGTTTAGACATAGTCTGCAGACCCCTAGGGCATAGACAGATAGCATTCTCTCAATTTGTAATAGATTAAAGAGGGAAAGAAAAATAATCACTAGATTCTGTAGTTAAACTTGGAATTTTAATTTGTTCAGTTGTATACATACAAAGTATATCTAGGTTTGATTTGACACGGTTATCACATTAAAATCCCAAACCCAAAATTTATAATGGAAACACTGACAGACATTTCAAGACTAGTGCTTGGGTAGTACAATGCTTAAGGCCCTACTTGAATTGCGGGATGATTGTCAAAAAATTGTAGCTGAGTTGTGGACATGCCTTGGAAAATTGGAGAAAAGTAATAATGGACCTTATTATTTGGGGTAATAAAGTCCATTATTACTTTTCCATGATTTTCTACTGTGAGGCGCCTGGGGCTGAGAGCTGGAGATCCCGCTGTCGGCTGCCCAGGGCTCAGATTGAGGGTCCAGGGCTGAGAGTGGGGACTCTTGCTGTCGGCCACTTGGGGCTGAAAGTAGGTTCCCAGGCCTGAGAGTGGGGGGGTTGGGGTTGACAACAGGGGCTCAGCTTTCAGCCTCCGGGTGGCCAGGGCTCCCACTATCAGTCTTCTGCATGGTGGGGGCTCCCGCTGTCAAAATTATGGTGGAAGCCTAATATTGCGGAATTCACAGTTTCCACAATATTACAAGTTAAGTTGAGCCTTAACAATGTATTAACTGATCCTTGAAAGTCAGGTATCAGGAAGAACCAGCATTTGGCTGTGCCAACAAAGCAATTCCATTATAAAAGTCTATTTTAGGGAGTTGTTAGCCTGGTTATAAAAAATTCACTCCTCGTTGAAACTTAATATCAATATAAAGGTCTCAGTTCCAAACCCAATGTATTTAGGAATACAGTGTTGCTACTTGTAAGATACAGTTACAGAATGCAAGCCCACTAATTTAATTTATTTTCATTTTTAATGCTTCTGTATCCCCAAACCTTTTGAACCGATGGGGAAAATCCTCCAGTTTCTAACTATGTAGGTTGCTTCTGAATCCATATCTGAGAAATATGTAAAAAGAAAATCAAAATCAAACGCAAGGAGTATTTTAGCAGGACTCAGAGTAGCAGCCGTGTTAGTCTGTATCCGCAAAAAGAACAGGAGTACTTGTGGCACCTTAGAGACTAACAAATTTATTAGAGCATAAGCTTTCATGGGCTACAGCCCACTTCTTCGACTGACAGCAATACAAAGATACTTCTGCAACAGAAATACAACAGGGAGTGCTCTCTCCACTAGGTCTAGCCTAAGGATTTCCAGAGCTGCACTGTGATATCATTAACAATGCACAAGAGAACGTTCTGGTATCTTAATGACAGGTTTCAGAGTAGCAGCCGTGTTAGTCTGTATCNTATGATGTCCTGCACCTTTCCTCATACAGGCATACTGCAAGTTTCCAAATTAGAGTTCCAGACTTCCCATATCTATGGGTCTGAGAAAGTTGGGTCTGGATTAGCTGTTACACTGTGGTGGAGGGCCTACATCGCTTTATGTGTTACAATTACCAGTTGTGTTTCATGGATCTGTGCTCTCCTTAACCATTGCAGTACACATTGCAGAATTAGTCTATGTAATAATAGGCCATTAGCCATAATAATCCACAGTCACACTGAGAGCCCTGACCATTGTAATATTGTCCATCATATGGGTCACCGCCAGAAGCATTGCTTCTCCTCTTTGGACAGGATTAAGATTCTTCTAACACCATTCTGGAGAACATATCGTAAATGTGTCCAATTGTTGGCTGTTCTATCACGCTACTCCTGCAGGTTTTGCAGGTTTTTGTTCATATCATGAGTCCATTGAATATCCATGTAATATTATAATCACTTTAAATCTATCTTTTGTAGTCATTACATTTGTTTAACTGTTTATCTTAATGACAGGTTTCAGAGTAGCAGCCGTGTTAGTCTGTATCCGCAAAAAGAAGAACAGGAGTACTTGTGGCACCTTAGAGACTAACACGTTTATTAGAGCATAAGCTTTCGTGGACTACAGCCCACTTCTTCGGATGCATATAGAATGGAACATATATTGAGGAGATATATATACACACATACAGAGAGCATAAACAGGTGGGAGTTGTCTTACCAACTCTGAGAGGCCAATTAATTAAGAGAAAAAAAAACTTTTGAAGTGATAATCAAGCTAGCCCAGTACAGACAGTTTGATAATAAGTGTGAGAGTACTTACAAGGGGAGATAGAGTCAATGTTTGTAATGGCTCAGCCATTCCCAGTCCTTATTCAAACCGGAGTTGATTGTGTCTAGTTTGCATATCAATTCTAGCTCAGCAGTCTCTCTTTGGAGTCTGTTTTTGAAGTTTTTCTGTTGTAATATAGCCACCCGCAGGTCTGTCACTGAATGACCAGACAGGTTAAAGTGTTCTCCCACTGGTTTTTGAGTATTTTGATTCCTGATGTCAGATTTGTGTCCATTAATTCTTTTGCGTAGAGACTGTCCGGTTTGGCCAATGTACATGGCAGAGGGGCATTGCTGGCACATGATGGCATATATCACATTGGTAGATGTGCAGGTGAACGAGCCCCTGATGGTATGGCTGATGTGATTAGGTCCTATGATGATGTCACTTGAATAGATATGTGGACAGAGTTGGCATCGGGGTTTGTTACAAGGATAGGTTCCTGGGTTAGTGGTTTTGTTCAGTGATGTGTGGTTGCTGGTGAGTATTTGCTTTAGGTTGGGGGGTTGTCTGTAAGCGAGGACAGGTCTGTCTCCCAAGATCTGTGAGAGTAAAGGATCATCTTTCAGGATAGGTTGTAGATCTCTGATGATGCGCTGGAGAGGTTTTAGTTGGGGGCTGAAGGTGACAGCTAGTGGTGTTCTGTTATTTTCTTTGTTGGGCCTGTCTTGTAGGAGGTGACTTCTGGGTACTCGTCTGGCTCTGTCAATCTGTTTTTTCACTTCAGCAGGTGGGTATTGTAGTTTTAAGAATGCTTGATAGAGATCTTGTAGGTGCTTGTCTCTATCCGAGGGATTGGAGCAAATGCGGTTATATCTTAGAGCTTGGCTGTAGACAATGGATCGTGTGGTGTGTCCTGGATGGAAGCTGGAGGCATGTAGGTAAGTGTAGCGGTCAGTAGGTTTCCGGTATAGGGTGGTATTGATGTGACCATCGCTTATTAGCACAGTAGTGTCCAGGAAATGGACCGCTTGTGTGGATTGATCTAGGCTGAGGTTGATGGTGGGATGGAAATTATTGAAATCATGGTGAAATTCCTCAAGGGCTTCTTTTCCATGGGTCCAGATGATGAAGATGTCATCAATGTAGCGCAAGTAGAGTAGGGGCGTTAGGGGACGAGAGCTAAGGAAGCGTTGTTCTAAGTCAGCCATAAAAATGTTGGCATATTGTGGGGCCATGCGGGTACCCATAGCAGTGCCGCTGACTTGAAGGTATATATTGTCCCCAAATGTGAAATAGTTGTGGGTGAGGACAAAATCACAAAGTTCAGCCACCAGGTTAGCTGTGACATTATCAGGGATACTGTTCCTGATAGCTTGTAGTCCATCTTTGTGTGGAATATTGGTGTAGAGGGCTTCTACGTCCATAGTGGCCAGGATGGTGTTTTCTGGAAGATCACCGATGGATTGTAGTTTCCTCAGGAAGTCAGTGGTGTCTCGAAGATAGCTGGGAGTGCTGGTAGCGTAGGGTCTTAGGACAGAGTCTACATAACCAGACAAGCCTGATGTTAGGGTGCCAATGCCTGAGATGATGGGGCGTCCAGGATATCCAGGTTTATGGATCTTGGGTAGCAAATAGAATACCCCTGGTCGGGGTTCTAGGCATGTGTCTGTACGGATTTGTTCCTGTGCTTTGTCAGGGAGTTTTTTTAGCAGATGGTGTAGTTTCTTTAGGTAATCCTCAGTGGGATCAGAGGATAATGGCCTGTAGAATGTGGTGTTAGAGAGCTGTCTAGCAGCCTCCTGGTCATATTCCAATTTATTCA
This sequence comes from Trachemys scripta elegans, assembly GCF_013100865.1. Classification (NCBI taxonomy): domain Eukaryota; kingdom Metazoa; phylum Chordata; order Testudines; family Emydidae; genus Trachemys; species Trachemys scripta. The sequence goes on along the minus strand of NC_048319.1, from coordinate 5,626,431 downwards.
TGATGACGACAGCACCTCCTTTGTCAGCCTTTTTGATTATGATGTCAGGGTTGTTTCTGAGGCTGTAGATGGCGTTGTGTTCAGCATGGCTGAGGTTATGTGGCAAGTGATGTTGCTTTTCCACAATTTCAGCCTTTGCACGTCGACGGAAGCAATCTATGTAGAAATCCAGTCTGTTGTTTCGACCGTCCGGAGGAGTCCATGCAGAATCCTTTTTTTTGTAGTGCTGGTAGGGAGGATTCTGTGGGTTAGTATGCTGTTCAGAGGTATGTTGGAAATATTCTTTGAGTCGGAGACGTCGAAAGTAGGATTCTAGGTCACCGCAGAACTGTATCATATTCATGGGTCTGGAGGGACAAAAGGAGAGGCCCCGAGATAGGACAGACTCTTCTGCTGGGCTAAGAGTATAGCTGGAAAGATTAACAATATTGCTGGGTGGGTTAAGGGAACTACTGTTGTGGCTGCTTGTGGCATGTAGCAGTTTAGATAGTTTAGTGTCCTTTTTCCTTTGTAGAGAGGCAAAGTTTGTCTTGTAAATGGCTTGTCTAGTTTTTGTAAAGTCTATCCATGAGGAAGTTTGTGTGGAAGGTTGGTTTCTTATGAGAGTATCCAGTTCTGAGAGCTCATTCTTAATCTTTCCCTGTTTGCTGTATAGGATGCTGATCAGGTGGTTTCGCAGTTTCTTTGAGAGTGTGTGACACAGTCTCTCAGCATAGTCTGTGTGATATGTAGATTGTAATGGATTTTTTACCTTTAGTCCTTTTGGTATGATGTCCATCTGCTTGCATTTGGAAAGGAAGATGATGTCTGTCTGTATCTGTACGAGTTTTTTCATGAGGTTGATGGATTTCCATTCCATACGGCTAAATGCAGTGCCTTGCATAATGACAGGTTTCAGAGTAACAGCCGTGTTAGTCTGTATCCGCAAAAAGAAGAACAGGAGTACTTGTGGCACCTTAGAGACTAACAAATTTATTAGAGCATAAGCTTTCGTGGACTACAGCTGAAGAAATGGGCTGTAGTCCACGAAAGCTTATGCTCTAATAAATTTGTTAGTCTCTAAGGTGCCACAAGTACTCCTGTTCTTCTTTTTGCTGGTATCTTAAGTTGCTGCAAAAGTTGCAAATTTTGTTTAAAACAAAAACAGCCATGTTAATTGTAGGTCACTTTTAAAAAATAAGGGGACTATTTTTTTCCATTTTGCAGAATGATAGAAGTGCCTTGGGGATGATTTTTTAAAAAGTCAAAGGCCTCATTCCTTCAAACGCTTGCAAGCATGCATCGGCACTGGTGGACACCCTTCCACCCCCATTTACTACTGTGACTAGTTCAATTGATTTCAATTAGACTAGTCACAGCAGTAAAGTTATACAAATACATGTTTGCAGGATCAGGACCTAAGAAACTATTATAAACAATGATGAGGATAAGGAAAAATAGAAAGGGACTATGTTTTTTTCTATAACAAATTATTTAGGATGTTATTATCATTGTGTACAGTATATTTGAACACAGACGACCTTCTTGGAGAGAGAAGAATTGTTTGTTTTCATTTATCTTGAAAAGCAGGGCAGCTATCAGGAAAGCAAGGTCATGGGGGCTGCTGGTTTTCACAGAAAGTAACTGCATGGAAAAATTACCTGCACAAAGCATTTTCAGCTTGAAAACCATTTTAAAAAATACAGAGAGAGAGATGCAGGGAAAGTTTCTGTGAAGAATGTGTTAAACTCAACAGAAGATAACACATACAGTAAAGGTTTAAAAGGGGGAGGGGAAAGCTGGGTGTCTCTCCCAAAAGAACCTTCAACCGAGACATGAACAACCACAGGACTGGGGGGGGGTCAGGGAGAGGCTCTGTAAATCAGACAGGGCTCCCTGCTGACTTGTACAAAAGAGGCTGAATCATGCTGGAGTTTAGCCCATTTTCAGTTGGGTGGCTGTTTTTTGTTTCTGGTGGAGAGAAGGTGAGGCAATTCCTAGGGAATGGATATTTTTAAAATGCATCATGTTCGCTCCAAAGAAAAATTGTATATTACCAGATGGTATATTTACTACATGCACTGATTTTCTCTGTCAAAAGAAAAAGACATGATAAAAAAATAATAAAAAAAAAATTAACTGAGTAACTTTATTACCTGGGCAACACCCTTACCAGTGCACACAGGACTGAACAAATGAGTAGCTGAGTAACCTAGGACGCTTCAAAATCAGACTTGCTTTTATGTTGTCCACAATCAGGCGCTGTAGGAAGAAAGCTGGTAAAATATTGCTCAATCTGAAAATCTGTTTATCTGATATATTGATGGGAAATCTGAAGATGAGTGCATGACATTAAATAACAAGTTTCAGTTACATTTCATTCATTCTTTCGGTTTTTAATAAACCACATCATGACCATGCGAAAGATGGCTTGCACAAGCAATAGGTCCTTGATGTTGAGTGCCTGTTTTTGTTCAAAATAAGTGGGATGTCTGCATATGCTATAAATTGATTTGTTAATTTTAATAGTTGTCAGTTAAATTGGGTTTATTTTTTATAATTAATCACTGGATTTAGTGCTAATGAAATTTCCCTTGCTAATTTGTTGCCTCCACATCTTTCCATATTGTGAAATGGGGATGATAATCCTTTCTTTCCCCCCGTCCTTTGGATATGTCTATGCTCAAGCACTACAGTGGCACAGCTGCAGTGTTGGAGTGTAGGCACTACAGTGATAGAAAGGGTTTTTCTGTCACTGTAATATATCCCGCACCCTAGAGAAGTGGAAGTTGGAAGAATTCTTCCATCAACCTAGCTGTATCTACAGCAGGGGTTAGGTTGACCTAACTACATTGCATAGGGTGTGAAATTTTTCACAGCTCTGAGTGAAGTAACCTAGATCGACCTACATTTTAGATGTAGATCAGGCCTTTGTCAGATTGTAAATGCTCTGAGCACAGTCTGTGCTTCTTATTTTTAGCACCTAGAACAGGACTTTGATTTTGGTTGAGGCCATTAGGCGCTATTTAATACAAATAAGCATTAACAGGTAAGAACTTACCTTTTCCCCACCTCAGAAGCAGCAATCAACACAGTGATCCATGTGTGAGGAAAAGTGATGGTATGTTCCAACACTTTCACAACTTTTTTTTACCTTTTCTTTCAATCTGGCAGCAATAAAACCTTAGCCTAAGAAATGCACTTATGGTATACCTGATCAATTTGCCTGAAGCTACATGGAATCAGCAGCCTGCAGGATTTGCCTCCAAATCTATGCTAGACTATTATTTTTATATATCTATATTTATATATCTTCTGTCATTACAGATCCACCAGTGGTAGCAATGATGGGATGGCTACTGTAGACAGAGTTCAGGTGTTTCTACCACTGTGTCACTGGCACTCTTTTAGCCCGGTGATTCCATTTTGCTACGACCAGTGAAGCTATGCTGGTGGAAGTGCAACAGTGAGAACTTTTAAAGAAAAATTTCTAGTGTGGGCCCAGCAAGAGAAGGAAACATGTCATACTAAAGGTCCTGTCTACATGGCAATCAGAAACATGTAAGTTACAATAACCTTTCAAACACAGTTTTAACCCGTGCAGCTCTGATCCCAGGGTGGATGGAGGAGCATTTCATTCAGTGCTGCAAAAGGGGATTTCAGTGAGCTCTGAGCCTTTACTGAAGGATATGGCAGTAGTTAAGAGATGGGATTATTACAAATAAGAACAATGAAAGTGAATTGCTGCTAGAATTCCAGATGAACAGACCTTATCCACATTTAAGCAGAAAATTGTCATTGCATCTATGGAAGCATGCTGCTGTACAGCAAAACAAGCTAGAGAAAGGAAACCAAATAACTATGGTGCACCATAAATAGGTTAGTCAGGGCGAAGAAGAGTGATTATTATTTGAATTACAGTAAGCACTAGAGGACCTGATTAGAGTCCCCTTTGTGCTGCATAGGGGCAAAGTAAAAATACAATGCCTGTCCTAGAAAGCTTACAGTGGGACTTCATTTGGGCACAAGCAGCTATCTGCATGAATCATTCTGAAGGAGTGGGGCCTAAATACATACAGCATGAATGAAAGACAGCTACCTCTGGAACGGAAGGCATCAACTAATCCAGGGGTTCTCAAATTTCATTGCACCGTGACCCCCCTTCTGACAAAAAAAAAAATAAAAAAAAAAATTACTAAACAACCCCAGGAGGGGGGACCGAGCCTCAGCCCGTCCAGCCCCACTGCCCCAGGCAGGGGGCCTAAGTCAGAGCCTGATCCCTATCGTTCCAAGCGGGGGTACCAAAGGCAAAGCCCAAGGGTTTCAGCCTCAGATGCGGGACCTGTAATCTGAGCCCCTTCGGCCCTGCGTGGTGGAGCTCGGGATTCAGCTTTAGCCCCAGGCCCCAGCAAGTCTAACACCAGCCCTGGGGCCCCCCTTAAAACGGGGTTGCAACCCACTTTCGGGTCCTGACCCACAGTTTGAGAGCCACTGAACTAATGAATGCAACCCATGATGGGTGTATGTGTGTGCGGGGTAACAAGAGGGGAGATTTTGGGGTCAAGGAAGCTGGTGCAACCCTGACTCTTATGAAGAGAATCCTAATGTCTGGACTGAGCAGATAATTCTTTATCTCTTTCATAAAATATTATTGTGCTCTCACAGGCAAATAGAATAATTTTCTCCCCAAAACACCAACTCCAGTTAAAATAAAGTTGATTTTATTATATAATTTTTAAAAAGTAAAAGAATTCGACGTATTTGTAAATGTTAATTAACTGCATTTAAAAAAAAAACCCAAATGACAAAATGTGTTAAATATTTAAGTAGTTACAATGTACTTGTATAACAGGCACATGGACCTTTTAGCTTCCTGTCCACACTGGTTGCCCAGTGCGTGAGGCCTTTTGGGGCTTCCTTGCCCACATTCACTATGGCTGCTTAGCGTGGTCTTTGGACGGTTTCCCCATATTTAAGATGGCTACCCCCTGCATGCGTACCCATATTTAACATGACAACCCAACAGGCGCGTTGGAGATCTTGCCCATAGTCAAGATGGCTGCCCAGTGTGGTTATTCCGTTCTTTGCCCCTATTCAAGATGGCTACCCAGTGTGGCCATTGGGCTTCCTACCCGCTCTCAAAATGGCTTCCCTTCACAATGCCGGACGTTCATCCAATCGCGCTGCGCAGCCACGCTTCAGCCCGCCCCTGGCCTCCCTTGCAGCCAATAGACTTCGCAGCAGCCGCCCCAGGCCCCTCCCCGTGAGGCGAGTGATCCCCGCCTGTGTCGTCAGGCCGACAACGGCGGCAGCCAATGGGGTGTTGGCGCGGGTGAGGCGGGCCGGACGGCGCCGCCATTTTGTGAGTCTATAACACGGAGCCGTTGGGTTCGTTCCTGCTATTCCGGCGCCTCCACTCCGTTCCCTGCGGGTCTCCTCTCTGTGCAATGGACGGGTGAGTCCCCGCCGGGCCGGGCCCGGCGACGGGCGGAGACAGGAGGGGAGTTGTTTGAGCCCTCACTGGGCCGTGGGGAACTCGGCACCTCCTAAGGGGGCTCGGGCGTTACCTGCGGGGGCGAGCGTGTGGGGGGAGGGTTACCTGAGAGGGGTCCGTTGAGGCGGCGGGTGCCCGACGGGCTCCCCTCCGTCGCCGCCGCCTCCTACTTCTGCCCCGGGCCCCTGTGTCGCCGGGTGGGGGCCGCAGTAAGGGGGAGGGGCGGCCCCCCCGATGCCTCCGCTCCGAAAGTGAGGCGCGGCCCAGAGAGCGCGCGCGGTGCCTCGTGCGGCCACCCGGGCGTTCGGAGCCGCGCGCGCGCTCGGAGCTCCCCTCCCCTCCCGCGTGCCTCCGGCCGCCTCGCGCTCAGCTGCCCGGGCGGGATCGCCCCCGGTGCGTTTGGAGACATGGGCGCGTGAGACTGGCTTCCTCGTCGGCGCGTGGCTGGGCCCTGCCCCGGTCCGTGCACCTGGGGGTGGGGGACGCGCGCGCTCACCCCTTGTGGCGCCCCCTTTCCGTGCACCTAGGGAAGGGGGGGTGGCTCTTCTCCCCCCTTTCCCCAAAAAGAATCCAGACTCCCCCGTGCGGTCGCGGAGTGGGAGGAGGATTGCCATGTTTCCTGTAAATTGCCTGGGTGTGGGCCGTAGCGTCTGCTTGGGGAGGTGCCTGGGAAGCGCTGCAACAGGCACCCACTCACCTTAGGAGTAGCAATCACTCACGATTGTACCGGGCGGGGACTCTTTGCAGGCGCCAAGATTATGGCTTTGGTCGCACCCAGAGCTGCCTCAGTAATGGGTTACACTGCCATTGCCCTGGCCTTTCCACAGACGCTTTTTGAAGTGTAATTTGGCTTATACACGCTCACGCTACAGCTTTGAGACGCTTTAATGCCTTCAGGCATAGTTAGGGAATTTAGTGGGAGTATGGCGTCCCTTGCCGTGTACCTGGACATCTCAGGTTAAGCTGTAACAACACAACAAGCCTTGTGGTAGTGTTTCCTTACCCTTTTTCCAGATAAAAATTGCCATGCTAATGATGTGGCTCCCGTAGTTTTGCAGGGAGCAACTTTTGTATGCCAAGTAATGTTGCTTCTCTCTCTAGAGACCACCCCATCTATTTTAGAGGCATTTCCAAATGTGGTGCTTAATGAAGACATCACTTAACAGAAATGAGGCCTCTTCCTACTTACCTTGACTGGAAGGGTAACTACCGCAGTGCGCTGACTTTTAAAGAGAACAAGGTTGTTAGTCAAGCCAAAATATTTGGCACTTCCAAAGAGACAGTAATTAAGTATCCCAAAACCTTAAATTAGAGAGCCTAAATTAATGACTGGCTTCATAAAAAGTTTAATTCACAACTCTAGATTTGAAAGGGATCAGAGTCTGGTTCCTTATGTAAAGACTACCTTAGTTTGCTCAGGAATTTCAGTTCAGCTTGTTACATTTTTAACAGATAACTGCTCAACATGTTAAGTTGGTATAAAACAGTTATAGAAAAACCTTAATAATTTACAGCTGTAACTAATTTGAAAAACTCTATTGTTTTTGTGATGAGTATTCTTTCTACTATTCAGGGTAGATTGTAGGAAAGCTGGCTTAGTTATGTAAGTTAAAATACTTATTTAGACAGTTGTAGCTTTTCATCCTGTGCAGCAGAAGTGGCAATATGGGCTGAAGCCTAAAATTTTATTTATTCCATGTCAGTTAAAGATCCCAGGACATGGTTCACTTTTTCCTTTCAGAGCCTAGCTGCTGTTTGCTGGGCTCATGATGAGATGTGGAGAGTTTCTTTCTTCTGGAAATTGTTCCACTTCTGCATAGCTAGCTGTCCATGACCTTTCATCAGTATTTCTCATGCTTACAATCCTGCTTAGTTGCATTTTTTGTCCTTAAGTTGTTTTTGGTATAAATTGTCTTGTTAAATATGCAAGGGAGCTTGATATGGCAAAGATTGCATATTAGAAAATGGCCCAAAAGAATGTCATCCCAGTTCACTACTTTCAGTTTTCTGTCCATCATTCCAAAGGGAGTGTTGTTCTTTCTATGTGAAATTAAATTTTGCTAGAAGTGGTGGCCTGTACTGTTAAACTAGGAGAAAACTTGGTAACTTAAACTTGGTTGCCAGGACCAGTGAAACTTGCTTGAGAAACAGCTGTTTAAAAGTATATTCAAACTGAAAATTGATGGCGTACTTTTTAAAAAATTGACTAAAAGCTGTTGTGTTGTGTGCTATTCATGTGGCCTTAGTTATCAGATAGATTTACAAAAATATTCCGGAACCAAACAGTTTTGGCAAATAAAAAAGCTGCTGTTGCTGGATAATTTTAAATACCATTCCCTGTAAAGGCTACTTTATGTAAAACATTTCCTGTGTGTGAGGCCCTCAAGAGGAACAGGAAGCAAAAGAAATTGCTCAAGGATAACTTTGAGAGGCTTGGAAACTTTAGATGCTCCTCATTATTTTTCTGCCTCTCTGGGAGGTTTTTCTTTGATTCAGGTGTGCATAAAGCACTCTGGTAGAAATGGTATTTTTTTAAACTCAAAAAACACCAGTATGTTAAATAACTTTGGAGTGGTTATGTGCAGCAGCATTCAGTTGGATTTTCCACTGATGTACAGATGGGTTTAATTACTCCACTAAAGCTTTCCCCCTCAAGATAAAACAAAACGCATCTGTCTTCATTGGTGACTCTGAACACCAGTGGGATTGTAAAATCCTGCAGTCTCATTCAGAGCTTTTTTTAATAGCAGTCTGAGTTAGAGAAACCATAGTGTAGTTTCCTGGCATCAGCCATTGGAGTAGATTGTGACTCCAGCTGTAAAATTGCTGGGTTATGATGACATGGCAGGCTGGTTCTGAGGAGGAAGTATGAGAAGTTGAGCTGGCTTATGCTTGTACCAGGGATTGTTTAAATTGGTGAAACCTGAATGATTTTGTAACAAGTGAGAATAGTGTTTAAGTACCCGAAAAATTACTAAAATGCAAGGGAAAGTGTAGCAAATGTAGGTTGTGGTAGAATTAAATCCTTTGAATACTAAAATGTTTCTTGATGCAAGCATGGTTACTTTTTTCATATTGCTGTGCAGGATTTAGTAGAACCCAACTTTTAGCTGTTTTCTGTGATTCAGTAGTGGGTCACTGCAGACCTATTGGCTTGTGACTGACTGCAGGATCCTCTGTCATTCCAAGTATTTGTTCAATGTACCCTGTACTGGGGAAGGATGACATAAGAATTCAAGGTTTGTGGCATGGTGTGTACCCTGAAGGGCTACAGGGTCAATGGGTATGTGCTGCCCAACTTTACATCACTACTTTACCATGTTTTGGACTTCCTCCAGCCCAGTACTTTAGTTATGCTCAAGCAATGGTTCTCAAACTGTGTCGGGATCCTGAAGTGGGTCGCAACCCCATTTTAATGGGGTCGCCACAGGTGGTGTTAGATTTGCTTGAGACCGGGGCCAAAGCCCTAGGGCTTCAGCCCTGGGTGGCGGGGCTCAGGTTACAGGCCCCCCTGCTCAGGGCTCAGGCTTTGGCTTTGGTCCCCCTTCCTGGGGTCGTGTAGTGTCAGAAGGGGGTCACTGTGCAATGAAGTTTGAGGTTCTCTAGCACAAGGGTTTTCAAACATATTGAAAGAATTCTCCCTCCATCTTGAATCGTTTTACAAAAAAGGTGTAAATGTTGGTAATATGAGTATCTCATTACCTTGAACTGCATTCTCTGTTTGGCAGACTAGTGACTCTCAATAACAGGAGTTGCTATACAAGATCTGATCAGTGGTCCATATAGTCCAGTATCCTGTCTCTGATAGTGGCTAGTGCAATATGCTTTGGAGGAAGGTGTAAAAACCCTGCGATAGGCAGATGTGGAATAATCTGTACCCACCACTAGGTGTCATCCAGGTCTCTAATGGTAGTCTCCACAGGGATACAAAACCTGTGGTTGGCCAAGGTCAGCTGACTCATGCTTTCAGGGCTCAGGCTCTGGGGCTGAAAAATGGCTATGTAGATTTTTGGGCTGGGGCTGAAGTCGAAGCTCTGGGACCCAGCCTGGGTCTGAACATCTACGTAGTGATTTTTAGCCCCGCCATCCTGAGTCAGGTGATCTGGGCCAGCTGCAGCCGTGCCAGGGGTCTTTCATCCCTGTGTAGACGTACCCCAACAGATTAACCTCATGCATCAGGGCATACGTCAGTGTTCTTTGCAACATTTATTAAGCTGTGTCTGCACTGCCACTTTCAGCGCTAAAACTTGAGTTGTTCAGGGGTGTGAAAAAACACCCCACCGAGCGATAAAAGTTTTAGGCTGAAAAGTGCCAGTATAGACAGCGCTTTACTACCAGGAGCGACCACCCCTCATTCGAGGTGGGTTTTTTTTTTTATTGCCAGGAGAGCTCTTCCCCCAGTGATAAAGCATGTCTACACTGCCCACATCACGGCGCTGCCAAGCTGTAACGTGGGCAGTATAGACATACCTTTAACTATAATCACACTCAATATCCATATAACACTGAGAAATCACCTTTGTTGTTGTTTTGTTTGCTGGGTGGAAGTTATTCATTGTAGGAAGTGTATCCTCTTTTGGGTGTTTGGGAGGGTTAACAAGGTTTTGTTTTCACTAAGCACTTCTAACAGTCGTCCTGCTAGTAGTCTAATAATTGCTGTCACCAGTGGAGCTGCACTGTAGTGGAAGGGGTACTGTAAATCAGGCACAGGCTGTTTTATTCAGGTTTAGATGAGGCAGTGGTAAGCCTGTCCACCGTAGCTTGCACCATTAGTATTGCATCATTCTTGGGTGAATTCTGGATGCATTACTAACCCATCTTTGTAGAGGTAGCCACCCCGAGGGTCAGCTCCCTTGAATTCTTCTGCTGAATATTTGTGCCAGCTTGATAGTCTAAGTATAAAGTTTTGTTTTAAGAATGCTCTAGATATGGATTGTATAGACTATACAGGTGAAGAATACTAGTGACTGTAGGAGAGTAATTTTGACACTTCACGCTTGCTGTGACTTGGCTCTTGGTACACTGTTTGACTTACATTCCTGTGAAGAATACTGGCTTTGGTACCTGCATACTCCTTTCTATGGTTCACTGGCAAAAAGGGGAAAGTTCCACTGTTAGAAGTGAAAGAGGTGCACATTCCTAACACTTCGGGGCATTGGGTCTTCACCGCAACCTTTTTTTTTCCTTGTATGAACTCTTTGGCTCACTTGTGAAGATGGGTGCACTTTGACTAGCTTTTTTTCTTACTGCTGGATATTTGTGGCAAACCTATGTAACTTAATCCTCTTCTTTCTTTTTTCTACAGCATTGTCCAAGATATAACAGTTGGTACAAAGGTAGGCACTTCTCAGTTTTTCTCTTTTTGTACTTGCTCAGCATTTGACCTAGTTTAGTGTTAGTTATAAACTTACAAAAATTAACACTTCAGTTTTTAAAGGGTCTGTTTCTTATACTACATCTCAGTTGTTTTTTAACCAGAAGGCATATTTAATTTTCATATGTATGGCCTTGTTTTTACTCTGCTGTTGGAGGGCAGAAAGACTGTTGGAATTGTCGGACGAGATGTTTAAAAACAGAAAACACAAATGATGTTGGTGTTGAGACAAACTTGTGTTGTATCCATGTAATGGACAATATATCTTGAAAGAGAAATTGACAGTTCATTGGATTGAGACTACTCAATTTACTTCACGTTTTTGTGGATCTCCTGTTCATTTGGATGTTGTGATCCTTTTAATGCTAAAATAAAAAGCATTTTACACATTGATTCTTATCTCTTGGGAGTACAGTAAATAGGACTTTTACCCTGCTAGTGTTTGGTTTTGAAAGTGCAGCCCTAACCCTGAGACTCAAGTGCTGACAGGAGCCTCCTTATCAATGGAGAATGATAATAGGCTGCTGTTCATAGGAGGAAACTTCGTTCCTGAGAACTGCTAAACTGGAATGTTCAGGATAGACTAGCACTCCTCAGCTTAGTTCATTATCAGAATCATAATTGTTAGTTTAAAGAGTTAAATTGGAAAGATTCATCAGATGTGACAAATGTGAAAAGTGGAACTGTCGGTGAAATGTTGCAGTTTGGGACAGGACTAAGAATTTAAACTGAGCTAAAGATTCATGATGAGACAGGTAGTTTACTTCATTTATCTATTTTATATATTGTCTTAAGCACAGGGCTATTTTTGCTCCATAAAATCTAAAAGCACAACACGGAAGCTATTAAAGCGTAGTGTCTTTCATATTGAAAGAACAGAACCAAATACTAGTAATACCATAACTGTGGGCAAGTCTGTTAAAGTTCTGTGTGGTTCCAGTGAGCAGCAGACAGATGGAGAAGAGATCGGTTTAACATCTATAGGGGGGAGGTTACTATTTGTGCTACAGTATTTAAAACTTTATTATTAAAAAGTATGAAAATGGCTTAGTGTGTAGTTTCTGCTGTGACTGAATTTATCCTGGCTTTCAGCCTATCTGCTACAGGGAGTTCACATTTTGAATAGGTTGCCATGCTGCTTTATGGGGAAGGGAGAAAAAAACTGAGTTTTGACATTAACAAGAGAGATTTTTTTATTAGACTAATATAATCATATAGGTTAGACTTCCTGGAATGAGTCAGTCACCTTACCCCTGGAGGATCTTTCCATGTAGTAGAACTTTTAATGATTTCACTGTAATTCTACTGTAGTGCTAAAATGTACTTAAGGTGCTGTAGCCATAGGAAGATCTCTAGTTATGCAAAGGAAAGCTTTTGCCCAGAAGGGTTGTGAAAGGTTAATTTTTGATATTCAAGCTCCAGTGATGGCAAGAACTTCAGGATGTGTTATTACATTTTGGGCATGCAGTTCTTGTATGTTGCATGATTTTAATCCCTTAAGGAGGGTATGGTTTGTCATCTAAATGGGGATTGGAAGAAATCACATGTCAGCACTTCCATTTCTAGCACAAGACAAGATTCACTTGGGAATGAAAAGCTACACAACTAGTATCCGTTCCTGAAAGCTGTTCTGAGAGAGCGATTGCTGGCTGTGCCCCTAAATTGTTGGCATGGGTATTAGAGTTAGATACAAATATATTTCTTTTAAATCAGAAGTGTTAAATGATCTCCCTCCCCTATCATCCCAAATTATATTCAGGATATGCATGAACGGAGATGGAAGAAACCGTATTCCTTTCAGTTCATTATTAGCTTGAAAGATCGTTGATTTTTAGTGACTTTTTTCCAGACTGTCTTGGTCCTTTTGTTAAGCAGCACTGTAGAGAGAGAATAGTAAACATCTCTTGAACTATACTGTTAGTCAATATACTAGAAAAAAGTGAAGACAAACCCAGCAGACTAATGTGGAAAGGTGAAAGGAGGGAAAAGCAATAGGGGAATGAAAAGTTACAAGTTATTTTCCTGAAGTCTCCTTTTAGGTTGTCAGTCCTAATGTTTTAGAAGCTTACAGGCAGCTCTTGTGTGGTGTTCACACTCACGTTCTTTAAATCAGGCACTTAAATTAGACCAGTGTGCTGTACTTCATTCAGCCCAGCAGGCACACAGTAATTGAGTAAGCATCTCCACCCTTAATTAACCTGTTTTAGATACTTGGGTGGGCTCTTTTTTATTATTCTGAAGTCTTCGAAATATTGTACTCCAGTAATTTTGCTGTTGAGAACACTAAGCAGTATTTCAGTCTCGAGAATAATAGTCCTGTAATTAATTTTATTGTGCTTTAGTGCATTGCTAGATAATCTTAAGTATTTTCTGGATCATAGTACAAGTTAGCCAGTCCAGAGGTTTAAAATATGCATATCACGTGTCCTAACTGTGGGTTTCTTCACATCTTAATATGCAGATACAGCTAGTTTAGGAAATGTATTACTGTTCTGTTGCTCACAAAGCCCCACAATTATTGGAGACCCTGATGGAAAGAGTGCTGCAGCCATAAACATGTGATCTGCTTAAGACTTCCTCTTTCAGTTAACTGACTCACTATCTGAAAAGAAAGGAAGGGGATAGCATTGTGGTTGAGACATTAGATTTGGACTACAAGCTGGATTATTTTTCTGGCCATGTCGAAGACTCCATTTGATGTCGGGTGAATTACTTAATCTCTTCATGCTTCAGTTCTCCATCTGTAAAATGGGGGTAATATAGCCTCTCTGTTTTGTCTGTTTAGATTGTAAGCACTTCAATTCAGAGATTGTTTTATTAAGGGTGTGCAGTGGGACTTTGATCTCAGTTGGCATTCCTAGATCTTCTAGTAATACAAATAATTATGGTAATTTACTATTTTGTGCCAATGCACCATTCTTTGGGAAGAGAACAAATGGTATTGTATTTCATAACAATGAATTGCTGTAAAAATAGCTACCTATTGGATAATCCTAAACGTAAAGCTCCATAGTGGATAGGCCTAAACACAAAGCTCCATAGTACCAGACCCCGAGCTGTGTCTGCACTACCATTTATGTTGCTCAGGAGTGTGAAAAATACCCTTCTGAGCAACGTAAGTTTCGCTGGCGTAAGTGCTTATGTGCACAGAGCTTCTCCCGCCAACATACTACTGCCAGTCGTTGAGGTGGTTTTATTATGTCGACGGGTCCCCTCGGCATAAAGTTACTACACGAGTGATCTTGCAGTGGTGCAGTTGCATCGATACAGCTGTGTCACTGTAAGTCCGCTAGTGTAGACGCAAGGCCTTAGAAATATACAGTTTGAAAACAGAGAAATAGCATCTGCAAAATTAACTCTTAAAATATTGTAGAACAAGTTTGGTTAGAGTATGATACAGGCTGACTGCATAGAAGTGGTTTTGTGGTCAAGCCAGGCTCTTTGCCATGGGAACAAGTAATTATGGCTTCAGGCAGTAGGCCAAGAATGTGGTGAGGAAATTCCAGTCCCCTCTTATGGCTCTAGTTCAAAGGCTGCAACAAGCTGGCTCTTGTGGACTTGCTATTACAGGCGTGATCACACATGTAAGCCACATGTGTTTAATATGGACACAAGGAAAGCAGTATCCCAGTGGCATGGTGATCAGAAATTGAGGCAAATAGCTGCATGTAACAAGAATGGTAACATGTTTTTGTGGAAGGAACATAAGGAATCTAATGTCATCTGATAGATTTTTATGTACAGCTACTTCAATTTATGGATAGATTATTCATCTTTATGAGCAAATGGAAAACTCCCTCTAATGGAGTAAAAGCAACATTTGAGTTCCTAATCTGCAACAATGAATTGTACATATTACTTCAACCTGCATTATGGGTTGTAAGCAAGAGATTCCAGGTAGCACATATTCATCTGCCAATAAATCATTGTTGAGAAGTGCCTTGAATCACATCTAAACCTTAGTTTATTCTAAATTACTCATTCATTCTTACGTAGAAATTAATTAGAATGACTTGATTCATAGCTTGCTTAAGCTCCTGCACTGGTTACTACTATAACTTTATTTTTCCATAAGGGGATTCTTAAGGAAACCCCATGTGATGAAATGGTTAAATGAAAACATTTTCTCTCCAGATCTGAAACTTGAATTTTTATTTTGTAGACTAGCTATTATAGTTAAAAATACTTGAGACAATATTTCACAGGCATTCAGTAATCCTCCTCACTCCTGTGATTTATCATCTCCATTAATAGGTAAGGAAACTGAAGAGAGATTCAGTGACTCATCAAAGGCTACAGAAGGAGTCAGAGTCTGTGGTGGAATTAGAATTAATGAGTTTTCCTGGCTCCTAGTCCTGTGATCAGTGTACTTAGACCAGAATAAAGGAGCTCTATCTAAAACCTAAAATCCAAAGTGATCAGTTTCTTTTCCAGCTTCGTAATCACAATCTGATTTGAAGTTGGTCTTCATCTCTAACATAACAATGTTTTGTTCATAGAAATTCTGACCTAAAGGTTGCTAGTATTTACCAAAGCAGGTTTTTGACAAACCACCTCACTATTGTGTAATTGCACTTTTTAGGTTAGTTTTTGATCTAAACTGTGTATGCATTCCTTAAACTGTATGTACAGGGTGAAATTTTATAGAGTAATTCACGTAATCAGAAGATGTTAGAGCTCTCCTAAGTGATCCCTTATTTTGCTAAGCGAGGTGAGTCATTCAGTTAACAATTATTTTCTGGCATGTAGAAAAGCACTAATTGTACTAAATGTTTCCTATTAATGCTATGTAAAATATAACCTTTTGGTTTTAAGCACTCTCAAATAATCTTTAAACATCTTGTTGGTCACAAAGCAGTTAAGTTAGGTAGGAAGCCTGGAACATGATATGAATGCTGAAGGCTATTAGCTGGGGTGTCTATTACCCTATAGAGCAAGAAATGACTAGCTTACATCACTACTTTTAGCACAGGAATTTTGGGCCAGTTAAAATGGCCACACCTTTTATTGGCTCAAAGGGCAGGTTTGTTTTACAGGGTGTCTCCATAGTAGCTGTCAAGACTAGTTTTCGTAAGAATGAAGGTTAGGGAGAGGCAGACTAGATGAAAGGATTGAGGAGCAGGGACTTCCTGTTAGTGCAGAAAGTTTTTAGCTTATCATTGAGCTGAGAGGGGAATAGAATAGGGGTTTAAATTTTTTAAAAGGGGGCAGAAGCAGCAAGTAGCCATGGTACCACTGTAAAAGAGCATGACAAAAGGTATACTTTGATACTACAAAAAGCCCTCAATAGCTGTACAAGTTGCTGTGTACTTAATCTTGTAACAGATTTTAAGCAGAAACCCTTTAAAGCTTTGATTTACTTATGTTAACTATATACTGTTCTGCATTCAGGACCTCAAGTCATCTTGTTTGTTGCAAGGTGTAATCAGAAATAACTTTTTAAAAGTGACTAAAGTAGAAACTCAAGGATGTGCTAACCATCATAGCAGTGCTTAAACTAGGAAAAAGGTATTTTTGAAATTGTTAGCTAAATATATTTGAAACATCTCTTAAGATCTAATATAGGTGCAGTTTAATCTCTTCAGAGTTGGGTTAGCTATTCAGAGTGGATCCTAGAGGTAGACTCCATTTTTACTGGGGGGGGGGGGGTTCTCTAGACAAGGGTACAAGTCTTAAATGTGTTAAAATGTTTTAACTACAATTTTTTTAAACTAACCCTTTATCCTAATCTGCATATGCCTTAGGGTAGTATTAAGTAGTGTTTCAAATGGGACTAACAAGCAGGAGATGTTTTTTAAAAAAATCTTTTTTGCCTAAAAGAATAAGGTTCATGTGGTACCACTTGTACGCCAATAACATCTGAGTGCAGCCAACAGGGAAGAGGCATTACAACCACCATTGGTTTAGATTTGCTTTGAGTTATGATACACACTTGATTATGGCTGAATTTGAAGATCACTGGAGCCACTACAGAGAGTGCAAAGCACTTGTTTTGAGTTCAGTTGGTCAGAAAAGCCTCCAGAAACATCTAAGCTGAAGTTTAGATGTTTGACTGTTTGAAGACTGATGCCTGCTTTGCAATCATGGCAGCAAACAAATTTTAAAACTACTGGTCTAAAGTATTAAATAGACAATAGATGACTTTCATGTACAGGTTGAACCTGTCTAGTCAGGCACCCTTGGGACCTGACCGGTGCCCAACCAGAGAATTTGCCAAACCACGGGAGGTAAATGCAGACTGCCAGCAGATCTCCATAGATGCAGGGAGTAAGTGCGGGGACGGGAGGTGCTGCAGCACACCCAGGCTTTGCACCCAGCGTGGCCCCCCCCCCCCCGGGGGGGCCTCACTGTCACCCGGGGGCCTTGCCGCCAACCCCCTGCCAGGAGGCTCCGATGCTGGTCCCGACTGCTGGCCCCTCGCCCGGGGTCCCAGCTGCCAGCCCCAGGTTCTTCCCCTCCCTCCTGGAGCTTGAATGCCCCGAATCAGCTGTTCGTGGTGCTCTGGAAGTGCTGGGAGAGAGGAGGAGGAGTTGGTAAGTGTGGGCCCGCCAGTGCACAAGAGGCACGGGGGGAGGGGGCAATTTGGCACTGGTGGATGCTCCGCACCCACTAATTTTTCCCCATGGGTGCTCCAGCGCCTATGCTGGACCAGGGCGTGCCCGATTAGAGGTGTTCAACCTGTACTATAATCACAGTTCATTTGTAAGATCTGATGGTGAACTCATCCAACGTTGAGATTCCAATCTTTAGACTTGGCACAAGATCATTTTGCACCATTTTGTCAGAAGCTGGGACTGTCCAACAGGATGGATCACTCAATAGTTGCCCTGTTTTGCCCATTCCCGCTGAAGCATCTGGCCACTGTTAGAAGATTAGATACTGGGCTGGGTGGACTTGGTCTGACCCAGTATGGCCATTCTGATGTTCTTAATGTTAAGTTCGGCTTCAGTTTCAATTTTGAGCTCAGGAAGGAAGTAATTCTGTATTCCAATTGTTCTTCGTAACTGATTTATGTGAAAATGCACCAGATTGCTGCTTCAGTGTGACCCAGACTGTTCTAATTTCCTGTGACATTGATCAACTTGCCCAGTAGATTACTGGGAGGTAGGAGGGAAAGACTATGTGACTAGGAGCAAGTCCCTTACTAGAGGCAATCTCCTGTATAAAATCAAGAAAATAGACATGAGATTTGCCCTAGTAATTCAGACAATTCCTTTTTCTGGGTGAATTCACTCTTGTATCTTAACTCCACAAAGAGTATTGGCATATAGCAGCATAATTCGTGTTCATGCCATTAAGCATTCATTTGTCCTGTTATCAGATACATTAGAATGGAAGTTATGTGAAAGCAAGTCTCATAGATGCACACTTGGTTGAATCGTCTAATGAAAAAACTCTAGCAGTGATCTTTTTCTGGGTGGTGTTTTTTAGGTTTTTTTTAGAGGGGGAAAGAGAGGAGGGGGTGAATCATCCCCGTTGAAAGAGAAATGTTTATCTAGCTGAGACAACCCTTGAATTTTCCTTCCTACTCATAAAGAAGCTTCTACAAATACTGACTAAAGAGCATGTATATCCAGCAAGTGTTTCAAAATTTGTTCTTGGTAGATCGCTTTGAAAGTTCCCACAGTGATAGTTTTGAAGAGCTCACTGTTTTGTGTGCTATTACAATTTAAATTTAGTGTCTCATTTTACTGACATGGATCCCTCTTGTATCTTGAAAGTCTAACTTAACCCTTCAGAAACCAGATAAATCAGTTAATTTCTCAGGGCCTATAGACAAAATTTCTTTCTGCAAGGAAAATGGCCTGTTGACAATGGCTGTCAGCCACAGTCTCCCAGGGGACCTTATCAATTAGTGTTGAAAGCTGTTTAGCTAGCATAGCTATCCAGTGTGTTACAAAATGTGATAGATGGTGAAGCATGGTGTCTGTCATGGTTTTTGTAACATTGTTTCAGCCTGCGCTATCAGTTCAAACTTTTTACATTGGACAGAGGGCACCTGATTTTTTTAACTATTTTTTGTTTGTAGTACCTTAGTGCACAGGAACCCTAGTCATGCATCAGAACTCCATTGTGCTAAGTGCTGTACAAACAGAACAAAAGGATGGGCCCTGCCCCAGAGATCTTACAATCTAATTATGATTCATTTTAGTGTATATGTGACCTAGGAGGAAGCTGTTGCAGGGCATGGACTTAAATAGTCTGTCTCCCTCGTTCTCACAACAGTAATTCTGGCTCTCAGTACCACAGTTGGATGGCCGTTTTAGTGCAAGCCTTGCAGCAGGTCTGCACTTAAAAAGCTGCAGTGACTGGTGCAGCTGTGCAAAGATGCTACTATGCCAATGGGATAGTGTTTCCTGTTGGTGTCGTTAATCCACCTCTGTGCAAGGTGGTAGCTATGTCGATGGGAGAAGCCCTCGCATCCACATAGCGCTGTCTACTCTTCTGGGGAGGGAGTTGGTCAGTATGATTGTGCACTCGGGGTTAGGACTTTTCACTCCCCTGAGCGATGTAGTTATGCTGATATAAGTTTATAGTGTAGGCCTGGCCTTGATGGTCTATCAATTCAGGAGTTTTGGGGTACATTTCATAGAAAAGTAAAGCACTGTGGTGCAGCAGGAAGCCTTCTTACTGTGTTTTTTTAAATTGGTGTCCGTACTGTCTCATTGGCATAAACAATATAGGGGTTGAGAGCTGCATACCTGTACAAAAGGATACATTCTTCATGATGTGTACAAGCTTGACTTCAGACATTTATGCAAGGGAAACGGAGTATGGAAATCTCCGAGTTGTGGTTGGTCACTGTGATAAAGGACGAAAGCCTTAATTGGATATTTTCTTGTCTGATTGTTAAATTTTATCGGGTCAAACGTTGACTTTACCAGTTGACCATTTTCTCTACAGGGGGGTGTGTGTGGGGAGGGCGTTATTCAGAGGTGCAAATGAGTTGTGTCCAACTCCCATTGAAAGTCAATAGGAATTAAGCACTTTCCTGCCTTTTTGTGCCTTTGAACATTTCCCCCCAGGATCCTAAAGAGAGGTGGGTTAACAAATGCGAAGAAGCGGAGTAAGGCACTTCCTATCCAAGGGCTGGGTGTACTGCTGCTTTGCAGTATTTACCACTGTTTGACCCAGAGTTAAATTGATTTTGTATATCTGTATTTTATACTGCCAGTAAACCAGCAGAGTAGCCTTTTTCTAATTCTTGTCATAGCTTAAACGTTACCTCTGCCCCCACTGACAGGCTGTGTAATACAATATTCTGGAAGTACAGGTTTAATTCTGTGTAATAACTTGAAATTGTGGGACTCCTCCACATTTTCATGTCCTATCTAAATGCTTGCTAAAGCTTTATTACAGTTTTCTCTCATTAGTAGCTTTGATGCAGAACATACTGGTATTCAGGTTTTCAATTAGCTGCCACCATGGAACATCACTAGGTTTAGTCTTTAAATTATTCATGACTAAACAGTCTGTCTAGCTTGGATTGCTTTCTAGCCCTTTGCTCAGACAGAATGCAACTAATTTATTTTTTATGGGTGACTAGTCTTTAAGTAGATGAAGGATTATACAGATCAACTGAAAATTTATGGAGTTCCATAGGTGTGCTTTGAGACACATGACAAGGCCCTACCCTAAGATGTTTGTATTCATACAAGCACTCTGTCTTTGCTCAGAAACTCAAGCTAGCTAATTGGAAGTAAAATTCTAATGAAGACAAGGCAGTTTGTAATTTTCACATGAGTTAGTGGGTTGAATTAGATTGGGTTTCCCCCATAGTGTTTAACTTGACCCACTAACTTATGTGAAAAATACCAACTGCCTTGTGTGCTAACTCAAGGTAAAAGACACTTTTTTCTTAGTGAAGACAAGGCTTTGCCTTTATTTTACAAGAAGAGGGGAAAATGGGAGCTGGCATTTGAGAATTCAAAACTATAATTTAGAAAACGTGTGCGAATGTTTATATATTTTATCCCACAGCAACTTCCACTTTTGGTAGTATAGACCTTCCTTTCCAAACATTTTGAGGAAGGAATTATTTGAAGTTAATATTGTACAGCTAGCCTACATGGTTTATAGATGCATTTTATTAGATAAATGCTGCTAGAGCAAAGAACCAGTAGCTGTGTGTGTGGTAGACAAAAGTAGGCTGCTGCCATAGAAACACCCACAGTCAGTATTTAACCTGTTAATATTTTATGATGTAGCTAATCATCAGTGATTTTTTTTTTGGACTACAAAGACAAGGTATACAGCTACCCTGGACAAGACTAATCAACATATTTAAATACACTTGCTATGCTTTGTTTTCTGCAATCAACAAGAAAAGTAATATTTCAGTAGATATAATAGAAAATATGAATTAATAGGAGTTCTTACACTAGCATTAACTCCATTCCTCATGGTGTTCGGTTACTCTTCTGAAATACCAGGTGGGTAAGGGAGGTGGCTTTCAGAAATTGCACTGCAAGATGAATAACGTAGTGTTAACATTTATGATGGGTAATTTCAGTATCTGAAGAGCTATTTGTGCAGAGGTAGAGTACAATAGTCTGGGAACAAAATTGCAGTGTTCTTGTAAAAGTGATGATGCAGCAATTAGAAGGGGAAGAATGCACTACAGTAGAAGATCTACAGGAAGTAGGGCTGTTGATTAATCGCAGTTAACTTACGCAATTAACTGAAAAAAAGTAATCACGATTAATCACACTGTTAAAACAATAGAATACAAATTGAAATGTATTAAATATTTTTGGGTGTTTTTCTACATTTTCAAATGCATAGATTTCAATTACAATACAGGATACAAAGTGTACTGTACTCTATTACTTTTGATTACAAATGTTTGCACTGTAGAAATGATAAAAAAATATTTTTCAGTTTACCTACAAGTACTGTAGTGCAATCTCTTTATCATGAAAGTGCATGTTATAAATATATTTTTTGTTACATAACTGCACTCAAAAACAAAATAATCTAAAACTTTATAGAGCTGCAAGTCCACTCAGTCCTACTGCTTGTTCTGCCAATCGCGAAGAGAAACAAGTTTGTTTACATTTACAGGAGATAATGCTGCCCACTTCTTAATTACGTCACCCGAAAGTGAGAACAGGCGTTCCTATGACACTGTTGTAGCTGGCATTGCAAGATATTTACTTGCCAGATGCGCTAAAGATTTATATGCCTCTTCATGCTTTGGCCATCGTTCCAGAGGACATACTTCCGTGCTGATGACGCTCGTTAAAAAAATGTGTGAATGTTCTAGCAGTCTCGGATGACCCAGCATGTTGTTCGTTTTAAGAACACTCACTGCAGATTTGACAAAACACAAAGAAAGAACCCTATGTGAATTTTCTAAAGATAGCTACAGCACTCAACCCAAGATTTAAGAATCTGAAATGCTTTCAGAACTCTTAAAAGAGCAACATTTTATGCGTAAACTAGAGAACTGCTTTGCATCATTATGGAGCAGAACCCATCATCAGCGTGGACGCATGTCCTCTGGAATGGTGGATGAAGCATGCAGGAACATATGAATCTTTAGCACCTCGTAATATCATGCGATGCCGGCTACAACAGTGCGATATAAACACCTTTTCTCACTTTCAGGTGATATTGTAAACAAGCAGGCAGCATTACCTTCTGCAAGTGTAAACAAACTTATTTGTCTGAGCAATTGACTGAACAAGAAGTAGGATTGATTGGGACTTGTGGGCTTTAAAGTTTTACATGGTTTTATTTTTGATTGCAGTTTTTTGTACATAATTGTACATTTGTAAGTTCAGTTTCCATGATAGAGATTGCACTACAGTACTTGTGTAAGGTGAATTGAAAAATACTTTTTCTTTTGTTTTTTATAGTGCAAATACTTGTAATAAAAATATAAAGTGAGCACTGTACACTTCGTATTCTGTTGTAACTGAAATCAATATATTTGAAAATGTAGAAAACATCCAAAAATATTTAAATAAATGGTATTCTATTTAATAGCGTTATTAATCATGCAATTTTTTTGTAATCGCTTGACAGCCCTAACAGGAAATAAAAGGGGAATCAGTTTACTAAGCTTTTTTTAGTTATTTTGTT
Organism: Trachemys scripta elegans; assembly: GCF_013100865.1. NCBI lineage: Eukaryota > Metazoa > Chordata > Testudines > Emydidae > Trachemys > Trachemys scripta. Next base: position 5,603,497 of record NC_048319.1, on the reverse strand, counting down.
TTTTAAAACACATGTAGACTTCTGAGTCTTCAGACATCCAGCATTGAGTGATTCTTAATACGGGCCCTTTAAATATAAACTGCATTCCTTGGTTCCAAAACTTAAGAAATGGGTGAACCTTTCCTTGTGTTTTTTGATGGCAGGAGACTTTAAAGAGCACCAAATTGGTTGGCTGGCTTCCTGAAGTTGCTTTTTGTGGAATAATATTACTAGTACAACTTGAAGCTTATGCATAGCATAGCTTGTGCTAAACTGAAAAAGGCCACTGTTATTCTGAACGAGTATATACACAAAGTTATACTGGTACAGTAATTCTGTAAATTTCCCCATGTAGGCAAGACAGTGTAATTGTAGTTTTCCAATCTCTTCAATTCTCCCTCTTCATTAGCTCACATTTCCAGCTGGGAAGCTTACAAATAGACTGCTGCTTCTTTTGGTGTAAAGCAGTCTTCCCCCTCTACCTTCTGGCTCTTGTCACAGCAGGCATTTAGAATGTCTTGAAGATAAGAGGGGTGTGGATTTGTGAAGTTACACTTTGATTAAAGGAACCCTGAAGTGTGGAAAACTAGCAGCAGTAAGCATTTCATGCTTATATACACTTGACATATTTTTAAGTGTAAGAAGAAAATGGTGTAAATCTTCAAAGTACTACAAAAGCATCCTTCAGGTTGGCAGATTTGGAGGAGCCAAATTCTTTTTGCCATAGTACAAATGTTTGTTTTTCCAGTCGATAGTTTCCTAAACTTACCTCCCAGAGAGGGCAAATAAGTGGCTTATTCTTCTAGTGTTTCTATAGATGTATCATGAGGACTTACTGTGTGAGCAGAACCAATCTCTGCATGCGATCAACTTGATGCTGGAGACTTCTGATTCCATGAAACCTTGCCTGGTCATTTAAATAGAAAATTTAGCAATCATGGTGATTTTTTTTTTTTTAAGATACTTGGGTTAAAACCTGGGATTTGCAAAAGTATTTGAGAGGGAGTGAGACAGTCAACCTCCCTTGGAGATTTTGAAAATCCCAACCAAGTCTTTTTATTTATTTTAAAAAATATATATATATCTTATGAATGTCATAGTAGATGGACACTTAAACAGTGAAATGTGAACCAAGATTATGCTGCTTTAGCTTGTATTTCACTGTTTGGACAATAATAAGAGACTAATTAGGTGCACTTGTTAATAACCAGCTGCAATTTGACTCCTAGTTTCTCATGCAGTAGCAATGTTGCAGTGTTTAGGTACAGCAGAGGAATGTTCCTGAGAACAGATTTATTGGGATTTTTTAAATATCATGGGACAACTTTATCTTAAGTTTTACGAAAGTTTATTTTCAGATTTTTTTAAAAAAAGAACCCTCTAAATTTAAAATGGTGTAATACTTCAGTTCCAATTGCTGTAGTTCAGGGGTTCCCAAACTTTCGCAAGATGGACTCCATCTTAATAGTGAAGTTCTCTTAATGCAGTTTATTGGTAGGAAACAAGGAGAGACAACGTAGTGTGCCTACTCCACTCTCTACAGACCCCAGCAAATGCTTTGCAGATGACCGGTGACCCATAGACCACAAACTAGATCAGGTTCCCAAGTTATCTTGTGGTGTGCACCAAAGTATTGCGTTTGGCTTTGGAAAGTAGTTAGCAAGTCGCCCAACAGGATATTCAACACACAAATAGATAAAATGTATCTAGAATATAACTCCAGTTCATTTTGAGCTTCTTGTATGACCTACTTTTTTAAACCTGCTCAGATGCAGTGAGGAGAGTGCTTTCATCTTTACACAGATACTGTTACTCCTTCAATTGTCACTAGATAGCTGCCATGTTAAGAGAGATTGTTTCCAGTAATTGGAGTGTGAGATGATAAGGGAGTATGGTTTCATCAAGATGTTGGAAAACAGAACAACTTCCCATTTGATTGAGGCAGAGACTATAGAAGTAGATAAACCAAGTTCTCAGTTACCAGGGGAAGTCTTTGTTGTGCAGTAATTTCATGTCTGGATCAAGATAAAAAATAATTGACCTACAGCTAAAAAAATGCCCTTTTTGGTACTACCCAACTTACTTATTCTGAGTGTATAGATGGCGTGTATAATTTTTTTTAGACTTCAGTGTTGAGACTGTTTTGCTGTGTAGCACTAACTTAAATTAAAATTAGGGAGATGATTAGCTTGTTCTAAAACTACATACACCAATATGAATATAAGCCAGACTGATAGTTAATGAGTTTGAGGTTATATGCAGTTTTGCTTTTTCTTCATAGTTTTGCTTTTTTCTTTATAGTAAAAATAGTATGACCAGCTAATGCTGTTTAAGTAAGATTGGCCTTGATCAATAGAAGTAAACTAGGTGGTTGAATCAGTTGAATACTTACATCAGTCACTGTCAACTGTTTCACAGATGTGTCTGGTTTCTCTGGCGATGTTCTTTTGACTGTCGATTGCAGGGTATTGGGAGATACTGAACAGTCTGGTACTTCTTTATTGTAATTGCATTAGTGTCAAGGGTCAGAATTGTCATAGTTGTGATCTGTGAAAAATGTGGAATTTTTAACTGTCTCCATTAAATTTACAGTAGCAATCAGAAGTTTGTCTATGTAGTCTCACTGGTAGAAACACAATTTCTGTTAATGAAAGCAACAATAGTTTGTATCCAAACTGATTTTAAAAATCTGCTCTAGAAAGAAATTTGCATGTTGTCCCATATAGAAATATAACTTTACAATTAGTTACTCAGAGGTAGCACAGCTGCAGGTTGTGCTACCTTTATGTTCATTGGATAGTTACTTGCTCAACAAGGAGCCCTGCTGATTGCACCGTACCTTATGCCTTGAGTAGTCCCACTGAAAAGTGATGGTATCACAGTCTGGCCCAGCGCTTTGGTAATAAATATCTTCTGTATTTCGAAGAGTTTAGTCTGTTCAGCATTTTTATTAGACTAAATGTGTACGTTATCCAAGTGTTTGATTCTAGTTCTCCAGGCACTTATTTTATATGGAAATTTGGGTGCTCTTTGTTACTCTCCAGACTCTAGCTCCTGAGATACAAATTAAAGGACTTAAAAGTAAGATGGCAGACAAATGGCCGCAATACTTTTTGCTGAAAGTGTACACTTGGACTCGGATATCTGGAGATAATTTAATAAAATAAAACATCCCTTAGGCTTATAATAGGACAATATCAAATAAATGGCAAAAAAACTATCTGGGGAAAGACTTGTAGCATTGCATTTTCAGTTCCTGATCTGTCTTTGTAACCTGCGTCTTCTCCTTGCCACTGAAAAACATGCATCATACGTCTTGTTTAGCAGCACCTCACATAGTGTGTGACTTAATGTCACGCAATAGCATTTTTAGATGGCGTGGTTTTAGACCTTATAAGTAAGGGTTTAACTAGCTGTAGTATTTAGAGCTTTTTGACTCGTTCTTTGTAACCTAAGGCAAATATTAGGAAGGGTGGGTTAGTTTAATGTTGCTGCCAGGGTGAATGGAGTATTGTTGTCTTTTTAAACTAAAGAGTGGATGAAAATCTTGCCTGGTATAGGTAATTCTGCCACTAGAGTTTCAGTGCCTGTTATCCTAATAGCTCAGGAAGGTATGCAGTCCAGAGGTTTTTGTTCCTAGTGGTCTTCACACTTTACTCCCCCCACCAAATTTATGTAGCTCTACACATTTGCCTGACTTAAAATTACATACAGGTGAATGAAAGGCCAAGTAGATCTACTGTCAAAGTATTTTCCCTTACACACTTCTGCTTGGTTTCTCTACCATCTTAATTTCTGAATTGTCCTCCTGTTCTCAAAGTACCTGAATAGAATTTAGAAAAAATGCTGTCAACTTACCCTTTTCCATCTTTTTCTCTTCCAGCGGGGATCTGACGAGCTTTTCTCTACTTGTGTTACTAACGGACCCTTTATCATGAGCAGCAACTCTGCTTCTGCAGGTAAAATTGCTAGCAAAAAAGTATAGCAGCCCACGATGAGTGTTGAAGGTACAATTAGCAGGGCTACTTTATTCCACTTGCTCTTGGTTTAAAATCTCTGCTTTCATTCTCACTGCTTGTTCTGGTTAGGGTTTGTGTAAGACCATACAAAATATCTGACTAGCTGCTGTCCTACATCCTTGAAAGGCCTAGCAGCTTGAACAAAATTGGTATCACGGGACAACTGCTAAAATGGCCCTTTAAAGGATTAGACCACACAGTTCATACTATAAACCTCTGCCGTTGAGCATAAATTGATCCTTTGGTTGATTTTGGACATATGTAGTCACCATGATGGGTATTATTGAAACAGTCTTACGCAGTATGGAGGTGAGTTCATAATCCTGCTCTAGATAAACTCATTAGTATTTGAGTACAGAATGCTGCATTTCATGATTTGCTTTATTTGCCTCAAATTCTGCAGCTTTGAGCTAACAATCCTCCAGAGTTATCTTATGTTCTGCTTAACTTCTGGCCTTTCTGCCAAGCTGTATCATCTAGTGTGTGTTAGTATACTGCTAACAATGTATGACTAGCAATCGGCTGATGCAGAATCCAGCTGAGCTAAGATGAAGTCTAGAGTTGCCATATGTTTGCTGTTTGATATTGCCTATTTAAGGCGTGAGCCCCCTCAAAAAGCAGCTTCACCACCACTAATACTCGTCAAAGTGAAAAGGAAAAAGCACACAAAGTGTCTCAGACCTTAGAGTAGAAATATGGGCTGTGACATACTGTAAACATAAATGGTAAAATGGCCACTTGAGAGTTAATTTGTGATTCCATTGCTGCTATGTCACTCAGCTCACTTACATAATTTGAAAAAATGAGTAGAACCATGTGTCTTCATATTTGGGTTGCCTTAGTGCCTGGAATTTCTCTTAATTTGGTGAGTTGAAAACTGAATGTGGGAGGCAAAATGCAAGACACAGTGGTAACCTGATGCCCTGTCTCAGATCAACTGGAACTGTAACAACCAACAATGCTTGTTCGTTCTTTTCAGCTAATGGAAACGACAGCAAAAAATTCAAAGGTGACAGTAGAAGTGCGGGGGTCCCTTCGCGAGTAATCCACGTCCGTAAACTCCCCAGTGACGTCACAGAGGCAGAAGTCATTTCTTTGGGATTACCTTTTGGCAAAGTCACCAATCTTCTAATGCTGAAAGGAAAAAATCAGGTACTGTCTCAGCAATTGAAAGTGGGGATTTTATGGGAGATTTCATTGAAACCATTGTCATGGCATCAGCAAATAAGATGTTTGTTGCTAATACAACTGCCAGATAGTAGTTACTAAGTTCCAGATAAATTTTTTGTTTCAAGATTATTTTAATTTAAGAACTATTCAAAAACACCGCCTCTTCTGACTTCAGTGGCTTCGAACACTGCTTGCATGCAGTCACTTCTCTATATTCTAACTGATTGTAAAATACAAAGCAGGAGAGTAGTTTAGACAAGACTGATGTGAGCCAGCTCTTAGTCATGCTGGCCCAGTAGCCTCTTTGGACTTCTAACCTTTGAAGTTAAAGGAGGCCTAAAAATGTAACGCGTAAACCCCAGTTGGACAATGTAGTAGGTTAGCACTAATTCATGGTGACCAGGAAATCCATTGTGGATTATAAATTAGAAAGCAAAGAAGCAAACAGTTTTACAGTTACTGTATCACATGAAATACTTTTATACTTGAAGAAAAAAATCAGAATAAAGTGTGTTGCTCTTTTGATTTGATATTTCATAGTATATAAATTGCATTTATGCTGTGTATCATAAAAGTAATAACTCACTGCAGCACATTTGCATCTTTGTTAGAAGTAGTATGAGATCATAAGAATAAGCAGATTGTAAGATTAGCAGAAAATTAGTGAGGTTCTACGTTATGTGTGTTAATACATCATGTGGTTTCATGCAACACTCAGTTATTGTTTAGTTTTTTAAATGCTATTTTTAAAAAGTGGGAGATTTTAGCTATTAAATTTAAAATATACAAGAGTAAGGCCTGATTTATATCTACAAAAGAAAAAAGTGAAAGTAGGCTGAAATCTGGGGTAACGCTTCAGTCTGAGCTAGTGTCACTGTCACACTTTTGGCACTGTCAGAATTGATGATCTCTTCAGTCTGATTACTGAAATTCTTTTGCGAACCGTTTTTTATAACAGATCTGTTGCCAAAAATTGATCTGAAGTCCTAAAAATGAGACCCAAGCAAATGAAGCTGGTGTTTTTAACTGCATAGTGAAAACTCTCACTTGTTTTCAATATGGTTTGTCTCTTCTAAAAACAAGACTTAGTTGAAAACTTCTTGCAGTTCTGTTGTACAAGCAAGTGGCCTTGATAGCTTGCATGTCAACACACTCCGAACACACTACTACTGTACATCTTCCTGAATCTCACATAATACCCTGTACAGAAGACCTTCCATCAGTCACATCATGGTATCATCCAACATTCAAATTGCCACCTTAACGTAAGCAGCTCTGCTAATAACCAGGACATGTCACATTTGTGATCCTATGCAGGCTTTCATAGAAATGAACACCGAGGAAGCAGCCAACACCATGGTAAGTTACTACACCACAGTCACTCCAGTCCTTCGAAGCCAGCCCATCTACATTCAGTTCTCCAACCACAAGGAACTCAAAACAGACAACTCTCCAAACCAAGCAGTGAGTAGTAATTCTTTTTATTGTCCTTCAATAACAACTGCCTAGCATGTCATTGAGTACCCTTAAACCTCCAATTGTCAGAAGCTGGGTCTGGATAACAGGACGAATCATTCAAAATTGCCTTGATCTTTGAGCAGTGTCCCTATGGGTGCTCCACTTCATGTGCACGTGTGCCCCATGTGCCTTTGGAGATTTTCATTAGTATTGTCTGTCCAGCCTGCGCCGTTGATATCCTCATTTTGTGCTGAGGGTATATCAGGCTGTGCGAGTGAACTGCCCTCAATTCCTTCTCCACCACCTTGACCTGAGGTGGAGCTTGGCACGTTTGCCTTGGCTTTTGCAGTGCTTGTTTATCCCAATTTAGCTAGCTAGTTAGTTCTTAGTTTGTAATCATAGCTTGTAGTTTCTTGGGGGAGAGGGGAGGAGTTTTTTCTTTTTCTCTGGGGAAATCCTACCAGTGTGGGGCATAACTGGTTTACTGGGATTTAAATGTTACACCTCATGTAGAGGGAGGCTATCCCTATCAGTTCTGGACACTCAAAGTGCATTTGCTGCCTGGGAGAGTCGCTTGTTCCTCAGAAGTGTAGCTTCTGTTTAGCCCCTAATGTAGGGTTTGGAAGAAGTGAGAAGGGAGGCTGTGACTACTGATGGTGGAGCATTCCCTTCACCCTGATTCGGAGCCAGGTAAGAGCTCCCATGTACATCACTCCCTGGGGGCCTCTAGCGCCCCTTCAACTTTGGCACAGCACTCTTCCAGAAAGGGGAGATCCTCAGAGTCCTCTTCTAAACATCCTAAGCAGAGGAGCGCTATCCCTTCCCAAAGAACCCTCCTCAGAGATCTCATTCCCTCACCAGGTCAACCGTCTCAGAGACTACATCCTTGAGGCTCAGTACCATGGAGGCAAAAATATCCTCCAGTGCTGGTAAGCAGGAAATCAGGTTTAAGTCCAGGCATGGTTCTCTGAAGGCCCCATACTGTCTCCAGGAGATTGATAGACCAAACACAGAGGAACAGTACTGTTGGACTTAACTCCTTTCCCCATACCCCCATGGAGTTCTTCAGTACCATGTAAGCCTCCAGCCACATCAGCATCCTAAGCAATCGGTACTGACAATCAAGGACGACCATACTGATCTGTTGGTGCTGCAACAATACTTGGTACCGCAACATCAGTCAGAGCTGCAAGATTTTTAGATACACAAAGGACTTATCGGTGACTGCCGAACCAATCTCCTCATTGCTGGTGGTTACAGAGTGCCTGTTGGTACTGAGTCACTCAGTCTTCAGAGCTCTATACATTTCCAGTACCATCACCCCCTTTTCAGTTGAATATCTACCAATAAAAGAAGAGGATGATTATTTCCCTTCAGCATAGATTGCTGTTCAGGGCTCCCTTATGTTACCCATATATGGACCTCCTTTCTCAGAGTGGTAGGAGCAGTACTCAAGGACCTCAACTCCTGGTGGGAGCAACCCTGGGTGTCGCCCCTTCGCCCATATGGTCCTCAGTGGTGATATTGGAATCCTTGAGTGCTTTATCACAGTTTTCCAGGCCCCCAACCCTCTCCCATCAGAATGAAAGGAAGACTCAAGCTTTTCTTCTCCAGCAAGAGGAAGAAACATTTGAATCCCAAGAAACTAGGTCAGACTAAGCCAATCCTTATACCATTTTGTACCATCTTCACCAGATGAATCTGTAATGCCTCCTCCATCTATGGTGGATGGCTTTTGGCAGTTCCAGGATCTTGTTAGGCGAGTGACAGACTCCTTAGATACCTTGTTGAGGAGGTCAGAGAATCCAAACACAAGCTGCTGGATATCCTTTACTTCGCAACACATCCAGAATTGCCCTTCCTCTCAACAAGGCTCTCCTGGAACCTTCTAAAACCATTTGACAAACCCCAGCTACAGTAATGCCCACATGTCAGAGGACTCGGGGGTCTTATTCTCCCACCCTCCACCTAACACTTGGTGACTGATGCAGTTAATGAACGGGGCAAGCAACATTGTTATAAGTCCTCCCCATTGGACAGAGACCAGAAGTGCCTGGCCCTGCTGGGCAGAGATTCCTGTTCATCAGCAACCCTACAGATCCATATTGCAAATTACTGGGTACTGGAGGCAAAATACGAATACATCAATAAACTATACAAAATTAGGATAATTTAACACCTTCCTCCTAACCCAAAGGGAACAATTGCAGGCCACTATTGTTGACAGACAATTACTGGCCAGGACATTTCTTCAGGCAGCTCTGGGTGCTGCAGATATTGTAGCCCCCTTGAGCTCTACGGCAGTAGAGCTCAAGGGGGCTACATGCTTACAGCTTCCCCAGAGAAGTCTAGAATATGGTGGTGGAGCTTCCATTTGATGGACTGAAGCTGTTGGTGGAAAATACCGATGAGTTTTTTGCATACCCTTACGGATTCCAGGGCCACATTACACTTGTTAGGTATCTACACTCCTACAAGCAAAAGGAAGTTTAGATCACAAATGGCTCAAAGGTGATGCAGTTCTTCCGGTTTCAGAGGGTGAGAGAGCCTCTTGAAAGACACAGGTTTCAGAGAAAAAGATCTAACCTATCTGATGCATCTGCGCAGCAGGCTTCTTCATCAAAGCATCCATTTTGACCGGGTGGTTGAGGGTTCAAACCTCAGACTTCCATTAGCTTGTCAACTCCAGTGTTTTCCCCATTTCCCCCCTTTGGAGACAGAGTCTTCCATTTCCAACAAGCCTAGGAGTGTATCACCTTGGACAAATGGATGTTGGATGTAATATCGGGCAGCACCACCCATTTTACCTCCCTCCTGCCCCCTCATTCCCCTCTTCTGTCCTTCATGGATCCCTCTCACAAGTCCCTATTAGGACAGGAAATAAACTCTCTTCTTTGTTTAGGAACGATAGTCTGGGCCTTGTTCAGCACAGGGGGAGAGGCTTCTATTAATGGTATTTCCTTGAACCAAAGAAAAACAGAGGGTGGAGACCCATCTTAAATCTAAGGCTCATAAACAAATTTGTGAAATCTAAACAGTTCAGGATGGTGATGTGGGGAGCTATAATTCCTTCTTTAACGTCAGGGGTTTGGTTTTCAGCCATTGACCTTCAAGATGCACAGTTCCATATAGTGATGTACCTATCTCTCAGAAGGTTCCTGCATCTTGTCGTAGGCCAGGCTCATATTCGGTATCGGGTGCTCCCGCTCGATCTCTCCTTAGCTCTGTTGGTGTTTCAAAAGGTTCTCTTCGTGGTGGCTGCCTACCTGCATCATCGGGTGGTCATAGTGTTTGTGCCTTGACAACTGGCTGCACAAGGGGTTGGACATACCAAGAGGTGTCATCTGCCACAGCAAAAACGCTTTTCTTGTTCTTAGACTTGGGTCTTCAGTTGAATGTGGAAAAATCCACACTGATACCCATTCAGAACATACAATTTATAGGGACATTCATGGATTCTTTAGCAGACAGGACCTTCCTTCCCATGGACAGGCTTGTGACATTATCAGACCTTGTCAGAATTATTCAAGGGAGCCCCCAGACTTCAGTCATAAACAGTCTTCAACTCTTCAGTCATGTGGTAGTTTATACCATTGAGACAGAACATGCGAGGGTACACCTTTTCTGTTTCCAGGGGTGGCTTGGATCAATTTACTCGCCAAACAAACACAGGTGTCAGTTTCCCAGCTGGTGAAGCGTTCCCTAGACTGGTGGAAGGTTCTTCGCAGTGTAGGGGCAGAGGTTTCTTTTCTTAAACTAGCCTTCCTAGTGGCTATTACCTTCACCCTGTTGATTCAGAAAGACTGGGGCCTTTATGGCAGACCCTCCTTTCACAATTTTCTACATGGCTAATGTCCTTATCTGCATCCCCGAGGCCTTCCTAAAGTGTCTTCTGAGTTTCATCTGAATCAGATCATTTACCTACCAATTTTCTTTCCAAAAACCTCACAAATCCAACATGGAGACAGTGCCCCCTACTCTAGATATCAGAAGGCCATTATCTTTCTATCTATATAGGACTAAACCATTTAGTAAATCCCATAGGGTGTTCGTTTTGTTTGCAGACAGATCAAAAGGCTCTGCTGTTTCTAACCAGAGGCTATCAAAATGGATTTCAGGGCTGCTTATATAGTTAGTATTGCCAGCATTCCACCTTCTGGAATCTTGTCCGCTCACTCCACAAAATCACAATCTGCAGAGCTGCTACATGATCTTTGGTACATACCTTCTCCAGACACTCTGTTAATCGATGCCTCCAGATCTGAGGCAGAAGTTGACAGTGTGGTTCTTTCCTCTGTAATGGACTCGACTCCAAAGCACCCTCTTCCTGATTGGATACTGCTCAGGAGTCACCTCAAATGGAGCACCCATATTGACACTACTCGAAAGAAAGGTTACTCCCCCTTTGCAGTAACCGTAGTTCTTTGAGATGTGTTTCTGTGGGTGCTCCACTACTTGCCCTCCTTCCCCTTTGTTCGGAGTTTGCTTCTGAGACTCGGCATTGGAGAAGGAACCCGGGGGTGGTTCGCCTGCACAGCCTGATATAGCGTTGATGTGGGGCACAGGAATATCAATGGCTCATCCATGGGCTGAACAGACACTTAATGAAAATCTCCAGTCACAGGTGCATATGCACATCTAAAATGGAGCACCCATAGGTGGACACATCTTGAACTACAGTTACTGCACTGGGTGGGTAACTTCTTTGTTCATTCCCTCTAAAGCAGTGGTCACCAACCTGTCAATCATGATCGACTGGTCAATCCTAGAGACTCTCCCAGTTGATCGCGATCTCTGGTGGTGTAGTGGGGCTGCTGCTAAGGCAGGTTCCCTGCCTGCCACGGCCCCACGCCACTCTCTGAAGTGGCCAGTGTGACCCCCATATGGTGGGGGAGACAGGTGTCTCAGTGCGCTGCTCCTGCCTGTAAGCACCGACCCCGCAGCTCCTATTGGCCGGGAACTGTGGCCAGTAGGAGCTGCGGGGGCAGTGTGTGAAGCCACGTGCCCCCCTCCCGCCCCCCAGGAGCGGCACGGGGCCGGGGCAGGCTGGAAGCCTGCCCACAGTAAGTGCCACCTGGTGGGAGGCCGCACCCCTGCCCGGAGCCAGCACTCCGAATACCCTCCTGCACCCCAAGCCCCAGACCTGAGCCCCCTCCCAGAGCCAGCATCCCAAACCCCCTCCTGCACCCCAAGCCCCACCCCAGCGCCAGTATCCTGCACCCAAAGTTCCTGCCAGAGCTTGCACCCCTCACCCCCTCCTGTACCCCAACACCCTGGTTCAGGCTCAGCCTGGAGCCCCCTCCCACACTGCCTAGAGCCCACACCCCGTCCCCGGCTCCAGCCTAGTGAAAGTGAGTGAGGGTGGGGGAGAGCGAGCGATGGAGAGAGGGGAGGATGGAGTGAGTGGGGCTTTGGGGAAGAGGCAGAGGAGGTCATGGATTGCCCTTAAACTCAAAAGGTGATCTTGGGGGCAAAAAAGGTTGGAGATCACTGCTCTAAATCATCGGGCATTGGCCACTGTCAGACAGGGTAAAAAGCTAGATGGACCATTGGTGTGACCCACTGTGGCCATTCTTAACTGTCCGTTTGGTTTCATTGTTGGTCCTGATGCTCCACTAATGCTGTGGCTCAATGATCTGATTTATTAATTTTATACCGTGTATTATTTAAGCACCATTATATGGGATTGAACATTCTGCTGGTTTGAGGCTCAAGCTGGATAAATTCAGTCCTGGATTAATGCTAAAGCACTGCTAGTCCTGATCTACTAACATGCTATCCCGCCTTTATATCCTCCTGTGCACAAGACCCTAGACTGAGGCTGACATGACAGCCTCCAAGGTATGATAACTTGAACAAACAGGACAGGTCTCCAGTAGTCTTACATAATCACTTCTAGTCCTGGTAGATTGCAAAAAATTGGACCTTAGAATCACATGTTTTTGATTGCCCTCTTGCTTTTTCCTCCACTTTCTGATCATTTTCTGTTGCTAACTTAAACCGGTAAAACTAGAAATTAATAACTTTTGCAATCTAGAAAGCTTGAGGATGCAGCTCTCAGGTAGCTAATGCTGTTTACTATTCATTTCTGCATTCTATGGGAGATGAACTGCTAAAATTATCAGTTGAAATGATAGGGGGTGAAGAATATGGTAGCATTTTCTGAAATGCTTCCAATTCCACACTCAGGGCCAGTTAGACAAGCAGAACTGCAGGGCCTCAGTGCATAGATGAGATGATGTTCAAAGGAGAGATTTAGGTTTATTAGCAACTCTGGAACTTTTGGGAAAGGAGGAACCTTTACAGGAAGGCTAAACCAAAACAGAACCAGATTGTTCTAATTTTATATGCCGCCAATCATAGAGGAGACTTTAAACTAAGGGCTGGGGGAAACAGACAGATGTGGAGGTGCACACAGTTCAGATATCCCTTAGGTGAGGATTTATTAAAGGGGACAATCTGTATCCTAGTAAATATGTCATATAAAGACAGATACTTAAATATTGACAAATTTAAGTGCTTGCATACAAATGCCAGAAGTCTAAATACTAATATGGGTAAACTTGAGTGCCTGATATTAAATGAGGATATTGATATAATAGGCATCACAAAAAACTCAGAACAATGATAATCAACAGGACATGGTAATACCAGGGTACAAAATATATAGGAATGACAGAGTAGGTCATGCTAGTGAGGGAGTTGCACTGTATGTGAAAGAAAGCATAGTCAAATATAGTAAAAAACTTAAATGAATCACTGTACCATAGAGACTCTCTGGATAGAAATTCTATGCTTGATTAATTTAAGAGTATAGCAATAGGAGTAGACGACCAACCATCTGACCAGGATGATGATAGTGATTGTGAAATGCTCAGGGGTATTAAAGAGGCTACAAAAACAGAAAAACCAATAATAGGGGGTGATTTCAACTATCCCCATATTGACTGGGTACATGTCACCTCAGGATGGGATGCAGAGACACAATTTCTAGACCACATTAATGTCATCTACTTGGAGCAGCTAATCCTGGAACCCACAAGGGAAGAGGTAATTCTTGGTTTAGTCCTAAGTGGCACACAGGATCTGGTCCAAGATATGAATATAGTTGAACCGCTGGGTAATTGCAACCATAATGTAAATTTAAAATTCCTGATAGAGAGGAAAATATAAAAGAAGCTTTTAACTTCAAAAAAGGGGAACTGCACAAAAATTAGGAAGTTAGTTAAAAGGAAAAGTCGTGAATGAAATGCCTGCAAGCTGCATGGAAACTTTTTAAGCACCATAATAGAAGCTTAAACTAAATGTATACCCCCCCCCAATAAAAAAAAAAGCAAGAGGACCTAACAAATGCCACTATGTAAAAGAGGAGGTTAGAGACAGTCTTCCTTTAAAAAATTGGAAGTCAGATCCTACTGAGGAATATCGAAAGGAACATAAACTCTGGCAAATCAAGTGTAAACATATAATTAGGTAGGCCAAAAAAGAATTTGAAGAGCATTTAACAAAAGACACACAAACTAACAGGAAAACATTTTTAAGAACATCAGAAGCAAACAATCAGTGGGGCCACTGAGTGATTGAGGTGCTAAAGGAACACTCAAGGAAGACAAGACTCTTGAGGAGAAACCAGATGAATTCTTTGCATTGATCTTCACTGCAGAGAATGTGACTGGTAACAGAATGGCAGGTGAAATTCAGCATTGATAAATGCAGAGTAATGCACATTGGAAAACATAATCCCAGTTATACATACTAAAGGATGGGGACTAAGTTAGCTGTTAGATCTTGGAGTCATTGTGGATAGTTCTTTAAATCCATCTGCTCACGCTGCAGCTGCAGTCAAAATAATGAACAATGTTAAGAACTGTTAGGAAAGTGATAGATAAGGCAGTAAGTATCCTAATGTCACTATATAAATCCATGGTATGTCCGCCCCCTGAATACTGCATGCAGTTCTAGTCGCACATCTAAAAAAAATAAAGATATATTAGAATTGGAAAAAGCACAGAGAAGCGCAACAAAAATGATTAAGGGTGAGGAACAACTTCCATTTGAGGAGAGATTAAAAAGAGTAGGATTGTTCAGCATGGAAAAGACATTACCGGTGGAGATATGATAGAGGTCTATAAAATCATGACTGGTATGGAGAAAGTAAATAAGGAAGTGCTATTTACCCCTTCACATAATGCAAGAGCCAGAGGTCACCCAATGACATTAATAGACAGCAGGTTTAAAATAAACATAAGGAAATATTCCTTTGCACAATGTGAATCTTGTTGCCAGGGGATGTTGTGAAGGCCAAAATTATCACTTAGTTCAAAAAAGAATTAGATAAATTCCTGGAGGATAAGTCCATCAATGGTTATTAGCCAAGATGGTCAGAGATGTAATCCCATTTCTAGGTGTCCCTAAATCTGTGACTGCCAGAACCTGGAACTGGATGACTGGATGGATCATTTTGAAATTGTCCTGGTCATTTCCTCAGAAGCATCTGGCATGGACTGCTGTCAGAAGCCAGGATATAGGGCTAGATGTACCATTGGTCTGACTCAGTATGGCCATTCTTACTTTCTTAAGTAAAGTGAACATAGATGTGATTCTGAGAGCCCAGGTATCTAATTAAATAGTAATGTGCACATTCCAATTTCCATTGTGTTCTATAAACAGTCTCAGAACAGGAACCCTCACAAAGGGAGACTTTCTCCATTTAATGAAAGTATTTTTTTCAAGTTTCTTTTAACTTCACTGTCCTTAAAACATCAAGGATTTGTAAACTTGTTTGAACTTCCTAAATAGTTTTAAAAAAAGGTTGCTCATTAATCATTGTTGTGTCAGTTTCTATAGCTTGTTGAAAGCTCAGCTCTGACTTGCCAGTTGTAGTATTACTTTACAGCAGAAGACACTTGCAAACACCATAACTAAAGAACCTTAATTCTAGTTTAATTCTCAATCCTGGGGATGAGGAGTATTCTTTGCACATTTAGAAGGGTGAAGCCCCAGTGTGTCGTGGTGTTACTTTTAGGATAGTTCTGTCTCCATGCTTTTTCTGTTTTCCTCACTCCTGTTCCATGTGTTTCTAGCATGTCCCTAATAAGTTATAAAACGAAATGTGTAATGTTACTAGTGCTGCTTGTTTGGCGTGGTTCCAAGTAATTATACTGGTAATCCAGACCCTTCATCTAGCGTGTGGGCGTGCTCAGCCTGAAGTTCTTTATTCTGGAATAACACAGACCTTGCATCAACAAATGTTGAACAAGATCACTCGGTTTAGGCTTTTGGGAGGGTGGGTGGAGAGGAAGCAATCACTAGTAACAGGATCATAGCAAGTGTGAACTCTAGCTGTCTTCACACGCATGAATTGCTTACAGGAAAACTTCTAGTTTGCATTTTCATGTTGCAATGCTCTTATTGGCTCTGAAGTGGGCAACCACTGCCAGAAACTTTGAAATGTACTGTTACATGAACAGGCTCTTAGTTGTAAGTTTCCTTATACAAACTCCTAATCTCCAATTGTGGTGATCAGTGTTGTGTTCTATGGTAGTTTCCAAGTAGGAAACTTGCAACAAAAAATTAAACTTGAGTACTTCTACCTGCAGTATTATTAACCTGACAGGATGTTTCTTTCCGCAGCGGGCCCAGGCAGCTCTGCAAGCAGTGAACTCTGTTCAGTCTGGAAACCTGGCACTGTCAGCCTCTGCTGCTGCAGTGGATGCAGGAATGGCAATGGCTGGTCAGAGCCCTGTCTTGAGGATCATTGTGGAAAATCTCTTCTATCCTGTCACTCTGGATGTCCTGCATCAGGTGAGATCATGCTCAAATTGCCTCTTGCAGATCAATATGGAAGAAATGGCAACAGCTGTTTGTATGGAGCAGTGTTGCTTTACCCAAAACCTCCTTCATGTGATCATCCCTTCAGTTTTTTCTCCTTTGTCTTAGGTTAAGTCCTTGCATCTGGGAATGTTTACAGCTGTAAAGCACCATGTACATTTACAGTGATACATAAATGTGTTTTAGCAATGTAAAACACAAAAGCATCTCAGAGAATCCAGATAAACTGTTGGCTGGCACATCAAAATTTTCACATTGCCAGCTGTTTTTAAAGCTGAATAGTCAATGACGAAGTATTTGACAAATATTAAATATAGAGGCATTTCAGTTAATAGCACTTCCTGTAGTATCCTCTCATTTTTAATTGCCAAGTCACATTCACAGTATTGGATTGCATTGTATTAATTTGCTAGTGTTCACTCCCCACCTGAAATCTAGCTTTGTGAAGTCTATTGGGGTGATTGGTGTTCAAGACTTGTGGCCCAATAAACACAAGAGCATCCTTCATGCAGTGAAGCAAAAAATTCTGTCTAGGAAAACTTTGAAGTGTAGGCAGTGGTAAGGAAGACTACACTGGGCAAAACTGTCTCAATGAGAGTACTGGTAAAGTTAGGGAGTTTGTGTCAGTGAAATAGTGTCATGGCTTAAACCAGGAAACTTTAGTTGATGGGCATTACATATAATGCTACTAAAATGTGCCACATTTAAATTCTTGTAGATGCTGTCAACCATAACAAATAAATTAGCCTGGTTTAGTTGCACAAGAGTAAAAATTTGTTTCTATTTTAAAGGTATGCTTTTGTTGCACTTGTGCTACACTAGTTTTTTTAATTGCACAGGGCACTGGGGACAATTTTGCTCTGTTCAGTGTCTTTTCAGTTTAAAATGCAAAGCTTGATTTTTGTATGTGAAACATCCTTTTTCTTCAAACCCTCATTTAAAAATACACTAAGTGCAAATACTACAACACATGATTTAACAGCACCAGTTATCCAGCTAGAAGTTGAGTTTAAAGTAATTTTGAGAAGAGCTACAAAGAGTCCTGTGGTACCTTATAGACTAGCAGATGTATTGGAGCATAAGCTTTCGTGGGTGAATACCCACTTCATCAGACACGTGTAATGGGAAAATTCCAGAGGCAGGTATAAATATGCAGGCAAGAATCAGTCTGGAGATAATGAGGTTAGCTCAATCAGGGAGGGTGAGGCCCTCTTCTAGCAGTTGAGGTGTGAACACCAAGGGAGGAGAAACTGCTTTTGTAGTTGGCTAGCCATTCGCGAAGAGCCACACTTCAAAATAGTAGCTGGTCGTGATTCGGAAACAAAGGAAAAGGACCTAATTGTATCTTTTAAAAGGTAGCTAGTTATGCATGCATAATATTTTTCTCATGTTGGTAAGCATGCGTGCAGTGGCACGTACAAAACTGTCATAGACGTTTCTATTCGTTGGAGGAAGCATTCAGGTCTCTTTTGTGAAGAATCCATATTAAACTGTTTACCATACAGGGTATTAGTCACCTTGACTGCAAGAGAAAGATGCAAATTAAAGTTACCAGTTATTTAACCTAACAAAACAGGAAAGTGCCTTTGCTTAAACATCTTTAACTCCAGTGGAAGTAAATAATTTAGTAATTTCCTTGAAGAGTTATTTCTCTTAGCAGGGTTTCAGCATTATCGTACTAAAGTTTTTTACACAGGAAAGCTAAAATCATGCATAATACAGCTTTGGAAATTCAGATTCAGTAAGCCTTTGCAGAGATCCCCAAGCCATTCATTAAACAGAATCAGAACATAGTTGAGAAATATGTTTTAACACCCTATTTCCTAGGTTACTTTTCCATTCTGATCTTAATAAAAATTAGATTAAAAGATGAAAGTGGCATTATTTGCAGTTTCTTATTGTGAAAAGCAGAGATACAAAGAGAAAACAACTATTAGAAACGTGAGATGACATGGTATGCAAACTCTATCTTGCAGATTTTTTCCAAGTTTGGCACAGTGCTGAAAATAATTACATTCACCAAGAACAACCAGTTCCAGGCCCTGTTACAATATGCTGACCCTATGAGTGCTCAGCATGCCAAACTGGTGAGTACACTGGCAGCTCCACACACCTAAACTCGTTAAGGGATGACTTGTAAAAGAAAGGGTTTCAACAGATCTAGGAACAGCTGTGTCTTGCTTCTGTCACATGGAAATGTTCATAATAGTACAGGGTCAAATTCTGCTCTGTTACACATGTGCAACTGTTTCACTGAGGTTTTCTGTGTGTAATTGGGAGAGACTTTCACCAATAAGTGCATTGAAAGTGAAATTTTAACAGTCAGTGTCAGGATCTTGTTAAATAATTTTATAGCATGTTATCTAAGCAAGCTATTTGCGCTTATTCTTACAGTTTTAAGATGTCTGAATAACTATCCAAGTTAATCAGATTTGTTCTTTAGCATAAAGGTACCTTTGACAAGGTAAAAGAGCTCTGGTTTGTTTTTCTGCAGTCTTTAGATGGGCAGAATATCTACAATGCCTGTTGCACGTTGCGCATCGACTTCTCCAAACTCACAAGCCTCAATGTTAAATACAACAATGATAAGAGCAGAGATTACACACGACCAGATTTACCTTCTGGGGATAGCCAGCCCTCTCTTGATCAAACCATGGCAGCTGCTTTTGGTAAGAAAGCCCCTCTAAGAATATATTGACTTCTTCCTAAAAGTCTGTGTATTGTGGGCTTCAACATTCAGAACTTGAGTCAAGTAGTGAAGGTATCTGAGTGTTGACACCTCACAAATCATAATTGCTCATTGCACTGTTGATTCAAACCACTTTCTGTACAGAATGAGATGTGTTGTTGTTCCCTGAACAATACTAAGTATCAATCTTTAGTGGAGTACATCTGGTTCCTCCTTTTCATTTCATAATGACCCCCTCTATAGTGAAATTAACTGTTGGCTCTGAAACTGCATTTCGCAATGCGGAATGTTGGCATTAACCCATGAATGCGTTTTTAGCAACAGCTCCTTACCTCCATTCAGAAGAGTTTCAAATACTGTCTATGGGGGTGAGTCTCTTTTTCCTGCCGGTTTGATTTGTGCGGTAACCAAGACTTCTTGTGTCCAAAGTTGGATTTACTGCTTAACCAACAGATTATTCTGCATTGGATCAGTCAATTTAATCTCCATTTAGTCTCTTTGGTGGCATATAAGTCTTAAGCTAATAACATGGAACACTAATATGGTTGTACTAAAAAAAAAAAAGACCATGCATCTCTGATAAGCCATCTCGCTTCCCTTTACCAAGAATCCTTGCAGATGCTTGTCCATTTGCTGTGCTATTAGTGCCACCTGCTGTTCTGTGAATGATTTGGAGTGACTGGTGTTACTAGTTATATCCCTGGCTCTTTGAGAATGGTGTTATACTGAAACTGCAATGACATAGGAAAAAGTAGCAGACTTTTCAAAAGTGCAAAGTAGGTAGAGAGAACTGTTTTTTAATTGCTGCTTCAAAGCTGGAAAGTGGCTTCAAAGCAAAACTTGGAATAGGAAACTGGTTCTTGGCATTCAGTGGTGACACTCTCTTAAAAGAAACGTTTAGCAGCTTCATTGGATTTTAGAGACGGTTCTAATTTTGTGATGTGTCTAGGAGCTTAGTCTGTCCTCCGTTATGTACATGTCAAGACGTGACGAGACAAACTGGCTGTCTGAAGTGGGGTTGTCTTGTCTATTGGAATTAGATTCATAGACTTACGGTCTTACTCTTTCTTTCACAGGAGCTCCAGGAATAATTTCTGCCTCTCCATATGCAGGAGCTGGCTTCCCTCCTGCCTTTGCAATTCCTCAAGCAGGTACTGTATTTCAAACATTAAACTTGAATTCCTTAGGTTGCCTGGCCATTGCTAGAGCAGTGCCTTTTTAAATGTTTTGTCACTGAACAGCCACTTCGACCCAAGTTGTCTCAAGATCATTAGGTTAGAAAAATAAATATTAATTCCCTCTGAACTGTTAAGTCTGTGTGCTGATTACAGGGTATAGAATGAGATGGTCCTGTAATAAGTAGACAAAATGGGGAAATGGAAGATACTGAAGTCCTTGAAGCCATCTACATGGACAAGTGTGGCTGTAGTAAATGAAGTAATCAACGTAGTGGGAGGGGAAAGAAGGCAAGACACAAATAGTCATGAGTAGTATTTTGAAAATCCAGATAATTACATCTGTTTCTGAACTCTCTACCAAGCGTAGCAAATTTGGTATGTTAGTGGCACTAGAATTTTAACTTTATAGCACTTACATGAAAGCTTCTTCTGAAACTGGAAACCCCTTTCCATTCTGTTTTAATACTTTTAATTGAATAAAGTTCATATTTAAACTTAACTGTGGTAAATAGACAGCCCTATGAACTTCAGGGCTCATTGCCGATATCAAAATGATGCATATATGACCGAAGTGCCAATTTTAATAAATGTCATTCTCAAACCCTTCTCAGTTTTTGGGTAGTAAATACTTGTATTGAACTTCAAATAGTAGGCTAAGCAGTAGGTTGGCTCCTTTTTACTATAGTAAACTATGGAATGAGTTACCAATAAACTGTAGAAACAGCATAGCTAAATGGAATTTGAGATGTCTATGGAAAAATTTAGTCATGAACCAGGTGGTCTGTCAGGCCATCAATTCCTCTTTAATGTGTCATCCCTCTAAGGAGGTTGTACATATGCCCTATAGATGTTTTTAATCATTTATGAAAGAAATCAACCAGTAGCTCTATCAGTACTTAAAGATGGAAAGCTCTAAATTGAAAGGAGTCTGTGCTGTAAAAAAACAAACACCTCGACAGTCTCAGAGCCTGGGTCAGCTGTTCCTGGCTCCAAAATCTGGCGAGGGGGCGTCTCAGAGCTCAGGCTCCAGCCTGAGGGAGAACATCTCTATTTTTAGCCTTGTAGCACAAGCCGAAGTCAGTCGACCCAGGCACTGAGACTTGCTCCTACACAGGTGTTTTTTGTTTCAGTATAGCTGTACCTTTAAAGACATTGTGATGTATGTTTGATATTGTGAGCATCGCATACCTACAATGAGCACCATAGAAATGCCTGTACATAAAATTAATCCTTTCTCAGATTGAGTAATGAATAACTGGTAGGAGTGTATAATATTTGTTTTCATTGCATGCATGGTAACCGAATGAAGCACTTGTAGCATGCATTGGTTGGAATAGTGTTACAAATGCACTGCTTGTAGTACCCTTCCTGCACCCACAGAATTGAGGCTTTGCACTCATACAATTCTGCAGCCTGTGGAACATGTAAAATATTAAAACCAGCCAGATCACATCCAGAGGCATCTGTCATGCAGCCGGCACCACAAGAGAGCGAAATACACTGTTAGAGGAACCGATCAGTAGTATCAGAATTGGAGGCACTTGTCATTATTAAAGTAAATGCTTTTGGACTGTGATTGGTGGGGTTTGAAGCGCTACCTTCTAGTGGAGCGGACACATTAGAGTACATGCTGTTAATTTCTTTACTGGCTAATATTCTTTAATTTCCAGGCTTGTCAGTTCCAAATGTTCACGGAGCACTTGCTCCTTTGGCTATCCCATCAGCAGCAGCTGCAGCGGCTGCAGCAGGACGGATGGGCATTCCCGGCCTCACTGGGGCAGGGAACTCCGTTCTGCTGGTTAGCAATCTGAACCCTGAGGTTAGTGGAGTTGTAATTTCATTTTTTCTCCTTCCAGTTACCTCTGCTTTCACTTTCTGAACACTAAGATTGTGGTGGAACTTACTGAAAGTGAAATCTTACTGTGTCCTAAAGGAAACGGCAAAACTAGAAAAGCAGATGAAATGTGCTCTGCCAGTGCTCTGCTCTTAAATCTCAAAGCAGATCAATACTCTAGCCATTAAAGGGAAATGGGAAGGTCTATCTTTTAAATTGAAATCTTCGCTCTTCCTTGGTTGATAGCCAAGGGTGTTGCCTCTCTGCTCTGGTCCCATAAAACTACAGAGTGTGTCCCTCCCTTGTTGTTGTTTTTTTACAATCTCCCACCCACTCCCATGGATCTTGTGTGATTTGGGTCACAGAATAGCAAAGTCCCTCCCTTCCTTCCTTGGTATGTTCTAATTTTATACATTAATTCAGAACTACAGAGAGAGTTCATTCTGCCCTCTACTCTTTCTGTTTAATGTCTTGACCCCCGCCAGCTTGGCTTCATTGTACCTCTGCAGTGTTCCCTCTGCCATGTGCTCGCTCGCACATGTATTTTTTTTCCTTTCCAAGATTCCTTGAAGTTTTTCTTTATTTATGCTCTTAACTCACAAATTTACATTTTCAATTCCATTTAACTTTTCTCAGAGTTGAAAATATTTTGTTTTTTTTAAATGAAGGCAAGTAAAATTGGAACAATCCTTCTAATAAAAAAGGATGAAATATAAAAGATCATTTGATAAGAATTAAGTCAACTTTTGGCTGCTTGTTGGATTGAAAGTGTAGACTATATTTCAGTTTGTGTGCATTAGAAGATAAGTCTATACTGCCTGAAAAATAATGCTTTACTATATCTGGTAAGATTGTCCATAAAACTTAATTCCTACTATGTGTAATTATAAAACTTTTATCAGTCATGTCAAAGTAACTGTAAAACCTCTTTTGCTTCAAAAGAGAAGTCTGGATGAGATAAGGAATAATCAAAATATTTAATTAATTGATTAACAAATTTAATCTATCAAATTTCAGATTATTCTTTTCACCTGACTATCATTACGGTTTTCTTCGGGGCATGAGATAATGCCAGTGGCACTCTCAGGGTGCTCTGATTACAGGCTAGATCTTGTCCCTAGAGTGGAAATTCTTCTTATGTTAACTCCTGAAGCATCAGTGACTTCCTAAACAAAACAAATGGAGAGCCCCTTAACTGGCAAAGGGCTGGCATTATAATTTTCAGATTAATATTGTGAAATTAGGTGCACTTTGATTCCAGATGTTGTGTTATGCTCAGGTGTCAATGACAGGCACAGCATAATCCATTTTTCTGTATAGGCATTAAAAATTTGGAATTTTGATTAAATTTTTGTAAACTGACTAGGCTTCTAAAGAGCCATTTCTGAACAGTGTGAACTGTACTTTTTGCCGAATGTAGGAATTAAGCAATTACGTCATGCCTTGCATTTTTTGATGCCCTCTTCACTATCCATCCAGCTTGTCTTTGGGTTAGAGAGACTTTGATACTTATAGTGAACTAACAGACTTAAACTTTTTTCACTGCTTGTGTAATCAGTATTTTAGAAACTTACCTATGCAACAACTAGATAGTTAAGAGACCGTATTTCCCTGGAGTGACACTCTCACTCTAGGAATATGTGAAATTTCTTTCTAAATCCTAAGAGCTAAAGTGGGATAGGTAGGGAGAAGTCCAGATTTCTCCCATTTGCATTGAGTTTCCATGTTTATTGTAGACCGTGTGTGCTGGTGTTTGCCTGCAGGTTGAATTATCATTGTGCCCTGGGAGGACAGGCTCCTCCTGCTTTACTACCCTTGCACACTGACCTCTGCAGTAAGAGACTTGCTTCATTAATGTGTTGAGTATGTGGAAATCTCAGTTCCCCTCCAGTACCTGTGGTAGTGTCCCCTTACAGCAGACACGTCTCCTTTAGCAATTCATTCTGATACATAGTTAGTGGTGCAGCAGTTATTCCAGTTCATCTTTGGCTTTGGAAGCAATGATTCATGTCGAGACTGCACTCCTTTAGTTTAGTTGCAGTGAAGTGTGCAACACGAATCCTCTCCACTAAACATTCCCATGTTAAGCAGATACTTCAGAGTGTTGTCACGCTAGTTTGACCGTTAGTACAGGTTTCACCCTCTTTTAGAGGCCAAAAACGTCTTGAACCATTGCTTTGAGAAGGACAGTTGGGATATCATTAATGTTATCGTTCTAGAAGTCACTCCGCAGTGATACGGTCTCTTACTTTCTATGTATATCTTAAGTAAAAATGCTTTTCTTTATCATTGTGTTCCACTAGGTAAAACCTATTAACTATTCCTGTAAAACAAGTATTGTATGTAGAAATCTGTAAATCTGACTGATGGAACACTACATATTCCTTATGTATTTACTGACCTGTGTTTTTTGCTACTTTTTCTTTTCTCCCCCATCCCTGAATTTTTTTCTTCCCCTGATCCGGAATTTCTTTGCCAACTGACTGCACGGTACTTCTGCTTCCTGTTGTTGCTTGAAACAAAAAAAATAAAATAAAAAAAATATCCCCCCTCCAAAAAACCCTGCTCTTCGGAAACCAACCTGCCCTTCAATATTAACCATCTTGAAAACTTCATCATCCATCAACCAATTTCGCCATTTCCTGCGGGGACTCTGCCCTTCCTCGTTGTGGACGATTTGTGCAACCTCGCTCTCCCCTTCGATTCCTTACCTCTTCCCTGTCCCTCCGCTGCCTTGCTCTGCTGTTCTCTAAAGAGAGTTACACCCCAATGCCTCTTTATTCTTTTCGGTATGTTATTATTCACACTTTTTATTACCTTGTTTTTCATTTATTTGAGATTACTTTTTTGATACTTCAAAAATGTACAGTTTGCAGTTTGCCATTTTTGAATGCATAATTTCATTTTTTTTACATTGTTACATAGTTACATAGTTTGCTGTTTAGTTTAGTTTGCCTTTATTTTTGTTCAGTTATGCATGGTTTATTGCTTTGCATGTCTTTTTATAGGAGTTTAAAATTTGTGGTAGCATGCTAAATTGTCCAGTTCAATCCTTGGGCAGTTAGATTTTTTTCTTTTTGCCGAAACCCAGTATCTGTTTTCTTTAATGTATTGTTCCATTATTATTCTGCTGTATATAAGTTTCTCCCCCTAAGTAGAGCAGAATAAGTAAACTTGGTTGGAATGAGATCAGACTGGTTGTGGATGATTGTGGTGTTGAATTGATTTGTTATAAAGTTGGATGAGACTTTTCTTTTCCTGCCTAAAGACTTTTTTTTCCTTGTCTCCTCACTTTCTGAAGGAGTCTATGGTGATGTGCAAAGGGTGAAGATCTTATTTAATAAGAAGGAGAATGCCTTAGTTCAAATGGCTGATGGAAACCAGGCCCAGCTTGGTAAGCATGTTCTGTTGCATCGCTCTGGTAGCATAATGACAGGTTTCAGAGTAGCAGCCGTGTTAGTCTGTATCCGCAAAAAGAACAGGAGTACTTGGGGCATATGCATCCGAAGAAGTGGGCTGTAGTCCACGAAAGCTTATGCTCTAATAAATTTGTTAGTCTCTACGGTGCCCCAGGTACTCCTGTTCTTTCTGGTAGCATAGTCGTCTTTCATAGCATTGCTGCTTGTTTAAAGGTTTAACATCCAACTAAGGATCATATTGTTATGGCAGTCAAGTTAGCAATAAATCAAAACAACACCTCCATGGAAGAGTGATAGTCAGTACTAATGATGCTCTTCAAAAGGTGCAGAATAAGTATCCATGCGCTGAATTGCTTTCCTACATAGTAGGCTGGGGTTTGGTGTTACACTCAAGTAGATAGTCTTATGCCGGACAATCTGCTAATTGTAAAATGAGAGAGGGCAAAGAATATAAAAAGGCGCAGGTTAATAAATAGTAATAATGATAGGTGTCTTGGTGTTTGGACAGTCTGTAGAAGGAAGTGGATTTGATTGAAATTCTAGGTTTGGGTTAAACGTCAGCTTTAACTAGTCTTTCCACTTCTGTTCCCCTTACGCTATTTTTAATTGTTGTAGCAATGAGTCACTTAAATGGTCAGAAGCTTAATGGGAAACCCATCCGTATCACCCTGTCCAAGCATCAGACAGTACAGCTTCCCCGTGAGGGACAGGAAGACCAAGGCTTGACTAAAGACTATGGAAACTCTCCTCTACATCGTTTCAAGAAACCAGGCTCCAAAAACTTCCAAAATATCTTCCCGCCTTCTGCTACCCTTCACCTCTCCAATATCCCGTAAGTACCCATGTGAGGAATGTACATATGATCTGAAAAAGGGACACACTTTGCAAGTGGAGAGGATATTGGGTACCAGGTTCTGTGGAGCATTAATTTAAGATCTGCATTCTCTAGGTATAGCAGAGTTTGGCCACATTCATCTTTAAAACGGGGAGAGTCAACTCTTGCACATGCCTAACTTGCATTATGTCAACTCATCTAGATTTCCCCACAGCAGTTCTAGTTCTAAGGTCCATTTCTTCCAGAAACCGTAAGACAGCAGCTGTCCAAGTTGGTCCCCTTAGTCGTCAGTCCTTGATTAGGTTTGTGCTTCTATGGTTGATCTTTTAGAAAATAATTTGATATTGGTAGCACTTCTTAAAGTGATTTGCACATGTCCATTCAACTTCAGGTGTGTATGCGTCCAGTGAACTTGAGTCAGATTTTTTCCCCCTAGTAGTACCTTTGGAGTGGCACCTGCTTGGTGGTATAAAAGGCAGAACTATCCCCGACCCCCCTCTCAGTTCCTTCTTACCACATGTGGCAGTTGGAGCATTCTACCTTGCTTCTGTGTTTCCCTCTTTTTTAGCATTTCTATTGTATGTGGTTAGTACTCGTTAATAGTTGATAGAACTACAGTAGGACTATAAACTACACTAGTGATTTCCTTTTTGTTCTAGTATACTTAGTGTAAACTCCTGGTTCTTGCGCGTTTGAGGTACCAACACATGGTGCCATGGTATGCTTTGGTCCCCAGGCTTCAAATCTTGAAAGATGCAAGAGGCTGATGCCTGAAGTGTCTAGGAGAAGCACACACCAGGGCGGGTGCCACATCTGCACCGTATACTTTAAGCCCAGAACTAAAAAGGACTAGCCAGTCACATCAAAGCACCTCTTTATGGAAGGAACCCTGTTTCCATCTTCGTAACCTTTCCGTTTGGGGTGGGCGTCGAATGCCTCTGCTTCAGTTAGCAGCACTCCTCCAGTCATGGCAGAGTCTCGGTGCCAGTCATAAGGATGAGAAGAATGTTAGGAGAGCATTAGCATTTCACTTGGATAGGCCTAAACAGTTTAGCTTATCCTCACGTTTGTGGTGGTTGCGGACAGGATGAAGGGCCTTCCAGTCTCATCCCAAATAATTTTGTTGTGGACTTTCTCCTGTATACATTCGTGACGTGACATGACATGGCTGATGTAACTCCACCGAACAAGGTGCTAGCACATTCAGCAAAATCACAAGCAGCCTTTCTAGCTCCACTGCTTGTTCTGGACATTTATAGAGCTGCAATTTGGTCTTCAATACATATTTCTGCTTCTCATTGTACCATCTCTCAGCAGTCTAGAGATGGTGCCAGATTTGCATATATAGTCTGTCATCGTTCAGATAGACTCTGATCCCACCTCCAGATTGAACAGCTAGTGAGTACCCTGAAGTAGAACAGAGATGTGAATCACTTCCAAGAAGAAAACTGTTACTAATGTGTTCTGTAATTGTTGTTCTTTGAGATGTTGCACGTGTCTATTCCACCACCCACCCACCTTCCCCTCTAAAGAACTGAGGGAGTCAGGTGTCAGCTATGGCCTTTTATGTCAACACGCAGCAGCGCGAGGCAGAAGAAGGTGCATGCTCTGCCCTGTTGGTACTGCTAAGGGGAAAATATCTAACACTGATGCACTGGCCATGCACACAATTGAAGTGGAATGGACATGGGCAACACATCTCAAAGAACAGTTATAGAATAGGTTCATAACTTTTTTGTTTTTTAATAAAAAAGAGTTACAGCTAAATCTCAGGGCTCCTGTGAACTGCTTAGTGGTGGCAATAAGGCAAATTATAGTAACCTAGAGGTCAGTTTATTTCTGAAAATCTTAGGGGAGAGTCTCCTACATAAGTCATGTTTTTGGATCTATGATTGCTTGTCTGCTTTTATTTTGGGGGGTGTTTTTCTGCCCATGGCAAACCTTAGTAGCTCACTTCTGTGATTCAGAATGTTGCAGCATTTCAGGGGAAATATTTCCAGAGGGAGGAAAATGTGTAATAGTGGCAAGGCAGGAGCGCATAGTCACTCTGAAAAGTATGCGTATGCAAGACAAGCATCAAAACTTTGCAATTCTAAATTCCAGCAATGTTACCAGAATGCTTCACATAGTGTAAAGTAATGACTCACTCATCAGGAGTAGGGGGAATGCCATATTCCATTGGTAGCAAGAAGAAATGCTTATCCATTGTTCTACAGTCTGACATCTTGAATGCCAGTGCAAGAACGACAGTAGAAAAGAGTTCAGGAAAGGAACTCGTAAAATGTATAGTTAAGACATAAATTCCTAGTTCATACCCGTTGACTGGAAAACTGACTGTAATTTCTTGACTTTTTTAGACCTTCGATAACTGAAGAAGACCTTAAGATGCTGTTCTCAAGCAATGGTGGGATGGTGAAGGGATTCAAATTCTTCCAGTAAGTCTAAGATTTTAAAACTGTCCTCTTGGGAGAAAACTGGTAAAGCTAAATGAAATCTACCAGTGAGTTCTCCACAAATTTGAAGATGCTAAAAGCACTGGATAGTAACTGTCTCAGACCAGAAATTTAGCTTGGCTGAATTATTGGTTGTATGGAACTGTCATTCCTGGATATCTCTGGGTTAGGGAATGGGGGAAAGGATAAGTACTGCACATAGTGTTGGAGATGAAATTTAGTCTAAGATTACTGGGTTGGTGGCTTGGATGCATGTTTTCATTGTAGAGACTACTCAGTCCTGTGGGAGGAAAGGAATAAACCTTTTTAATGAGCAGTTTTGCCTGCTGAGATGTATATTTGGCTTTCAGCATCAGACAAGAAAACGTCTATTGAGTCAGCAAGAGTGAGGCTATACAGACGTAGTACCAAACGTGACCTAATACTGACTGACTGACTTGTCTTGGCAGGAAGGACCGTAAAATGGCTCTAATCCAGATGGGCTCTGTGGAAGAAGCCATTCAGTCACTCATCGAGCTCCATAATCATGACCTTGGTGAGAATCACCACCTGCGTGTGTCCTTCTCAAAGTCCACCATTTAAAGCTTTGGAAGGCATGAGACAGAATGGACCTGACTAAAACCTCATAGGTTCAGCCCTGACCTTAAAGGGCTGAATGCTAGGAGACAACTTCCATCATTCCAGAAAAAAAAAGCCACTTTAAAAATGCAGCTGAAGTGACCTTAAAGACCAGAGATTTTATTTTTTTAAAGAGAAATCAGTTTACCGGTTTTTAAAAAAATTAAATCTAATTCATATTGCTAACCTTGCGGTGATGGGATAACAATCTTGATGGCTGTTCAAACAAAAAAATCACAAGTTAAAGTTTACACTTTGGAAACTGCTCTGGGAATTTTCCTCTTCCTCCCTCCGTCGCGTCCCCCTCAAAAAAACAAACCAACAAAAAAAAAAAACTGATTCTAACAAGCTTATCAGGTTTCACATTGATGCCTTTTTTATTTTCTTTACCCATGCAAGCCTTGGAAGACCCAGAAACCACTGTGTGAATTCACATTAGCGCCTTTGAGTCCGGATCTTGCAGGAGATCCTAACCCACCCAGTGCAAAGGGTTTTAGGGTAATGTTTTCTAAGCTGCGCATCTGCTATCCTGTGCCTTAAATTCTTTTTATTGGGGAAAGAACATCATCTGAACTGTAAAGATTAGATTGGGGGAGTTGAGGAGAACAAGTGAGTTCTGATTGTTGGATCAACTCGTAATGAAGGACAAGTGAAGCTGGCAGAGTGGATAAAGAAAATATTGGGCTTTAATTCCTTAGGCAATTGATTGTCCCACTGTCCATGAAATGTCTAATAATCTGCATAGTATCATGTATCTTCTTGCCACTTTTCTAGTCCACATGTGGTTTTACCTCCATCTCTATACTCTTCTAGGTGGGAGTTAATTATGCTTGGTTGATTTCATTCAAACTAAGCAGAAAGGTCTGCATGGGGAAACATTCCTATGGCCTCGTTCTATTCCAATGTTGGTAGCAAGGTGACAGGCTCCCTCTTCACAAGAGCCTTGATCAAGCTATAAAATTAACCACTGTTGGAAACTTGTGAAGAAAACAAATCAGTATGAGCTTGTCTGAATTGTACATAAATCTAAACACTTGACTAGGATTTGAAGAATTATTGGATATCCCATGGTTAGAAAGGGGTTTATCTGAGTCACCTTCATGCCCCTAAGTTGACAATTAACAAGACCAGTGTAGCTCCGCCATCATTCTTGTAGCATGTCTTCAGCGTTTGAGCTTTTGTTTTAATCCTTGTATTATACTTTTTGATGCAGTTGCTGTCATCTGTACCTAGCAATATTTCCAGTTGACCAAATATTCTAATCTCTTTATATGCAAAAGAAATAGTTTAAGTAACTTTTTTATAGATCAATAAGATGATATAAACGTAATCTAAATTTACTCCTTTTGTTGGTATTACCCTTGTATACTGTACTTATTTTATTCTTTTTTTGTAATTGAAACTGTAGGGCAGGAATTTAGTTTCAGGCTGAGGTCATGACTGAGGATGAGTAATGTAATGAAACAGATACAACATGTTAAGCTAAGCAGAGCTTTTTTAAAAAGCAAAAGGTGTTCAAAGTAGTGAACACCAGTGACTTCTGATTACGATTGAGTAAATGGACCAGGCTAAAGTTTTTACTTTTTTTTTTTTTTAAACCTATAAGCCCAGATCTTTTTAAGTTATAGGAAGGAAATTTGTTAAAAGAAGTAGAATGCGGCAAGTTGGTTTTTTCCCAATGACAAAACCACTGTTAAACTGAAATACCATTCCTCTGGCTTACAACTCTTTCCCGTGCCGTTCTGCCTTCTATTTTGTATAATCCGATGTTGCCTTACATTTCCCTTTAACATGCAACCTGTTTGGATGCAAAAATAACAATAATCTTATACTTTTTTCAGGGTTTTTCTGCAAATAGTGGACCAAAGTTTGTTTTTTAATTGTCTCTCTTTGTGTTGCAAGTTATGTTTTCCTTGCCTAGCATGGAAGCTCCTGACTTGCCTGTCACTGAGGGGTTGGAAAAGTCTTAACCTTTCTTAGTTCCTCTCTGAGCTCTTGTGGTTGTGAACTATGCTGGAGAAGTGTGTAATGTCTGAGTGAGGGTTCAGCTTGGGTTGCTGGCATGAGCTTGGTAGTACTGGCCTGCCTTATCTCCATCTTCTCCTTGCTTGTGGCTGAAAGGAGTTAGAAGCCATCTTAAATGAAACAATAGTGTTGCCCACAGTTTCGAGTTGAAAAAGGGCTCCGCTAACAAGTAGATGCCGGCTCCAATTACCATAGATCCTCATAAGCTTGTTACAGAAAAGTCTTATGATCTCCTTATCTGAAAAGGTCCAGATTTCCTTGGCCAGCATCTTGCACTCAATAGAGCAAATTAACAGTTGTTCTAGTCATTGCTAACAACCAGTTAATTTGCTTCATCTCGCTTCCCTCAAATCAAAAACAGTAAAACAATTTCCCTTGTAGCTAGGGGACACTAGCTATTGAATGTGTACCCTTGAACATGCCACAGGCAGCATTCTACCTTGAAGAGAGATCCATGCGCAACCCAAGTGGAACAGCTGCAGTTTAATTTTTAAATGCATTCAATCAACCTCACCCAAGAAACTGGGAAGAGGCTTATTGGAATGAAACCTGTTTGCTAGCTGCTAACATTGGATCAGTCAGCAAACAGACTATATATTTTGTAAGATGCAAGCAAATGAATTGAGGTGACCCCAGAACCCAGACAACTGTGGGTTTATCCTTTGGATCCCTATGTTTGCATGTAAAGAATGAGTAACAAAAGGGTGTAAATATTTATAATTTTTTTATACCTGTTGTAAGACATGAGGGGGCAGCAAAAACCCAGTTTTTTATGGTGAACAGATGTATTGTATATTTTGATAACAGCTATTACAGGTTCAGTATTGTGGGAGGGTGACCACACACAACATCAAAATTCCATTGCCTCTTTCAAAGAATGTTTGTAATGCAAAAAGAATTGAAATTAAAACTATTTTATAACAAACTTTGTACCTTTCTGTAGATCTATTATTTACTGTTCAGATTGTAGAAAGCAGTTATTGGCCAGTCTGTACTTGTGCTTTCAATAAATTTCTTCTGTATTCTTTGCTTCTGATTTTCCTATCTTTTTATTGTGCTTTTTTTTGTTTTTGCTTCTGATTTTTCCTTCTAATGTAATTTCAGCTGCCTCATTTTATATAACTTTGACTTTCGCATACCTCTGGGCTGGTGGAGTGTTTACACTAGCGTTTTTGACTACGCTGAGTAAAGGGTGATGAGAGACGGATTAAGAACCAGAAAGGACAAATATAGCATATTTAAATAATCCGCTCTAAACTCTTCACACTCCAGTCCTTCCATGTTTGAATGGGTGAAGTTCAGAGGTATGAGGTTACAGGGTCCTTAACTGATGCTCTGCCTTTGTCACATTCCAACACTTTTTACTTCATGTTCCTAAACTTTCCATATACTCTAGCTAATATCCATGGAATAACCTAACCTTCAAGTTAAACGTAATACCCTTTGCAGTATTCTGCTCTAGAGATGTCTGTAAACTTTTGGTTAGCTTGATATCAGCGCAGTGAGTGCTCCACAGCCTATGTTCTTGTCTCTAACCCAACAAGACTCCTGTTCCAGTCACATTTCAGAGGTAATCTGAGAGATGCTCTTGATGGTTGCATGTGATTTCAGTGTGCACCTGCCCAGACAGCCAATATGCTGGGTCTCTTTGAGTTGGTGATTATGACAATGACAGATAAGAATTTTGTTTCTTGAACAACTCAGTGAATTAACAGTTCTGGATTACCAACGGTAAAACCTTAACCAATTCATCTGGAGATTTAAGGATATAAAGTGAAAAACATTAGTTCTCTTTTGTTGAGTTTACATCTCATTAAAAATGTTGGTGAATTTCCCAGAGGAAGCTATGGTAATCCAAACACTTAAAACTAGACTGTACTTAACAAAGCTTGTCTTGATGTATCGTGGGCAAAATGAGTATTCTCATTTCTATGAAAGTGTGATGGGTGGCTGCTCCATTAATACATCTCGCCTAAGTTCTTTAACAATATACTTTCATCCCTAGCCTCTCAATACAGTGACAGAAATGCTTGAGAAAAACATGCTTTGCATCCTTTTTATTCATAGGTTCAGTGCTGTAAACGGCCAGAGACGTGTCACTGCTGTTGTCCATAACAGGAAGGAAGTGTTGGTGCAGCACAAGGGGCTGCATTGTTGTGCCCTGGGCCTAATAAGTGATGAAAACCCAGTTGAGTTTGACTAAACATCCCCCGGGGGGGAATAAGGATAGTAGAAAAGCTCATTGAACTGGGTTCAAAATATGAATTTGGGTCTCTGCTGTTTTTTAACCGTTTTTAGTGGAGGGTTAATGCACATTAGCATTACTCCTGCCTGTCTGGTCTCTAGACAGATCGGTAAGACCAGCCTCCAGAGTTGCCAAGCTGACATTTTTCAGGACCTTTAAACTTCTAATAGAAGGAAAAGATCTTTCTCTCCCCCCCCCCCCCCCCCGTGTCATGGGATTTGCAGTAGCCTCATTTCCCCCACCTAGGCTCTTGCTCAAGTGGATATGTCACACAAGCTATAAACAGCATCACCCATGAGCCAGTGAGATAATCACTATTCATGGAAGTAGTGTGCAAGAGAAGTTTCTGTCGATGGGGGGGTTACCAGGGCTGTCGCCCAGTGCCAAATGGCAAAGATTTAGTTAAACAAAACTATTCTTTTTAATGACTCTAGGCAGAGTGGATCCTCTATCCTCAAGGGCAGCTCTAGGCACCGGCCCAGCAAGCAGGTGCTTGGGGCGGCCAAGGGGAAGGGGCGTCACATCGGGCTGTTTGGTGGCAATTCGGTGGCAGGTCCCTCTTGGAGGGAAGCACCTGCTGCCGAATTCCCGCCGAAGAAGAAAGCGGGCGCGGTGGAGTGGCCGCAGGAGTGCCGCCAATCACAATTGCAATCACAGCTTCTCTTCCCCCATCTGCCCCCGGCCGTTTGGGGCGGCAAAAAACCCTGGAGCTGGTCCTGTCTGTCCTTGCCATCAAGTTTCCAGATGGTAAAACTCCTGTCTCCTTTCATTACTGTCAGGAAGTCCATTATGACCTGACCTTCGCTGTAGAAGAGGAAAGTGCTCCTTGAGAGCAAATGCAGCACAGCTACTGTGCCCAGGTAATTCTGATATCCTGACCCATGCTGAGTAAATTGTGGTGGTGGTACAGAGGCACACGTTTGGCCCTCAGACCACACCTGTGCTGCAGCAGGCACATATAAGCCCCAAGGGGTCCTGCTGTGTCCTGAAAAGTTGTTTCCTTTCTCATTTAGTTCTTCCTTCCAGTTAGAGAAGTTGGTCGGTATTTCTAGAGGGCCCTTCTGCTGTGCTGAAATCCCACCCGCCACACTGCGATGTCTTGTTGGTCTGAGGCCTGTGGTAGGGGATCTCCTCCCCCTTCAGAAAATGTGCCTGAAAGGGAAGTATTGAGCTTCCTAGAGCAGACTGTGACTGCCTAGGAGGGGAGGAATCAGGGCTTGTCCTGCATTCCTGTCCCTCTCAGCCTTGCACAGTAATGAATTGCTAATTATCAGCTGTCTGGTGCAGTAATTATGCCCTCCCAGATCTGCCACTCTGGGCAAAGCAAATATCGATTGAAGGGACAGGCAGGAGCATACAGTTGGGACCGTATCTCCATGGAGACGGCTGCGGCTGTCAGAAGGCGTGTATCCTGAGCTCCTGGCAGCTATTCCATCTTATTCCCACACACACGTCCTGTCTCTCCCAGCACATGCGGCTAAGCAGCCTGGCTCATTGCCATGGAAACTCCTTGGCTGGGGTCCAGCACGTGCACAGCTTCACAATGCAGAGAGCTGGGCCAGGAGGGTTCTTTAAAGGACCGTTTACTGATGTTTATCTAGTTTGTAGTGGTTACCTGGCACCAGCTTGATGGGTGGTCTGTCCAAACTAGGTTGCTGCAGCGTGCTGATCTAGTGGAGGGTAGGAAAGGCAAAGGGGACAATGCATTAACTTGAGAACAGATGTGCATTCTGGTCTGGCCATAAACCCATGTGGATATATGATGGGAGTGTCTATTCCACAAGTACTCCTGTTCTTTTTGCGGATACAGACTAACACGGCTGCTACTCTGAAACCTATTCTAGGTTTGCTTCTATCCCCTAGAATTAGCTTTTTCCTATTCACATGCTCTTAACTGGACCGTCGCTCCCTCTGTAACAACGTGCAGTAAGCACCACTAGTCTCTTGTGACTTTTAAATTGCTGAGAGTCTAAAAGGGCTAAGACTCCTGCACCTGCCAGAAGAGACTCCCCAACGCGCACATGCCGCCCAGGTGAAGTATAAGACCAGGTGTGACTAAGGCTGTGTGAGAGCAGGGAAAGCGTGTAAGAGTTGTCATACCCGTGGTTTGTGCTAAAGCTTTGATCTAACCAGTTGCGCAATCCAAAAGGTGCAATCTCCTTTGACCTCCTTGTGGTGGGCATCTCCCTGCAGTCTGAATAAACTTCACAATCAAGCACTAGGGGGAGAAACTAAGTTTCCAAAGCATCTAGGTATGTCTTGCCTACAGTAAGGAAATGATGCAAACTTCAACCAATCAACAGGGCTGTAAATACTGTCCTCTAAGCCTCCTTCGAGCAGGTCTATGTGATCCAGTGTTGGAAACATTTGGCACCTATTCTACATGACCACTTCCAATGTTGCTAATACCAGTGCAGTCGAACCCATGTTTGCAAAGACAAAATACCCCACGATCAGCTTGTCGCCAAGGCCTTGCATGTTAAAACTTTTTGAAGATGGAAAAGCGCTATGTATCTTTGTCTTAATACACCAGTGTGGAGGCACCTAGCCCGCTGCTACTGCAGCGTCTGACCTCAAGATTTCTTCCCACCAGCGTCTATTGCAGACTGTGATATTGACACAAGAATAAACCTGTCGGCATCAATAACTTTCATGAGGCACTGGAAGCAGTTAAATGCAGATGTGCTTAAAGCGCTGCTGTATGGCTTACAAGCCCCTTGCCCCAGGAATGAGCACGTTTCTCAGCAGGCTCTCTGCTGGTCACACAACTCTTCACAGCACTAGCAAGAAGAAACTTAAGCACTTGAGGGGAAGTGTATCCTTTCCGCCCCAGTGCCCCGAGTGGACTTGGCAAGGCCTGAGCAGCGTGTTGTACTGAGGTTAGACTGTCTTACTGCATTCATCCTAAGAGATCCACAAGGTGACTTCAGTGATCTAAAACCCGCTTCTCTCATTTCTAAATGTGTAGAAGTGGAGCTGGATTATTGGTTACTGTTTGTCCTACAATCTTCCACATCTGCCTTTCCTGCCACAAGTTCCTTATCTGTTGGTTCAGCCTTTCATTGGGTTGTTTTATTTGGCCCTTTAGTTTCTCCTTTCCTGCTGGTTTTAAAGAACTAAGGAGGCTAATTGACAGCATAGGGTAGATTTCCAGTGTTAACCTTTCAGTACAGGCTTGTTAGTGTGTAGGCTATAAAAACCTTCTGAAAGTGAGGTCAGAAAACTGACCTATCTTTTTAAAAATGATTATAGTCTGATACATTTGCCAGATTAGTTTAAAAATACTTTCCTCCATGACACTTCCTACAGTTTTATTGAATTCTATACCGGGAGTTCGACTGGATCAATAAGTCTCTTCCATCTCCGTGTCTGATTTTATGATGCAGGAGTCTAAACATCTGGATTGTTTTTAATCCACTGTTCTTTCTGAGACCTTTTAAAAAAAAAAAAATAAAAAATCTGTATCTTAGGTACAACTGGGATCTTCGTTAAGAAACTGATTTTAAAAAAAGCCTGCTCGTGCCTGGCTCGGCAGGACCAATTAAACATTTCTGGGTTGACAACTGTGAAGCTGGGCCCCTGAGGAAGGGGAATTAACAAAAACACATGTTGATTTCAAATGTCAGAAATGGAGGAGAGGAAAGTGTGTGTAGTGGGGGGAGGGGGTCAAACACACCGGGAAAAACTTTAGGAAATGCCTGGAAACTTTTAAATCACATCTCAGGGGGCAAACTTTCTCTGGCCTGGGGGTTAGGCAGGAGGTCAGACTAGACGGGTTCCTTGCCTGTGGCAGGTGAGCTTGAAAGTGGAACTCAAAAATCTTTCAGTATGAAGGTAACAGCAGCCCATGCTCTGCAGCGTGCCCTGAAATGTCTAGGACTCAAGGTGCCCTCTCCTGCTTGTTGTCAGTCACGTAATGGCGTATAACTGGCTGAACGTGCCAGCGGCGTGTTGCGTGGAGCGCTGGGGCTGTGGGCGTGGGGGCTGTACTCTCAGCTGGGTAGTGTTCTGCTAGGTGTCTGTACTGAGCTGCACAGCTCAAACCGAGTGGGGAGCAGTAGGGACTGACCCCCATGATAGATATATTGTGGGGTCTGCCCCTGCAGTATGCCCACTGTACCTAGGGAGTATGTGAGATGGGGTAGACCGGACCCCTCAGCCGGAGGAGTGGGGTTGCCGGGAGGTAGAGGCTGGAACTGGGCCGGGTGGGGAAGGAGCAGCTGGCTGGAGCCACATAACCAGGGACGGAGGGAGGGCTGTTTCCCTTACGGGGCTGGGAAAGTGCACCTCTGTTCTGTTCTTGACTGTCACTGACCTGCTATGTGACCTTAGGGAAATAACTTCCTCGCTCTGTGCCTGTTTCCTCACCCATCCTTGATCTGCCTTTAGACTGTGAGCATCTCAGGGCAGTGACTGTCACTAGGGGTATGTCTACCGTGCAATCAGAGGGGTGAATGCAGCACTTATGGCCAGAGGCATGCTAGCTTTGATCTAGCTACTGCGAACAACTAACAATAGCGCCCAGGCGAGCTGCTCCAGGGTCGTGGACAGGGTTGTACAGTTGCAGCTTTGCTGCTATTGTTGCTCACGCTAGCTAGATCAAACCAATTGAGGGTGGGTGTGCACTTCGGTCACACCTCTCATTGCAGTGTAATCTACCCTTTGGATTCGTACAGCTCCTAGCACAGCAGCGGCCTGATTTCTGCTGGATGCTACCATATTACCCATAGAAGCCCAGGGGAGACATATTTTCTCTTTCCAGTACAGATAGGGCCCTTTTTCTTTTAAAACTAACTAGCAAGAACAAGAACATAAGAACGGCTGTACTGGGTCAGACCAAAGGTCCATCCAGCCCAGTATCCTGTCTGCCGACAGTGGCCAATGCCAGGCCCCCAGAGGGAATGAACAGAACAGGTAATCATCCAGTGATCCACCTCCTGTCGCTCATTCTCAGCGTCTAGCAAACAGAGGCTAGGGCCACCATCCCTGCCCATTCTGGTTAGTAACCATTGATGAACCTATCCTCCATGAACTTATCTAGTTCTTTTTTTGAACCCTGTTATGGTCTTGGCCTTCACCACTTCTGGCGAGGAGTTCCACAGGTTGACTGTGCGTTGTGTGAAGAAATACTTCCTTTTATTTGTTCTAAACCTGCTGCCTATTAATTTCACTCGGTGACCCCTAGTTCTTGTGTTATGAGAAGTAATAAACCACACTTCCTTAAAGCTGAACCTTTGTTACTGAGTTTGGCTATATTAGAAATGCCCTCTGTTGAAAATCAATATAGTTTCACCAGAGCAACCCCCTAACATCAGCAGGCTTCAGCCAGTTTATATCTTGTTAAGTTTGCTGACCTCAGTAGATGGAGCTTCCTGCTTTAAACTAAATCAACCGAAGTGAGGTTTAAACCAATTGAAGCTCGTCTGCATTAGGCGTTTGCAACCATGTTACTTTTCTGGTGTAGAACAGCCAATACCTACGTAATACCTGTAGCCCACGAAAGCTTATGCTCAAATAAATTAGTCTCTAAGGTGCCACACGTACTCCTGTTCTTTTTGCAGATACAGATTAACACGGCTGCTACTCTGAAACCTCCATAAGAACGGCCAGACTGGGTCAGATCAAAGGTCCATCTAGTCCAGGATCCTGTCTTCTGACAGTAGCCCAGGCCAGGTGCTTCAAAGGGAATGACCAGAACAGGCAATCATCGAGTGATCAATCCCCTGTTGCTAGGTGATCCACCCCCTACCTGGAAGGTAGCCCACATAATCCATACTCTTTGCTGCCAAGGGCTTCATTTCGGTCATAACATGGTTTGTTGATACAGAGCTGGATTTTCCATTTTCTTGCACCTTGTAGTCATTTTCCACCAAGGTAAAGTGGGTGTAACTCCTATCCTCTTGTGTTGGTTGCATCTTATACCCACTTTGCCCTGCTGTAAGCGGTTGCATGAGGCTTGGGTTAATGGAAAACTGGGACCTTTGTTTTACTGTTCCCTGTTCTCCATGGTGCTCTCTGGTGGCAGGGGCTCTAGTCCGCTTGCACCTACAGTGCCTGTCACAAAGGGGTCTGGCTCAGGGGGCTCTAGCCACTAACCATAAGAATAAACCAGTGCACCATGTAACAGCTCTGTTAGGCGGCAACAGCCTTTGAAATGCTTTAGGAAGCCCCAGGGCAGGTGTGATTTGTCTGCAGTGTTGACAACATTTCGTGACTCTACAAGAACAAACCAATTTGTGTGTTGACTTGAATCCTACCTGCTTGGGAGGAGGGGGGAGAGGGAGTTAAGATGTACTGATTGCTTCCCAAAGAGATGATCTCTGCTGGGAGGAGTTTGCAGTCTTACTGCAGGTGCCTCCTAGCCAGTAAATGGAGCAGGGGGAGGTCATTACAACAGCAGTGGCACGGGGTTACTGGTGGTGTTTATGATCAGTTATTTGTACGACTGTAGTACTTAGACAAGGCAAGAAGAGGGCCCCATTGTCCATATGCTGGGTAGATAGAGTGAGAGAGGGTCCTTGTTGGGTTGATTGTCGATTCTCTGGGGGCAAGACCGCTAAACGGTGGGAGGGGACGCAGAAGCACAGCGGGCAGACAGGGACTTGGCCCGGGACGTAGCTAGGAATAGTGGATACGAAATGCTCCCAGCTCAGAATTCTCTACTCCCACAAGCAGGATCATTGGACATGCCACTTCGGACAGGCCGAAATGCTTGTGCAAGGCACAAGGCCAGGAAGAATCTGGCCCCTTCGATCCTTTGACCCCCCTCATGGTCTCCTGCAATCCATCCTCGCTCTGGGATGCTCTCAAAGGGCTCTTGGCATTTCAGTCAAAACTATTTATTGAGCACGGAGTAAGTCCCTCAGGCCAGCTCCTACAGTCGGCCCCGTCCGCTCCAATCCGCCAGGCAGCCGGAGCAGCACTCGTCCGCTCCTCATGGGGTTAATAAGAAAGTCGGTTGATCAATGCCCCGAGGAGGTTGTCTTCATTACCTCCCCTGCCTGAACCAAAGGAGGCTCTCTCTCCCCTGGCTGCTGCAGCCAGTTATGGCTAGAGAGAGGGAAAAGGAGGGGGAAGGCTCCCACGTTCACAGGCAAACGCTTCTTTGAATAAATGGAGCTAAATCCACTCCCCCAGCAGAGTGGAGGTCCTTGCAAGGTACCGTGTGTCTCCCCTAGCTGGCCCTTCGTTTCACCCTAACTAACCAGGGGAGCTGGTCCCCCTGGGTATGTCTGTCGTGCAAGCGGAGGTGTGACTGTAGCATCGCTATGCGCTCTCTAATTTAGCTAGCCTGGTAATAATAGCAGTGTCAGTGAGGTGGCAGGGCCTTCAGCATGCTCTAGAAAGCAGAGGACAAGCTCACCAGTGTGTAGTCTGGTTGCTAGCGCATGCTGAAGCCGATGCTGTAACACTTACGCTGTGGCTTCATAGATCCACAGGCCAGAAGGGCCCACTGAGACCTCATCTCACCTCCTGTATGCCGCAGGCCGGAGCATGTCCCTAAAATAATTCCTGTGTGGGGATCTCGAGACGTCAGCTCTGGCTGGAGAAGCAAGAGCAGGGAGCTCAGCCCAGGGGCAGAGTTGGTGATTTATTCCATGACTTGCCCCTTCCCCTCAGCCAGGGGAAGGAGTGGGCTCGAGGTGGGACTGAGGGCAGAAGAGTTGCGTGTCCCCCCAAGGCCGAAGGGTAATGAGAATGTCGTATACGATTCCCCAGCATGGGCTGTGCGCTCAGAGTGCTACATGGTTGTGATCTAGTGGTTGGAGCAGGGGCTGGGCATTAGGACTCCAGTTCTATTCCCCGCTCTGGGAGGGGAGTGGGGTCTAATGGTTAAAGCGGGGAGGGGCGGGGATTCCTGGTTCTAGTCCCAGCTCTGGGAGCAGAGTGGGGTCTAGGGGTCAGAGCAGGGGACTGGAGGTTTGGACTCCTGGTTCTTTTCCCAGCGCTGGTGGCATTTGTGGCTAGAGCAGGGAGCTGGGTGTCAGAACTCCTCCTTTTGATGTCTTACTCTGCCCGCCCCCTCCCTGTGTCTCGGTTTCCCCATGTGTAAAATGGGGATGCAAAGAATAGGCAACTGCCCCCGGGGCAGGGGGAGTTGCCTCGCTAAGGATAGCTCGGAGATCTCCGCAGAAGGGGGATTCCTGTTGGCCTGGCCCCCCAGGCACGACTCTGACCTGGCCCCCCCAGCTATGCAGAGCATGACACTGACCCCGGCTCCCTGAGCAGCCCAGGGCCTGGGGGGAGCCAGGAGGACACGTGCAGCACGCTGAGGAGGAGGGGGGAGGAAATTAAAGCAGGGGATGGCTGTTGCTATGGAAACTGGGAGGTCAGAGAAAGCATGAAGCAGTGTGTGAAACCATTAATCATTGTAATGAGGGGTGAGAACTGTTCTGTGGCGGGGAGGGAAGCAGCATCTCCTCCCCCTCCGCCTACCCCACACCCCCGCAGTCCATTCAAAACAACTAGCCCCTGTGTGTGTCTCACTCTCCCCATCAGAAGGGATGCGGGGGGCTGGGGGATTATGCCACAAACACTCTGTGTAGCTGGAAGCTCCCAGCCCTGTGTGGTACCCCCCCCACACACACACCCAGCCCCCAGGCTTAGCACTGGGCCTCCCCATCCCCAGCCGCTATTGTCGGTTTCACGGGCGGAGCCTCTCCCTGTTCCTGCTGCATGACCGGGCCAGTTGGCTTATGAAATGTTTCTTTTCCGTAGCCTTGGGACTGACCTTGAAGCAGGTGAAAGATGAAGACGTGGGGGTGGTTACTCCGCTCTTGTCCAATGTTGCACCTGGAATAGCGGGCGGGGGGGGGGTATAATCGGGGTCGGGTTGGTCTGAGCTGTTGTATGACCTGAGACACCAGAGACCTGATATTTCAAAAGCGCTGAGCCCCTCCCCCATAACTCCCGCTGGCTTCTCTGGGCCTTGCCGGTGCACAGCTCCGGTGAAAATCCGGCTGAGACAGCACCCAGGGAAGATGCTGCTTTTGGTGCCTGCGCGGGAGCTGATGCCCGGCTCTGAGACATAGTTCTGCTCAGCGTTGCAAAGCCAAGCCCCACTTTCCGTAGTGATTTAGGCCCTGAGTCCCATTGAAAGTCAGTGTCTAAACCACTTAGGCCTAGTAGTGCTGACCGAAGCGATGCCTAAATACCTCTTAACAATCAGGGGGCGAGCTTCTTGCATCCGCTAGCCTCGGGGCTCTCAAATAGGGCACCCAGATTCAGTGGCTGCTTTTGAAATGTTCACCCTACGTATCTATAGGCCAGAGAGCTTCCTGGCCTCCTTGGCATCTGATGTATTAGCTACACCTCTCCTGATCAGCAATTAGGTGACAAAGTCAAGAACTTGCTCTCCATCATCTAATCAAACAAGTCCCCCGAACAGCCACGTGTTATCCCAGCCCTCCATCCACC
The DNA here is from genome assembly GCF_013100865.1 of Trachemys scripta elegans. Classification (NCBI taxonomy): domain Eukaryota; kingdom Metazoa; phylum Chordata; order Testudines; family Emydidae; genus Trachemys; species Trachemys scripta. The sequence goes on along the minus strand of NC_048319.1, from coordinate 5,560,327 downwards.
AGCTAAAACATCGCGTAACTATGCACCTGACTCCCTCCCCAAAAAACTCAACCAGCAACCAGCCAGCCCGCTCGTGCAGCAGACAAGATCAAAACCACGTGAGCTGGTGCCCACCCACGCCATCAGGCAGTGCCCACAGTCCTTGGGTGGCTTCTCCAGTGTGGAGAGTCAGGGCTGTGATGGTTAATCCATAGCCTTGCAAGCCTGAAGCTGTGGGATATTTGTTGCTAAGCCAATTGGTGAGAGCAGTTTAGTGTGATAGTAGTTTAGTCCCTACCAGGCTGTGGTCCGTTCTCAGGAGAAATGTGTCCCACTGCCTCCAGTCCAGCTCCTAGGTTTGATGTGTTTTGGCTCATGGCCCATCTGCATTTTTGGCCCCAATTCACAGTGACACATCCCTACATTTGGCACAGCAACAGCTGGAGTGTGACATTGGCTTTGAGCCGCCTCTGTGCTCCCTGTGTTCTGGGGCTGTGAAGGCACCTGCCCAGCAGGGGAAGCAAATAGACTAAGTGTAGGGCACTTTATCCGTGCCGCCAATCTAATCCCCCCTGATCCAGGACCTGGGAGGAGAGGCCTCATCCCACTTCTACAACCGTCAGTGTGGATACTCAGGGAGCCATTCCCACCCCCGTAAGGTCCTTTTACACTGCCAGAGGGGCCGAAAGGGGCTTAATATAACTGAGACTAAAGTCCTGCCCACTTCCTATAGTGCTGAGTAATAGCGGGGGCTCAATACCCAGTAATAATCTTCCCCCGTGTTCCCTCCCATGTCATTCAGCCACCAGGCGGCTCGGGGGCTGGCCCTAGGTGGGACGCGATTGCAAACTCACGTCCCACAGTCAGACTGAGTCAGCGGTGCCCGTCCAGGGTGGGGGACTTGATGGAAACTGGCACTGCAAAGGTGGTCCCAGAGCGGGGCCTGGCCAATGAGGGGCTGACACTGGAGGCCAACGGGCTCGTGTTATAAGTGAAGAGAACACCGGGCCAAGGGCGGCCCTGGGGAGCTCGCCCCAAATGGAATCGGAGCTCGTTTTCTTTCTATCGGCGCTGCTCCCCTCCCCCGTGCACCGAGGCACTTGGGCAGCTCTGCCCGGGAGGGGGCGGCTGCTGTGCTCATTGACCGATTGGCATTAAAAAAAATTCACATGTGCCAGTAACTCCGGAATGATCGGAATTCCCTTTTATCTCCGGGTTTTGCTACCCACCCGGGTCAAATTGTCTGAGGACAAAAATCTATCCTGCTTATCTACCCCCTATCTGTCTCTCTATCCCCATATATATACACACACACCCCATACATCCCCATATACACCCATCCATCTATCACTCCTAGCTCACTCTCTGATAGCCACGCGCTGGGCTTGTTAGACGTATGCCTACATTAATGCTGGCCCAGAATTGTGATCTGATCAGACCTGGCTTCACACCCTTGGAGGGACCCAGAATAAATCGCAACCCGGCTCTACTCCCTGATGTCATGGGCTGGTTTTCCACTCCCTTCGTTTCCTGGCTTTTCTCATTCCCTGTTTGCAAAGCCCCAAGGACGACGCTGGATATTGTGCGTAACAGCCAGTGCCCCCTGGGCGGAATTATAAACCGTGACAAATGGGAGCAGATGCTCCAATGAGCAGGGGCCGGGGTCTGATTCAGTTTTTCTGCCACGGTCTCGAGAGGAGCTTTGGGGAAATGGAGGTAGGCTGAGCGGAATTTGAATTCGTCTCTGGGAAATTCCTCTGCTGTGCCCAGCCTCTGGGACACTGAATGGCAACGGCTGGGGTAGGGGCTTGCGGGCCCAGGAGAAGGACCAGCAGAGAGTAAACACAGTGGCTGGCAGGGCAGACTTGACCACTGCATGCAGCCATAGCTGTACTGTGCCGAAGGCTGGTCTTGTAGCTAAGGTACTGGTCTGACTCAACAGCTCGCAGTTCAATTCCCTGCCCTCCCCTGAGCACTGGGTGAGGTGAGCAAGTCACTTAGACTCTGTCTGTCTATCTCAGTTCTTCATCCATACGATGGAGGTGCTGATACTTCCTTGCCAGGGTCTATTTAGATGGCTATGGTCTGTCTCTTACACTTTGTGCAGCACCTAGCACAAGGGCGCCCTCATCTCAGCTGGGGTCTGTAGATGTTGCTATACTACAAATAAATATAGACCACATGCACCTGTTTGTTCCCGTAGGGACAGTGTGCTGCTATCATGCTGTTTCTGTGTACATGTCTGCAGGATGGGGGGTCTGTGTGGCTGTTGTGTCATCATTAAGCTTCAGAGTTAACACCCATGGAGATGAATGTGGACTCTTCACACCTCTCTCTCAGAGCCACTGCCATGGTTTCTATGGCCCAGATCCTCAAAGGTATGTAGGCTCCTAACTTTCATTGAGTTAAATTGAAGTTAGGAACCTAAACGCCTTTGAGGAGCATGGCCTCTGGGCCTGCAGACTGTCAAACAGCGCAGCCTCAGCTCACCTGGGGGGAGTTTGCTTTGCAACCAAAAACGTGTTTAAAAAACAATCATAAAAGCTTTAAATTCTGCAGCAAATGACTGGGCTGGTAGAGAAGTGATTGGTAGAACCAGCCCAAGCCGATCTCTTGTGTTAACTGGGCCCTCTGTGATCTTGTATTCCCAGCGTTTCTTTCATCCTCAAGTGCTTTCTAAACTCCTATTGCTATGAACAGTAGATGTGCGAATTGCATCTTGGCTCACTGCTGAAATGCAGCCACCTCTGGGGTAAAACACAGCAGCTGTTTAACAGTGTCCAGCAGCGCTACACAAGAGTTTAAGACAGAAAGGGAAGAATACCTTGGCCCGTCAGACAACAGTGGGTGCTTCAGATGTCTATGCCTTTTGAGAACATATGGAATGGTTAGGGAGGGAGGGAGGGTGTGTGTGTGTGTGTGTGTGTGTGTGTGTGTGTGTGTGTGAGAGAGAGACATCATCGCTTGCACTTATATAGTACCTACCATAGAAGCTTTGACCGCATTAAGCATTGCAACAAGCCTTGGGAAGTAGGTGAATATTGTTATCAATAGAGAGGAAGACTGGTCCAGTGGGTAGGACACTAGCCAGGGATCCCTGCTCTGCCACAGACTTCCTGTCTGGCCTTGGGCTATACCTGTGCTGCCTCGCCCTAGATGGGGTTCTGCCTGACCCACTTCCTATCACTAATGATGTAAAGGAGGGCTGCCCACCTGGTCCACCCTCCTATAATCTCTTCAGTCTAGTCTTGAGCAGCAATGCTCGATGATGCACCAAGAGGCCTGAATGCTGGTGCCAGGATATGTTTCTGAGCCTCCGGAAAATGATTTAAGCTGAGCAGACGGCGCTCATCCACAAAGGTCTTTGAAGCCAGCGTGCATGAGCTGCCGTATGCCGATACCTGTACGCTATAGGCACATGCTCTACAATTGATTGTGGACAGGTTTGCAGGGGCAGCAGAAAGGTGCGGGCTGACAATCTGAACAAGACAGAGGTCGGGTATCAACCAGCTCCGAAGACACCCTCAACGAAACCGAAAGTCATAATCAGCAACGCCCAGCGCAAGGCTGTCACAGCCTTCTGCGGCCTTTGTGGGATATTGTCAAAGGAGCTCGCCCTAGACAAGCACCTGACAAGTCGTACCAACGAAGCCAGTTCATCATCCGCCCGCCTGGCAGCAGGGTGGTGGTAAGCTTCAAACCAAGCTAAAAGCCTGTAAAGCGGGTTGTGCTGCCCAACTGGTTGTATGGGTGTGAGACCTGGACCTGCTATAGGCATCACATTAAGCTTTCGGATACGTTTCATTTGCGAGATCTGCGTGCCATTCTCTGCATCAGATGGCAGGAAAAAGTGACCACTAACGAGATTCTGGACCAGGGGTCGGCAACCTTTCAGAAGTGGTGTGCCGAGTCTTCATTTATTCACTCTGATTTAAGGTTTCCCGTGCCAGTCATACATTTTAATGTTTTTAGAAGGTCTCTTTCTCTAAGTCTATAATATAGAACTAAACTACTGTTGTATGTAAAGTAAATAAGGTTTTTAAAATGTTTAAGAAGCTTCATTTAAAATTAAATTAAAATGCAGAGCCCCCCGAACCGGTGGCCAGGACCCAGGGCCGTGTGAGTGCCACTGAAAATCAGCTCATGTGCTGCCTTCGGCACGCGTGCCATAGGTTGCCTACCCCTGTTCTGGACCATAGTCACTCCAAAGGGATGGAAGCCAGGCTTAGCACATCACAGTTACACGGGGCGGGTCATGTATTGAGGATGGACGATGCCGGAACGCCATTTGGCTCGAGCTGGCCAAGTGAAAGCGGGCAACCGCCTAGGAGGCGGCCAGAAGTGACACGTCAAGAATAACTGGAAACAGGGCAACCTTGATGTTGCCAGCGGGGTGTCGCCAGGGACGGCTGGGTCCCGCTGGTGAGCGGCAACCAGCGGTGGGGTTACCCAGTGCGAGAGCAATCCCCGTCTGGATCTTGAGGCACAGAGGCTGAGTCGTAAACCGGGGCCGGCTCAGCAGACGCAGGCTGTAATCCCTTCCTCCGGAGCGCACAACGCGCGTCAGGCGGAAAGGACCGGCTCGCACGCATCAGCCTTTTTAGCCACAGCCGTACTCACGAGACGTAAAACCGTCGGCAGTGTCGAAAGGACAACACCGTAGGTGTGCTCTCTGTCCCCCTCTAGTGGCTGGTCTGCAGAGGTTTGAATCTCTCATTGCTTCCCCCTATAGGGCTTCTTCGGTCCAGATCCACAAAGGTTTTTCAGCCCCTAACTGTCATTGAAAGGTCCTAGGTCCAGCTGTTGGCTGTCTAGGTGCACGCTCTGGTATCAAACCAAGGAGAGCACGCTGGCATGAACAAACAGAACGCTCTCAAACTGGTCCAGAGTGAGGGTGATTGCATCCAAGTCACCTCTCCGCTTTGGGAATCGGTCTGTCAATGCTCCTCAGTCATCGTTCCCCTAAGGGCCCAGGCTCTGCACTCTGCTGTTCCCCCTGCCGAGCAGCTGGCCTGCGGCAGGATCGCAGCGGCCGTTGTCCCCACTGGAGACAGGGAGAGCACTGCATCAGATTCATCCACCAGACACTAATGCAGGGAGAGTATTTGCTGCTGATCTTGTTCCTGGGAACATGATCCTGTCGCCCCCGGCAGCGAGGAGAGGAGCCTGGGTTTGTCCTTCCTCTCTCCAGTCAGGCGTGGGGGCATGGAAGGGTGGCTGACTCACTAGCTGGCAATAGCGATTCCTTTGGATTTCCCAGGACCAGGAGAGGGGCTGTGTGAATCGAGCCCGAGTTGGAGGTTTGGGCTGTCTGATCCAAATGAAAAAGGAGGTCATGGGCTTTGGATCGGGCCTTTGGGAATGGCCGTGATGTAGCCACTCCAAGGCAGTCTTCTCTCAGGCCAGAATGCTGGAGGGTTCCTTCACGTGCTCATGCTCCAGTGGCAATGTACCCCATTAGAGGAACAATGGGGGGCACCTTTTGCCTCATGCCCATGGTCATTTAGGCAGCACCCAAGTAGTGAAGAGAGACAGAATGACTAGCCCCTTTAAGGCAGCATTGGGGTGACCTCCCCTGCACCAATTGCACTGATATCAGTGCAACTGGTGGCAGAAGTGGGATCACTAGCATTTTTTTACCACTCTGTTGCCTAACCCCAGGCAGCCCTGCACAACCCAGTGATAAAAACACCTGAACCCACTCTGAGAACAGTGGTGGCAAAGGAATAGGAGGGCTTTTGTGCCATTTCCCACTGCTGGGGAGGGCTATGTCTGCACGAAGAGGATTTGGGTGGTAATCCTGACAGTAGGCTCTAACTTCTTGCCCTGTGGAGACATTGCATGGGGTGGCGGAGATTGGGCAATAGATGCTGAGTGCAGCCCTGCGACGCGAGCGATCAATGTCTGGGCGGAGGGAGGGTGCGAAGGCTGCTGTTCCACCCCCTCCCCCCCACCTGATACACAATACTCCAGGGGCCAAGCTCCGGCCCACAGCTCCTTGCTGTTGTCATGGCAACGTGGCAAGAAACTGCTGCAGAGCGGGTTTCTCCCGTGAGCTCTGCCGGATCTCTGGGGGTTCACGCGCTTCCGGTGCATGAGCTTTTCCCGCCTCGGGCCTGCCTCGGCCTGGTAGCCACCTGTGCAGCGAATGCAGCCAGGTCGGCATATGCTGCGGGCGCGTTCGGACGGGTGAGCAGCAGCGTGTGCCCGCCCTATTGGCACGTCATATGCCTGTGCACAGGAACGAATGTACATGATCTGGTGTGGGGCGCAGGGGGGAATTGTGTGTGCACGAGTAATGGCCCCGGGCTAACAACCCGACAACTCTGCACTATAAGGGTGTTCAGAATCCAAGCCGAAATCCCCCCGGAGCAGCAAGCCGGTCCCTCCACGACGGCTGGGTCCAGGCCCAGCTTTAAGAAGGTCCCATGAGATGACACAAAACAGCCCCAGCTCAGAGCCTGAGAACCAGGGAGAACCACAGGGTCAGGCTACGTCCAGCAGCCCTGCTGGTGAATCCCCCTTTATCGGCATTTCAGCCTACTCCTGCCTCTTCCAGGCTCTGAAAGGGGTGAGACCCTGGAGGGGTGGGTGGGGGTGTCCTCCACCCACCTCCAGCCCTCTGTGAATTACAGGGCAGCAAAGGAGAGATTACGCTTTGACAGCAGCATGAAGCAGCCACTCCCCTGCCTGCTCTGTCCCCCTGCAGCCTAACGAGCTCTGCCCGGGGCGTCCGGCTCTCTCTGTGCTTGGGCCAGCCCCGTCTCATAGCTGGGGCTCTCTCCCGCCTTGTTCAAACAGCACGGGGAGGGCTACGGCAATGGGGCATCTTGCATTGCCAGCAGCCACTCCCCCTCAGAGGTTCGTGGCCATTCCTACCCCACCACCCTGTCCAGTAGCAACCCAGGCACTCCTGGCCCCATTCCTCTCAAGCTGGACTGCTCCTTCCGTGGGCACAATGCCCTGCTGCACGAGCTGCCCCTTTGCAAATACCCGGTCGTCCAGCCACGCTGGAGCCATCCTGGTGCAGCGGGAGGCAGCGTGGTCGGGGACTAGAAGTGGGAACTGGGAGGCAGGACTCCTGGGTTCTGCTTCAGCCTGTGTTGGCCTGCTCGGTGCCTCAGTTTCCCCATCTGTCAAACGGAGACGATGACACCGACCCACTCGTCCGCTGAGGTTGCCGGCACTGGCCATAGCTGGAGACGGCAGACAGGGCTCGATGGACTCCAGGCTGGCAGCGCCTGTGGTCCTAAAGTGCTTTGGGGATCTATACGAAAACTGCTAAGGATAAAGCCTCAATCTGCTGCTGCTAATGCACTGAGGGCCGGGCTCCCCTCCCCGCCCCCGCTATGTGCCAGGTGCTGGGCTCCTTCCGCTGGGTTAAAAATAAACAACGTGCCAGATGGAGCCCATGAGCAAAACCTCCCCTCTAGCGACCAAAAAAAATAGAGAATAATAATAAAACTAGACCCAGCCCCTCCCCCGCAACTCTGAGAACTCTGTGACACCCCCCACCCCTCCCAGTGCCTCCCCTTCCAGCCCAGAGTCCACGTTCTGCCTGGGTGGGGTAATCTGGCAGCTCCTTGGAGGCCAGGAGTGCGAAGGCGGCTGTTGGGAATGAGCCCAGCCCGGGGGTAAGATGCCCTGTTGGAGCAGCGCCCCGGGGACGGGCTTGGTTCACCTGCAGCATGTGCTCTCCACAGCTGGGAGCAGGACCCCGGATGTGGCATGCGGGGAGCCTGCCGCTGCAAGGCCCGAGAGCCGGGGTCTGGGCTAACTGCTTGAGAGGTAGCAGGGTTGCTTTTCGCTCACATGCTCTGGGAGCGTCTGCAGCGTATCCGCCTATCCCCCTACAAGTCTGTCTGTCGAATAGCTCCGTGTCTGGCCACCTATCTAGCCACTGAGCCCCATTGCAGCCTCCTCTGCCAGGAGTGCCAGTTCAGATTTGGGGGGGGGGGCAATTTTAACTGTGATTCTAAGGGCTCCTTAGGCACCTGAAAACTCCAGAGGTTTTTTGCAGATAATAATTTAGAAATTAGCTAACAGGAGCCCTGCGTCTAATTCCGATATAAACAAAGAGGATTTAATAACTATTAGACCCACTCAGCTCTAACACTAACACGGTCTCACATCTTGTGCCACGTCACTTAAGGAACACTGGTTTAAAAGTTGAATGTATAGTCTTTGTGACTAACTCTTGAATACAACTATTGAAACAATTGTACAAAAATCGACATGACGTTCTATCACTTTTTTTTTTTTTTTGCAGTTCACCAAGCATGGAATAGATCATTTAACTTTGGAAACATCCTACCAGGGCAAGGCCCCATGAGTTTAGACTGCACCTGCCTGGGGCTCTAGGAGTGTTACCTCACTATAAATAATAGACTAGAAACTGACCTTAAACAGGAGTGAAACTGACACTTTCCAGTCACTTTCACAGTGTGGCCAATCCCAAATGTTCAAAAATCCTGAATCAGGCTCACCAAAAATCATGAGATTGGCTTTAAAATCATGAGATCATGTAAAAATAACAGATTTGGGGTTCTTTTTATTTACCGTCTGCTTTTTGAGCCTTTAGGGAGCACTGGGGGGGTCTCATTTTGAAGCTTTCTCCACAGCCACGAGGACTAGAAACTTCATAGATTCATAGATTCTAGGACTGGAAGGGACCTCGAGAGGTCATCGAGTCCAGTCCCCTGCCCGCATGGCAGGACCAAACACTGTCTAGACCATCCCTGATAGACATTTCTCTAACCTACTCTTAAATATCTCCAGAGATGGAAATTCCACAACCTCCCTAGGCAATTTATTCCAGTGTTTAACCACCCTGACAGTTAGGAACTTTTTCCTAATGTCTAACCTAGACCTCCCTTGCTGCAGTTTAAACCCATTGCTTCTGGTTCTATCCTTAGAGGCTAAGGTGAACAAGTTTTCTCCCTCCTCCTTATGACACCCTTTTAAATACCTGAAAACTGCTATCATGTCCCCTCTCAGTCTTCTCTTTTCCAAACTAAACAAACCCAAACTTTGTTTTTCTTTATGGAGGAAGGCTGAAATCATCACAGATCCACTTGACTCCAGGAGCTGGGGCTTTAAGGAAAACAATAATCATGGGACTCATGACAAAATCAGAGAGTTGGCCCCACTGCTTTTACTTCTGTTTAAAGCCTACTTAGGCGGCTCTTAAACACAACACCACAGCGATTGAGTTGCAGTTCTCACAGGAGCATATTTAAAACCAAACACCAAGAAAATTCTATATTTTAAAGTTGAGAAAAAAACCCGGATACTTCTGAGGTATCTCAGGGCCACTGCAGGCAGGAAAGGAAAATAAACAGACCCAGGAGCTCTGGGCAGCTCTTCCTTTAGAAAGAAAATTGGAGGGTTAAATCTTAATCAGCTAAAACGTCTCTTGCCATCAGTGCCTCTACTCATAGCTATAAACATCCCGGTGACCATGTGCTAACAGGTGTGGTCAATGACTATACACCTCATACTTAAATATCTGAGCTATCTTATCCAGAGTTACTCAGTTTATGTGCACTGGCTCAGGGCCTGGATTTTCTGACCTATTCTGAACAGCTGGTGCCCAGCCAATAAGGCAGATCATGGCAATAATCGTCGACTTTATGGACTCTGTGGCTGCAGTTTCTGTTCTTTGTTCTGGAATTGGCCTGAACGCAGCTGAAACCCGAAGCATTTGAGGCATAAACACACCTGATGCTCATACAGCCCTTTCTCATCCCTTCCTTGTCTCAAACCCCGAACAAAAAACATACCGCCTGAACAAAATGCTTTTCAGTTAAAACGTAAAATTGCCCAGCAGCCATTGCTGTATACCCCAGCGCGGGGCAGAACCTGCCACCCCTTGGGCGTTACGTGAGCTCCTCTCATCTGCCTCTCATTCGCCAGCCTTCCTGGGACTGTTTGCTCAGAGAACCGGCTGCCTTGGTTTTGCTCCCCTCTATCAGAGGCCTGTTTTTTTTTATTTGCGGCATGCAGAGAGAGGCTTGTCTGCTGGCTAGGGAGCAAAACCAGGGTTCTACTCCCCCCCCTCCATGGACTTCCTCTCTGACCCCAGGCCAGTGCTTTAGGGACCGAATTTCAAAGGTTTTTAGGCAGCCAAAGCTGCAGTGAGGCATCGAATGGGGTTTCCAAAGCACCAAACCTTCTAAGTGCATTTGAAAATCTCACTAGGTGCCTAAATCCCTTTGAAAATCTGGCCTTTAGTCTGTGCGTGCCTCAGTGCCCCATCTGTACAATGGGGAGAACAGCCCTGCTCAACTTCACTGAGGGGCTCAGTGCATTGCTGTATTTTTTCTGAGATCCCCCCACCCCCGTGTTTGCTCTAAAACACCCCCTCCCCCCTCCACAGAGGGATTCCCCTTTTACAGGGTAAACTTCCAGATCCTTAATGAAATCACCAGCCCTTAGCTTAATCACCCTGTTTGTAAACAAAATACTGACCACCCCCCCAACCCGGGGCACCGCTCCTCTGCAGAACTTACATGTCACGCTAATGCTGGGCTGTAGTTAAGAGCTCCCCCTGGGAGCTTGCACACCTCCTGTATGAAACGCGGGGGGGGCTCCCAACCTGCCCCCCAAATGGCGCCCTTGGTCTCTGCCCATTTGCACGCAGGCATTCCACGCGTCCCTTGCAGCGCCCAGCTGGAGAGCCAGGCGCGTGGGCGAGCGAGGCTGGGGAGGCTGCACGGGGCTTTTCCAGAGCACGGGAATGTCTCGACACGGTTGTGTACATTGCCGGCTGCACGCCGGCAAAGCCGCACGCCACCGTCTGGGCTCCTGAGTGGGCGTGAGAGCCAGGCCGGGCCACGCAGAGAGGTCAGGAAGGTGATTGCTGGTGGCACCCGCCCCCGGGCCCAGCTCTGGCCTCAGTTAATCCCCCCCCCCCCCCCCCCGGCCACAGCTGTTTATATTAAACATATGCGGTGATCCGCTTGCTCTGTAAGTACTAGGGGTGGGTGTGAGGGCTTCCTCTCCCTCCCTCTCCCCTCCATAGGTCTCTGCACCATTCTCCCCCCACCCTGCATTTACTTCAACCCAGCCTGAGCGTCAGGCCCCGCCGTGGGCCTGCAGCACCTGGCTGGCCTTGCGAAGACACACGCGGTCACTCACACCCATGTGCACGGCTCCACCCACGCGGACCTGGCCCATAAACATCGGAGCAGCTGGCTTTGGGGTTAGAGCGGTTTAGCTGGTTCATAAGCCCTACTCTTCTGCCCCTCCCCTGGTGTGTGTGTGGGGGGAGGGACTGGGGGGGGGGGGCAGGAGAACAGCATTAGCTCGCACAAGGCGGCCAGCATCACTGATTCGTAGTGTCAGTGTTATGAGGCAGGCGTTGGGCTCTCTCTCTAGGGGTTAGAGCAGGGACTGGCAGCCAGACCTGGGTTCTTAGCTCCCCAAGGCTCAGGAGAGGCACCGGTTTCTAGTGGGTTAGAGCTGGCAGGGGCGTCAGGGTTCTACGCCTGGCTCTGGGAGGGTTGGGGCTAGTGGTTAGCACCGGCGACAAAGCCAGGATTCCTGGGTTCTCTTCCCAGCTCTGGGAGGGGGGTGGTTGGGGGTGGGCACAGACCTGTCAGTCAAGCCCCCTGGGTTTCTGTTCTTTATTTGGCCTTTGGGGAAGTCACGTCACAGCTCTGTGCCTCAGTTTCCCCAGATGATCAGACTGGGTTTGTCAAGCACTTGCGCACGCCTCTGCCAAACGCTGCCAACAGGAACCCGATCGGCACTGCTGTATAAATGACACGTGTGCCACAGCGGAGGTGGCGGCAGATGTGCTGGGAGTTAAAATTAGGACCAAAAAAGCTAAAAGAGCAACTGATAATTACAGTGGAGGGGAGGGGGTGGGGGGACAGGGCAGGAAAGCTAAAGGAAGAGAGAGGGAAGGCCTGTGCTTTGGGAGAGGGTGGCGCTGAAGTCTGGCCCAGCCGTAGCTGCCGGTCACCTGCCTGCTAATGGAGCCCATCTCCCCTTCTGCGGAGGTGTCATTAGTTCTTTGCGGGGGCTGGTGAGCGAAGCTTTCCAAGCTGGGCAGGGGGAGCATTTGACAGCAGCTACGAAAGGCTCGGCGGCTCGGAGTGAGCGGAAACAGGCTCCAGCCTCCTCCAACCCGCTGCAGCAGGGCGAGCGATCACCAAGCGCACCGTGCAATTATCCGCAGGGCGGAGGCCACCAGCTTTGTTTGGGATGAAGTGGAGCCGGGGAAAGGAAGGCGGGATGGGGGGGCCCAGGGCTCGGCGAGGGGAGGCTGCTAGAGACATCGGCGTGATCAGGCGATTCGGGGAGGCCCTACCCAGAACTGTGTCCAGCAGCTGGCTCGAGCATTGGCCAGAATTGATTTTTAACGGGATTCAAGGGAGCGGCAGGTTGGACTGAAGAGCCTGGTGGAGCCGGGCGAACTGTAGGCCCGGCAGCCCACACGCTGGGGATCCTGCATAGACCCCCAGAGCTGCTAGCAAACCAGTAACACTCTGGGAGCAGCCCCAGGCCGAGTCGGAAAGGGGCACGCCTGCTGGATAGGGGCAGTGGATGCTTTTCCCATGTGGTCGGGGGGGGCGGGGGCATGGAAATCAGGGCACCTGGGTTCTAGTCCCAGCTGTAGGAAGAAAGTGGGTGGGGGCTAATAGGTTAAAGCAAAGAGGAGTGGACCTCAAGCCGCTTGGGTACCATTTGCAGCTCTGGGAGGGGAGTGGCTAGTGGGTAAAGTAGGGCCCGAGGAGGCAGGACTCCTGGGTTCTTTTCCTCCGTATGCCACTCACAGATTCTCGCTGTGCTAGTGGAATTTCCTGCTGGCCAGTTTGCCCAGCTTTATAGTCCCTTTGCACCATGGGAGCTGGCATAACGATGCCATAGCAGTGCCCAGAATGATGCCCGTTGAGTATACGGCCAGCCCAGCCCAGCGTGGCTGCCTAGCCGGTGAGGTGAGGCCAGGCGAGATGGGGGCTCATGCAGGGGTTGCCTCTCTTCCGAAAGCACAGGCCACATGGCACCATCGGTTTGGATCCCCGATGCAAAAAGGTCCCTTTTGAGAAGCATTTTCATGCGGCCCAGGGGCAAGTCACAACTTTGCACAAGGGCAAAGAGCAGCGGGCAGAGCGATGGGGGACGACTCCATCACAGGCAGGAAATGCCCACACTGGGGCAATGGCATTTTAACACGGTTTCCAGTCACTTATCTGCCAGGCAACAGCCTGCCTTCCCCCCGCAACCAGGCTGACGTGGAGAGAGACACAGGTTCATTCATTTATTTCCTTACAAACACAGCAGCTTCAGCCATCGCCTGACAGATGCATATACAGTTTGGGGACTGGCTTACTTTCCTACCATGACACCTGTAACTCCCCGCCCCAAGCTCCAGCAGCCATGAAGATCCCTCAAAGGGGGGACGCGCCCTGTCTCGGCCGCTGCCGGGGGACCAGGCTGGGCTCCATCCTCACGGCTCTCCCGAGAAGTTCCCCCGCCCGCCAGAAACGTGGCTGCCCATGAGAAATGGACAAGCACTGCAGGATCAGAGGAACCCTTCTAATTGCACCGGTAGCATTGGGCAATGTAAGGAATCGAGGCCTGTTAGTCCACTGTGTAATTCCCCTCCCCCTCCCCCGTCCCCCAGCGTTAGCTCCCCGCACCCTCCTCCCCTGTGGCACAGAGCCCAGCTAGGACCCCCCATCTCTCTAGAGAGTATATTTCCCCCTTAACCCCTCACCCTCCACCCCCATACACATGCCTCCCATTCACCCACCTGCCCTCCAGCTCACAGCCCTCCCACGGCTCCTGACCAGCTAGCCCAAAGGCTAAGCAAAGGCCACAGGGTTTCACACAGCTGCTGGCTAGAGCCGGGGGTGACAGGGGACAACATCCATTTCCTGTCCCTTTGCCTTCCCCTGTCCCATCGCCGTCTCCTGCCTGGGCCACACAGGGGCCCTGCTGCCAAGCCCACTGAAGTCAGATGTCACTAGGCTTGGGATCAGGCCCACAGCGAGTAAGGGGCGGCCAGCTTGGCTGTGGATTGGGTTCGGTGGGGAACCAGGGGAACCGGGGGCCGTTTTTCATGGGGGGGGGGCAAACGACAACGACAAAAGCATCACGAAGACGTCCTCAAACTTTCCCGCGCTATTTAAAAAATAAATAAATAAAAATCCCACCAGCTCAAATCACAAAGCTTTGTCCGTCAGCCTCTTCTTACCGCCCACGGGCAGTACATGGGGTGAGCTTCAACTGTCCCTAGGGATCTCTGTGAGACTCAGCACAGAGGGCAAGGAGTGGCCAGGCCGGCACTGACGCCAGAACAAAGGGCCCCTGAAAAATCTCCAGGCAGCCAGTGAAAAGCCTTTGAGCCCCGGCTAATGCCCCTGCCCCACCGCGCACGCACCGCGCGTCAGCCAGGGAGCTATTTACAGAGTCCCACAGCGTCCAGAGTTCAGTCGGTGGTCGGACGTGCACCCCTGCAAATAAAACAGACGGAGCAGGACATGACACAGGACGCTGGTGACTGGATCCGTTGATTGCCAGCTCCCAGCGAGCGAGGCAAATAAATCCACAGACAAGGCTGGAGACAGTTGCCTCAACTGGTAGCCCAGGACTCCTGGATTCCGCCTTTTCAAGGTCATTCATTCTCTCCCACCCCACCACTGCAACAGCCGAACAAACTCAAACCCTCCCGGGACCCGTCAGCACCTGGTTAACAAATAAATAAACATGGAAAATTCCTCCCCTGGTTGGACATTCGGAGTCCCGCGGAGGGCTGGTTGTTTTAACGCCCTGGAGAAGAACTCTGCCGTCCCTGCCTCTTCTAGTCCACCCCTCCCATCCGGCGCTCGCACCATCTTCTCCACGTGCTGCTCCGCTTTGAGGCTGCTGTATATAAATCCCCGGAGGCCCCCCAAAGACGGATGCTCGCCCCACCCCGGTCCTGGCCTCGTCCCAAAGCAGCAGCACACGGAGCGGGCTGATGGTGTCGTTCAGCAGTGGAGACACCCAAGAAGGCAGGTTCCCCGCTCTGGACAGCTGCCCTGGGTCGGGGCAGGTGGGGTGGAAGCCGGGGGGGGGGGGAGGGGGAGGGAATTACTCCTTAAATCTCCGGTTGGCTTGGATTTTCTTGTAGTAGTTTTCCGCCTCGTTGTCCGTGTGTCCGTCCTTCTCGCTGACCGTCAGGCTGGCGGGCTTCCTCCGCAGGGTGGACTCCCGGCTGGCGGGGCCTAGCACATTCTCCGGGATGCCGTCGCCCCGCTCTGCCGCCCCGCCCCCTCCCGGCGCCACGTTGATGGTGGCCACGCTGCCATAGCGCGGCTCGTCCTGCTCAATGTCGCTGACGGAGGAGCCCGGGGAGACGCCGGCGCTCCTGGTGGGCCGGAAGCCCCGGTAATCCTTGCCCATCTCGTTCAGCTCGTAGGCGTCCTGCCCGTCTGAGCCTTTCTGGGCCACCTTCCACTCCCAGGGCCCATTGCCAGAGGAGAGGTGCACCACGGGGTGGTGCGGGGCGTGGGCGTCGATGGTGACGATGCTGGAGCTGTCCCGCTCTGATGGCGAGCGGTACTGGGAGGAGTCGGAGCTGGTGGAGGACGAGGAGGTCTCTGAGTGCTTGGGGGTGACGGACACCAGGCCCTGCTGTTTGGACATGGCGATGACCTGCATGAGCCGAGGCGGGTTGGCCACCCGCTGGCCCGCCCCCTTCTCCGCCATCATCATCCACTTGGCCCGCACGGCTGAGCTGCTGTTGGGTGAGATGTTGGCAGTGCCTTGGCTCTCCTCGGGGATGTGAACCAGCTGGGATGCCCCCGGCCGGGGCTGGATGAGAACCCGGGGCCCCATGGCGGCCCGCTCAGCCGTGCGGGCCTGCACCGTCGGGTAGAGTGAGGGGGGCACGTGCTCCTCTTCATCCGCGCCCACCGAGTCTGAGCCAGCCCTCGCGTGCCCGCTGGCCTCCTCGGCCAGCGTCATGCTCCGGCCCTCCAGGGATTTCTGCTTCCACTCGGTGATGAGCTGCTTGGAGCGGGAGGCGTCCACGGGGACGTGGATGGTCATGTGGCGCCGGGCGGGGTCGTCCATGGAGGGGGTGTTGACCCGGGGCAGGGTGTTGCTGAAGGTGACCATGTTCTCCTTGCCCATGGGGCTGCGGGGGGCCAGCAGGTCCACGTCCACGCTGGCCCGTTTCAGGCTGCCCAGGGAGTTCTTCTCCCGCTGGACCTGGCGGTTCACCCCGTCCAGCCGGGTCTGGGGGTTGAGCTCGTCCGTGCTGACCGACTTATTCTGGTGGTACACCGAGTCGTGGCCCCGCTGGGTCAGGGCCCGCAGGGCGTCCTTGGTGGGGGGGTTGGCCGGGGCCCTCTCGGTCGGCGCTTGGAAGTTGCCCACCGCGTGGTATGCCTGAGGGGGGGAGAAGGGTCAGGGGTCAGGGGTTAGACCACACAGCAGCCATCCAGTCACAGTTCGGCGCCCGCGGGCTTCCCACTTTTAGGGAGCTTCCATCGCTCCTAATGCCAGTGACTGAAGCCAACCCCTGGAGGGAGACGCAAAGGCCCTTCCTCTCAGCTCTAAGCTCGGCTCCCGGAGCCGGGCTCTTCCCCGGGGCGTGAACTCACCAGGTAGGCCGCGATCCCGGAGCCGATGAGGAAGCCCACGTAGACGTCGATAGGGTGGCTGCGGTACTGGGTGATCTGGGTCAAGCCGCAGACGCCAGCGGCGATGGCGAAGGCGAAGACCAGGATGGGCTTCAGGAGTTTGGTGCTGTCCGAGATGATGGAGTTGAAATACATCTGGCCAAAGGAGGGGAGAGCGGGGGCCTGTCAGAGCCACGGCTGAGCGCTGGCCCAGCAAATGCACGGGGCTGGCTGGGCAGCCAAGGATGCGACCTCCTGTGTTGGTGGGTGACCCCCTCCCTGCATGGCCTGCCCAGGCCTTTCCGGTTTGGGGGAGCACCTCGGCTAGTCCCAGGAGGGTGAGGCTTGTCAGCTGTATGCAGTTTTGCGTGTGTGTGTGTGAGAGAGAGAGAGAGCAAAGCACTCTGTGTGTTTTCACGCATGGGTGCGTGTTGAGGGGGCATTGTGTCGGGGGGCACCGTAGGTATGTTTGCATTTGCATAAGGCAGGGCGCTGTGTGCATGTATCCATGTGGGTGTATGGGAGCACATGGGGGGAGGAGCATGGGCTGGGGGGGGCACCAAAAGGTGTTTGCGTGTGTGTGGAGCAGCACGTGTGTGTTGGGGGGGTGTGTGTGTGCACAGTGAGGTGGCTTGCCTGGGGAAGGCGCTATACGGGGGCACGCGTGAGGGACTGAGCTGTAAGCATGAGGCAGGCGTGTGTCTGCGGGCTCCACATACTTGCATCAGCCTGCGGTTGCAAGTCGGGGAGATAAGGAGAGAGGCGGGTGAACTCACCGACACGTAGACAGCGGCGAAAGCGGAGAGCGTTGCATGCTGGGACGGGAAAGTCTTCCTGCAAAAGGGAAACAAAGGACAGCTCGAGCAGCCCGGGCTAGTGCTGGCAGGGACCCGGCTGCGGCACGGTGAGCGGGCAGATCCCAGCATGGTACATGCAGCGGGGCCCCGGCAGGGGTGCGGGTGAGAAGAGACGGCCTCGGGCTCCCTTCCTTGGGGACCATCGGGGGCAGAGTCCCTCAAGCCGAGCCCTTTGGCCCCAGACTGCACGGGACGTACCTGGCAGAGAGAATCGCATTCTGGTCCTGGCCCGAGCAGATGTCCTGGGTGATGTAAGGGTTGGAGTCGCAGGAGATCCCCAGCAGCGTGTAGTTGGGCTTGCAGACGGTCAGGAAAAAGGGGGCGTGGTAGCCAGTGGCCAGCTGGATCACGTCCGTCACCAGGGCGGTGGCACAGAGTCCGAACACGTGGACCCCTGGGGGCATCACGGGCGGGTCACGGGTTAGAGCCTTGGCCACCGGGGAGTCACAGATGTTCTTCTGCCCCCTCCCACCTGCCTCTCCCCCTCCTCATAACCCCTCCCACCTGCCTCTCCCCCCAGCCCCTCCGTCCACCTCCCCAATCCCCCTCCCACCTGCCTC